>NW_026892549.1:41085000-41442500 GCF_033815535.1 Pezoporus flaviventris
ACTGGCTCTATTCCTCTGGCTTCCCCGTCTCTGTGCATCACAGCTCCCATGTCAGGAGCTAGGTGTGTGCCTGAAGCCAGGGTTCTCCTAAACGTCCAGCGGATTTAACATTGTACCAAACCCGCTGCAGCACTATACAACGAAGGGAAGTACATAAATTTTACAAACGAGGAACTGGAAGCATTTTGCATTAATTAAAAACCCATCATTATATATGATATGTGCTGAAACAGTTCAGCCACTATGTACCTTGAATCACAGATGAAGTTTTAATTCTCTGCCTATGTATCACCTGGAATTGTCTTACTCCAAGACCGATCTGAGAGTGTGAAAATATGAGTAACAACAACAAAAATACAAAATTTTAAAATAGTAGCATTAGTTCCAGGAAATTACGTTTTGTCTAGGTTTCCCTGAACTTACAAAAGACAATATGGTATGTTTCATTTCTTGCAAATTATTTTTGTGCAACAATTTTGCAAAGTTAAGATAAGGTGGGATAAAAACCAGTGCGTAAAAGTACATGTTTCCTTAAAGGTGGAATTACTCTTTACTGTGAGCATGTTGCAAAGGGTTTAAATATGAGTGCAGAAAAACAGGAATAAAGATCATATTTCTTCACAAAGCAACTTAAAGCTGTATGTAAACAAGTATTTTGCAGTGGTTTAGCTCTACCATCACATGGCAACATAGGCCCTGAACAAAAACCTGAACCACAGGTTGCCTTTCTTCCTTCTAAAATTGGTGCAAAAAAAAAACCACCCATAAATGGAGTGAAAGCGGGGGGGGGGGGGGGGGGGGGGGGAAGCAAGCAAAAAGAAAAAAAAAAGCAGCAGGATGAATCACTTTTTTACCTGCAGCAATAACTTAAGAGTGTAATTTGTAACACAAACATTTCCTTCATTATACGTTAGGATAATGCTATTGTGCTCATCGCTTTCAGAGGTGGCATGCTGTCTGATCTATTGGGACAGCAGCCAGCAGACACAATGCAAATCTTTGCTTCAGCTTCAACAATGAAACATGAAGAGTCTTTGGATCTGGAGAACCTACAGTGCAGATTTCCATGAACTGACAGTCTTTAAGGTCAGTACAGTCCATGGCAAAAGAAACTGAAAAAGGTTTCAGGGAAGTGAAACCTATAGCCTCACCTCATGGAACTTTCAATCTGTTTTCTCTAACCTATGAAAAAAGACTTCTTGATATAAACTTTTAAGGAGAAGTTAAGTTTGGGTTCAGACTTAAACAGGGAAGATTTAGGTTGGATATAAGAAAATATTTTATTGTGAGAGTGGTGAGCCACTGGCACAGGTTACCCAGAGAAGCTGTGGCTGCCCCATCCCTGCCAGTGTGCAAGGTCATGTTGGACAGGACTTTAACCAACCTGGTCTAGTGGAAAGTGCCCCTGCCCATATCAGGGGTATTGGAACTAGATAACCTTAATGTCCTTTCCAACCCAAACCATTCTATGATTCTGTAAGAGTCCTGCTGCTGCCTCATCACTCAATGCAAAGAGGTTGGGAGAATTTTGGTTTGGGGTGAGGGTTTATCGTGGCTTTTGTTTTTTATTTTGGTAAAAAAACATTTGATCTTTTACACATTTGTCTCTTTTATGAACATTTTATGAAAACTGAAGAGTATCTTCTGTCTTTGTAAGACCACTCAAACTGACCAAATGCTTAAGTAACCACTGAAACTACACTGTTTTACAAGAACAAGATAAATACAGAAATGGAAAAAGGCAGCAATGTGCCCTGTGATCATTCAGATGTGAAAATCCACCCATTGCTTGTCTCTAAGCCCCTTATTGTCTATAACGAAGATAATCCTCTGTGTGAAGGTTTGTTGCCATGTTTTGAAGAGTCCTTGATTCGTCTCTATCTGTAACACTGAGATCTGATTCTTTTGAGATTGACATAACCAAACAGCAAGTTTGCTTGGGTTTTGCCCATGCTCACCAGTCTAAGAGTGAGTTAGAACATAACAAGCTTGGGGAGACGCTACTACTAAGACAGGCTTCACATCCGTATACAGGATCACCTGAGATGTCCGCTGCCTTTCACACGGCTGATCATAGAGAAAGGGGTACATGCTGACAGGGTGAACTGCATGGGAAAAGATGGGATGTAAATCCAGAAGTTATTCAAAACTTGGTGACTCCTGTGGCTTTCTTATTGAGGTTACAGAGCAATAGCTTAGCCAGATCTTCCTACACCAAACACAATCACAACTCAGCAGAACCATTTTATATGGTTCAAATAATTTGGTAAGTACAATTAACAGACTTGGAGCTAGACTTGACCAAGACAAGTCTGAAGATACTTGTTTGATCAAAGCTGGAATTAAGCTACCTCATTAGACTACCTCCACAATATTAGCAAATATGGATTGCCACCTCAAATGCCTGCAGAGATCCCTACAGTACTGAAAGGACAGAGCAAAGTTTACCTACCAGAAGCACAGAAGTACACAGATGAGCTTTAGTCTAGAATTCTAATGATCATTATCTACCTTTCATCCAAGGCAAATGCACTGTATGTCAGCTCTGTAACAAAACAACTTATGAGAATGAACAGTAGGCTGGTAAACACTGTGAGCATAAACCACATGGAAGATAACTGCAGTATGATTTACCTCCTAACCCTCCCTCAACCCTGCAGAAAAACCCACTTCCAGACCTAGTCATATAAGGCACTACTGTGCTATAGCTGAATATTTAAAGATGCTGCACATTCTACACTCCTAAACCTCACATATATAAATGGATGCTCTGTCTACACAGCAACTTTTAATCCTTTTGAGATGACTATGTTCTCCTAAGAACGTATGGGGAGATGAACTTCTCATGCTAGGTTCAAGTTAGGCTACATGAATCATAGACTCATTCAGGACCACCAAGTCTCCCACTAAACTATGTCTATGAACACGTGGTATTTGAATTTGGATGAAAATAAAAATCTTACCTGCACCTTGCAATGGTCTGAGAGCCACTAGTCATTTCTCCATTTCCTCAGGGATAGGCAGCTTACATTAAAAACTTTCCTAGATCTAATTCAGTAATCACTCATTTAACAGCAAGTTGACAAAGCTTATAATAAGCTTACCCATGTTGTTCCAAAGTACAGCTTACACTTGTTGAATGATCAGATCTATTACTTAATATTCTGAATAAAGCTTGAGATGCTATCACCTCCCCTACCAGATTAGCATATAGTAGCACACAGCATGTTGCTGTAAGCATAGACAACACCGTAAATGCATTTAGATTGTTAAGACAGATACAGTGAGAAGCAAAGCTAGATAACTGCAGGTATTTTCTTAATAGAAATGCTTTGATCCTACTGCTACTAAAAGAACTTGAGAATGCAAGGCTGACTTAACAAAATTAGGAAGCTGGAAGTTCTCCCTTTTAATTACCTGATGCCAAGAATGCAGAAACTAAGTAAGAGTGTAGTATCAATGTGCCACAATTCCAGACCACCTAAAAATGTGGATCACCTGAAGAAGCTGTTAGTTTAGTTCAACTGGAACACTGGTCAGACCCAAGTGGAAATATTTTACCATGGTGATCAAAATTTATCATGTAACTGAAAACTTACGCAGTGAACTCTCCCATCACTGTGGATTTGTGTTTAGCTCCTTCTAGCAAAAGGCGCCAGAACACGTTACATGCCAACCAGCCTGAGAGAAAAACTGTGCAGAAACGGATCTGGGTAAGTTTGAAATGCAAGTGAAGGAACAAGGCCAGCAGTACAGCCTTTCAAATGTAATCTGTGTAACCTTTGATTTTCAAGGATATGCCACATTAACTTTAACAGACAAGTAACATGCCCATATACATTAATAAATGTTTGACTTGAAGTCATTATTTGAAGGGTTCTATGTGATATGTCATTATAAGGAGAAATCCGTGGTGACTGAATGACAAGATGCTGTCTTCCAGATACCCTAGCGAGAAAGATAATAAATGCAGGCAACAGGTTGACAGTTAAAGTTGTTATCTTTAATGAAATGACTTCGGAAATAGCATCAATTTCCATGATACCAACATTTTGGGAGTCCCATAAAATGCAGTTACATTCCAATGCCAGTATTACAGGCAGATCTCCTTTCACATGGCAAATAAGATCAAGAAAGCAACCATCAGACAGAAGAGACCCATAGCTTCAGACAGGGCGAATCCCAGGATAGCATATGAGAACAGCTGCTGCTTCAGAGAAGGATTTCTAAAAGAAAGCGAAGGTGTAAGTCCTTTTTATCTTTACAATTAAGATGTTTTTCACACAGTTTAATGCATCTGAGATTCAGAACCTCATACTTCCTTGCCACATATTCCGTAACAGGAAAATCCCATAAATCTAAGCAGAAGTAATTTTTAGCAAGGATCTTACTGAAGACAAATGAGTTGGCAACTAAGACTAGATTCAGGTTATGCAGACTTTTTATGGCTGTTCCAAATAAGCACAGTTTTTGTTGACTACATTCCTATATGCTTTTGAATTTGACTTCTCCACATCCTCCCACGCAGGAACTGTCAGCATTATGTTTTGTAAATTTCACATCTGTGACACAAAAACTATATTCCAAGGAAGTTTGTGTGTAGCATTTTAAGTAAGTCTAACACAAATACAGGAACTGAAACCACCTAGACCAAAAAAAAAAAAAAAACAAACTACACAGCAGTTTGTTTCAAAAATGCAATGAATCATCTCTCCAAGTGTGTGGAAGAGTAGAAAAAACCTTCAATATGAAGTAATATTCTACAACCTCTTATTGACATGTTCATGCCAAATTAAGGAGACATTAGTTTTGTACTGAAAATACTTGTATTTCTTCAAGTGGAAGGTGAACTTCCTCGTCTTCAGTAGAGCTTAAAAATCTTTATTAAGAAATAAGACATTGTCTTACCTGGCTGAAAGAGCAAAGAACATGAAACAGTCTGTTAAAAGCTTTTTTTATGTCAGTATCAAGTCAGCTCTTCCATGATACCACGTGAACTATTTCTACTACACAAACACTGTAAACTTATCTGGAAGAAGCTCATCCCTACTATAAAATTCCCACCCCCTTCAGATTTCATTCTATAAAATAGTTACACAGCCTGAGATACAAAGCTGATTGTGTCAGAAAAATGAATTAAGCACCAATTTCTAAGCAACAAT
Source organism: Pezoporus flaviventris (assembly GCF_033815535.1). Lineage (NCBI taxonomy): Eukaryota > Metazoa > Chordata > Aves > Psittaciformes > Psittacidae > Pezoporus > Pezoporus flaviventris. The sequence goes on from NW_026892549.1 coordinate 41,090,163, forward strand.
CCTGACTACAAAGTCTAAAGCATACAAACTCACATTGCTTATTACCAGTTTTCATGCAGTCTCTCTTTAGGACCGCTCCCCTCACATGGGGAAAAAAAAAATCTCCAAGCTAGATTTTTAGTTCAGTTTTGGAACTGAATGCTGAAACACGACTTTGGTGATCAGAACATCAACAAAGTCTAATAATCTCACTTTTTTCATGTCTCTTCTCTAGGTAGGAGTTTACAAAATTCTGAATTTAACAATGGAGGCATCCCAATGAATGCAGTTTCATATTATTCTATTTAGCCATGTTTATCACTAACAGTAATTATTAACAGAACTTATTTTAGTGCCATCATCCTTATTACCACTTGGCTTATCTGGGGAGTGCTGTCTCAACATATACCTGCATGCAATTAGAGAGCTTTGTAAGACAGAGATTGATTACCTGGCATAACCAATGATTAGACTACCGAAGACTGTTCCAATACCAGCACCAGAACCAGCCACACCTACTGTGGCAGCACCAGCACCAATAAATTTGGCAGCAGTGTCAATGTCCCTGCTGATAGCACTAGTCTGGAATTCTCTAAGTGCTAGTCGGGAGACAGTATTTTGGGCCCCATTAAGTGTTGAGTTGCCCTAAGAAAACAAAACATGAAAAAGATTATATTCAGACAGAGATCATCACCTATGACCACTTGAATAGTGTTATTTTGCAGTTTCAAAAGTTGTATTAGATCCAATGTCTAGCTGCTCTTCCAAGTGATGAGACTATACTAAGAGTTAAAAAAACTTCAGTGTTACCTGTTCCACACGAAAGCAATCAAATTTAAATATAAAAGACTTTTCAGGGGAAACAGCAGGACAGCAACAGGTATTATGAGGTGTTTGACTTAAAGCAAGTTTCATACTATAGGTATTTGAGTTAGTACAAGTGAACTCTAGGTTGAGGACATTTAGGCTCACCAGGTAATTTAGGAAGATACAGAATTTTGTTTATAAGGTACCTCTCCATTCTTGACCTCTGGCCTAGACAACACAGATGCCGAAATTGGTCTGTACAAGATTCTTGATCCAGCACGGATCTGCAAGAGGAGGAAAAAAGCTATTAAAACCCCCACATTTGATCACAGCTGTTCCAATACAATAGCCTGTAAGATTCTAAGGCTATTAGCTACTAAGCCATTTGTCTTACTCGAAAAACAGCAATCTTTGCATATCTGGATATACAATAAAAGCCACAGAAGCGAACACAACCATGAAACCTGATAGTACTGTTCTCAGGAGACATTATTGTGAATAGTTATGTCATTCAATGAACCTGTACATGATTTATACTGAGAGAAAATACAGCACAACAGCAACAAAAAAGTAGGCAAACCAGCAGGCAGCAATACACATTTTGAAATAAAAACCCAAAAGCCATCAAAATTAATTCTAAAATTATTAAATGCACAGACATAACATAGGCTTTTAAATCGTCAGGCATAAATGAATGAACCGTCTTTTCACAAGCGGCTTGCATATGTCCTTGGGCTTCCAGCAGACTAAGGTCATATCGGCTCGTGCAGAGAGCTCTTCCTACAGGGTAAACCCGCGCCTGCACCCTGCAAAACGAGACGTTCTGCAGGCTAGCGAGGGCGTTTTCAAGCAGGACAGCCCCTTGTCTTTGCAAGGGCAAAAAAATCCCGGCCTTGCATAGGACAAGCAACAGGCTAGAGTTTGACCTACAGCAAGGTGCAGAGCGCACCAGGCCCAAGAGCTTTTCGATGAGCTGCCCTCCCCCTTCATCGCCCGTGCGGGAAGGCCCCTCACCTTGGCAAAGGACTCTGCCCCACACGAAGGAAGCGGGAAGGAGAACCCGGGCCCACAGCAGCCCCCTTCACCCTTTCGCACTCGGCCGGGCAGCCCCACGTACTAACTCGTCTCAGGGGCCTACCGAGGGCCTCACGGACCCGATCGACTACCGGGCGCCCTGCGATCATCGCCGCCGCCCGGGACACGGCATTCGAAGCGGCCCCGGCGCCCCCCGTGGGCCTGGGCGCCCCCACTCACCAGGGAGGGCGAGGCGGCGAGCTTGGCGCAAGCGAACATCTTAGGGGGCGGCGTCCCGGGGCCCACAGTCCGGTGTCTCTGCAGAGAAAGGGGAGAGGGTGAGGAAGCCGCGGCGACAGAGAGAGGAGGCGATGATCGCGGATAGCGCAGCGGTACTTCTCACCCGCTCCGGCTGCCGCACCTCAGACCCGACAGACTGGGACTTCTACGCGCAGGCGCGGGGGACCGGCGGGAAGCGCCCGGATGCAGCGCAGCGGAAGGAGGCGGACCGCCCCGCCAAGGTCACTTTGTATCCGCTCCATTGGCGGCCGGGGGCGCATAGCCCTCGCTCTGGCGCAGCCGCAGTCGCGCTGTGCCCGCCTCGCCTCGCCGCGGCGGGGCGGTGACGTGTCTGGTGCGGCTTTCAATGGCAGGCGGGGACGTTAGGCCGGGCCCAGCGCCCGCGCTTGGGGTGGCGCGGGCTGGAGGCCTGGGGCCGCGGCAGGGCAGCAGCACGGCCAGGGAGCTTCTCCTCCCTGGTGCGGAGGAAGCGCGTTAACGGGGAGAGATTTAAAGCGCTGCGGTGTGCTCCACTGAGGGGAAGGAGGTGCCAGGGCACTGCGGAGCCAGGCAGAGCAACCCCGCCCCGGCGTGGCAGCGCCTGTCGGGGTGCGGGACGGGACGCTCACGGGCTGCAGAAGCGAATCCGTAACGCCTCAGGTCCCAGCGTGGCAATGGTCACAGGCAGAAAAATAGTCCGAGTCTGGGAACACCTGGAGTGTTCAAAACATCCCCGCTATTAAGTCGGTTTTGTACGATGAGCAGGTTCACATGCAAGTAATGAAGAAATCCTTTTTAGTCAAGCTTAATCACAGGGTTATCATTGCTGAGCTGAGATTAGCACTCTAATCACTCACATGTTCTTTAGTATTTTTCACTTGACATTGGGGATCATTGTTTAATGGTCATTTACCACTGTTAGTAGTATTAGTGCCAACTAGGAAAAAAATGTATAAAAATCCATGTTTTGGGTAAAATACTGGGAAACATATATTTAAGTTGTTACAAACCTTGTATTTGATACAAGCTGTGCCATAAAAATAAGCTCTGAAATAGTCTGTGTGCTACATACTGTTTCCAAAGGGACAAGTAAAAGGATATGTGCATTATATTTAGGGATAGGAATGTAGCACGGTCTCTTAGGAATCTGCTCCTGGCCTCTTCCAAACTTATGTGGAGTACTGATGTTGCTGTTGCTGATTGAACCACAGGTGCCACACAGCTGAGACATACTCCATAACAGCAACTTGAACACCCACCAACAAACACGATCTATCAGCACTTCCAGCAGCTGCATACTAATGTTAACGATAATGTTGCTTTTAAAACCCACAGAGCTGTGCCTTCTGATACTTTGGTACAGCAGAGCTGTGCTCAGTTGAAGGTCCAAAGGTCAGAGACAACAGTACAGTTTGAATTTCCCAACTTTCTGCTCCCTGCCTCAAGCCCAACAGCAAGCTTGGTTTGGTTACAGTGTGCATCCAGAGTCTTAGTAATAGGGCAACATAAAGGAAGTCTATAAAGGTCACCAAGTTGCCTGCTTTTTTGTTTTCTTTTTTTCTTTTCATGTCTTCCGCTGTCCTCTGGGAACTGAGGTAAATGGGCAGATCTGCAGTACCTGCTGAGTGGTTCTTCCATAGACAAACACTAAGTGAGAAATAAGTATCAATGTCAAAACCCTTTAATGGTTGGGCAGAACTTTTCACTTAAAAAATATAATTTAAATTTATCTGCTATTGTGGTAACAAATACTTTCAGCACCATGAAAAAAAACAAAACAAGCCAAACCAAAACATAAAGCAGGTGTGGGTGCTGTGCTGGTGGAATGGCTTAAATGTTGCTGTGCACTAACATACAAAGTACATCGTTTACCCCTAGGAAGTGTAGCAGTGAGAAGGCTCTTTGCAACAAAGAAACTCACTTGTTCATGGCAGGAAGCATAGCTTTTGGAGATGGCTTGCGAAGGTAGCGCTCTGTACCACCAGGCATCAGGCAGATCTTCCCAAAGCTCTCACGAATGGAGAAGAAAGAGGACATTACGCTCCTGTATACCCACAGTACCAAATCACATGTATTCAAACAAGTGTTAAATGGAAACCTTCTTCTCCCTTCTGTCACGATTCCCACCCAGGAATGTTTTGCAAAAAAATGCATTCACAGGCTGGTGTGAACAATGTCAAAACCACCATTAAACACTTGTTTATAGTTGCTTTTAAGGCATAACAGTTGATATTATATTTTAAGTGCAACTCATCTGCTTCTTTCAGGAGTTAAAAGAGCAGTTACTGATTTCTGGGGACCATGTTCAGTTTAATTCAAGCACATCTCATAAAGAAAAAAGATTTGTGCTAATCTCACACTGTTTTCTACCTGGTTGACCTGCTGCTAGGTCCCCAAGGAAGGGCATCAGTGCACTGAAGAACAGTGTGATTTCCAATCGCTCACTACATTACTGCAAGTTTGTTCTACTTGGAATTTTATCTTAAACTCCACAGATCACTTGGAATAGATTCCCTGTTTCCCAACTGTCTCTCCCAGACAGAACCAGTTATGCACGTGGGCAGTGGCCAAGGCTGCCAGAGGAGGTTTCCTCTCCATTTTGCCTCTGGCAAAGAAGATAAGAGTGCAGCTGTTTGAGCAGTACACTTCTCTCCCACAGTTCTCTGCTGTTAAGCCAGGTTTATGTCAGGGCAGAAAGAGCAGCAAGTGACCACAAGCTGTAGTTCACTAGCATGGCCTCCTTTCCCATAAAGGAAAAAAGTTCATCCCAGGTTTCCTGAGCTTGTGGAAGATTTTCCCTTAAAGCATAAAGATTCCCACAGTCATTTTGTCCTAATTTTTAGAAAAGCAACAGTCTGTGCCAATGCTCATGGCTGAGCAGCTCATTTCCTAGATACACCATGTAATGAATCAGTCCTACAGTGACATGTAGTTTCACTTTGTAACCCCCAAATTAACTGGTATCTACACGTATTGGACTCTGTTACAACACATGAGTATCAAAACAGATGTTGCATAAAAATGGTATTTTTGCCTTGACTTCTTAAAGAGATCTGTGAAGTCTTATATCTGTTCAGTTTGTCATTCAGAAAGCAGGTAATAAGGAAACTGGGCAGAGTACCTGTAAACTGGTATGTCTGCCCAGTAGATAATAGATGCGGGCTGGTTTTCCTCCAGGTACAGATGAATTTCGGCAATTGCAGTTTGGTTCAACTGAACAAGTAAAATCCTGTGCAATGCTGAATAACTGAGTACATCCAGAGTGCTTTGCACCAAAGGGTCCATCAGATTTCAACATTTATTCTTAAAAACTCATGAAAGATGAATGTCTGTTCTGTATTAGCTGAAGGAGAAATCTTGGTTAGCTGGGAGACATGCAATTGCCCAAAGCCTAAATAAAAAGTTCTTCTGGATCAAACCCTATTTCTCCAGGTTAAATTTTATCTCCCAGCAGAGAATTATTAACTCAAAACATGCCACATACTCACACTAATCTTTTTTTAAAAATCTGTTTTGAAGAGGAGATGTGTTTGGAAAACCTGCATATTCCGATAACTTTCAACTGTTGGAACACCTTTAAAGGATTAAATTGACTCAAAGGCCTCCTGAGATTGTCCTAATGTTTGTGAAATGTTCTGAAATGTAAAATGGTGTTACTACTTCAGAGTTAGCTGTCTAGAACTTCAGGTTTATGATGTATTTTGCAGCGCATTGGTTGATACTGATTTACAAAGTCAGGGTTTTTCAGCATTTTCCATGATGGACAGTATCTTGCAATCCTACTTTTTCCATTCACCACTGTGTGGTTGAATCTTCCATTCAGGACTGCATAGGTCTTCTCAGATAACTGGAGGCACAGCTTGTGGAAAGAAAGGAGCAGTACTAATACACTGGCATATTTAAACCAATTTAGCTCTGAGAAGAAGGAATGAAGCCACTATTAGAGGGCTCTGCTTTAAGTAGAAATGATCTTGGTAACACTCTCTAAATACCTCTTTACCTTATTGATTATTAGTAGTTGGCAAATGTTGACAGAAGTAATGTTGGGAGTTTTAATTGCTGAGTTGGCTGAATTGGAAGTGATGCTTTATCAGAAAGCAGATAATAAAGTTTTCTCTCATCATTGTAAACTTTTCCTTTACAGGGGAAATGGAGACTCTGTTTCTTAAGTGATCATTGTCTCTCAGAGTACTTACCCAAGCTATTTTCTTTTTTTTTTTGCTAAAATTAGTTGTCTTTTAGTCTCAACCGCTCCTTTTAGTAGAGAACTGAAATCAATTATCAAAGTAGGGCTAATTTAGGCTGTAGAGCATTCTGCTCAACAGTTCATTGGTCATTTTAACACCTGAGTCCTAGAAACGGATGGCTTTAACCACAAACATCGTATCATGTTCATACTTAGCAATATTCTGAAAGTATGCTAATCTTGTTGAGACCACTGATTCAGTTTGAACTGAAAATCATTATAATCCTTGTCTTGTCATTTCTGGGTCTCTGAGATCTGCTTTAAATGGCACAATGATTGTATATGTAGGCTCTACTACTACCATGTCCATAACACATAACAAAATGGGATGTTGTCAAGGGGAAAGCCATTCTACTACAGCAGAAATTCAGCATGGAAAAGAGGTGTTTTCATCTTCATCCTGCTACTGCATTCTTGTGGAAAGTGAGATAAAGGCTCCATGAAGCCTTGCCAGAAAAGACTGGTAGATTTGCTCTTCCTCTGGATAACAAGCCTTGTTGAACAGCATTCAGGGTCTACTGGTTAGCTTCAGGATGCTGTGCAGCACTGTAAACATGTACAACCATACCCGCCCTTTGTAAAACTCAGCATGCCACAAGGTGGAAGATGATCCTTCTTTTTTTTTTTTAAATTAATTTTACATCTCAGCAAAAACGGCAAATTGTCTAAAAAATACAGATGTCATATTTTAATATAATATTTATTCGTATTTGCAATATAATTGGAAGTGAAATAAAAGGTTTGGGGATAGATCCACTTTATGCTGCACATCTGTTTCATTGTGTGTGTCAGGATTGCCACATTTGGGGTGAGTTTTCATGTATTTAAGAATCATTATTGTGTATTACCTCTTATTTTTTGCAAAATTGTTTTTTCAGGAAAAGCAGTAATAAAACAATCCACTGATGGTTAATCAAGCTAATTGTTATAAATACACATAAAATTTAGAACCATTGAAATGAAAGTTCCTCTTCATGTATTATGTTAAAACACAAACTCTCTTAACTAAGGTGTCTTATTCAGATGACTCACATTATTTCCCAAACCTGTGTTGAAAAAAAAACAGCTAATACCTGAAATAGTCCGTCAATTGACTGGGTAACACACATGTAGATTTCTAGTTTATGGGATATAACTGGATTAAATGAAAATAAATTCAGCAATGGCTTTTATTCCTACTAATAGTACTAAACACCTTTTTAATAGAAAATGAAGTTCAGCTGTAAGTTGACGCTGTTAGCTGCGCTGGTTAGAACACAATGTCAGCAACCCAATTATAACACATTTCTTATAACACATGCTTTCTGATAAAACACAGATCCAGAGAAAGCACAGGCAGCCAAAGTTTTGGCCATATTAGAGCCAGTGTTTCCAAAAGTATATATAAATTTTGGTTGCTGAAGTTGAAGAAACCCCAAATGGAGGGATGTTTTGTTAGCAGGCTCTTTCTGAAAGTACAAGCTTTTTGTGCAGGAGGGATTGCAAATCCAGATTCTTAGTTTTAAAAAACAGTACCTAAGCTCTTTTTGTTAGATTTTTGTTCTTCCCATTTGTCAGAATCATGTAAAGGATTCTAGGCAAGTCTTTCTGGGCAATATATTTTGGATGTTCACAATCTGGAAGGAGAAATAGGCAAGGTAGCTGTTCAGTGCTCAAAACCCATAGGAATTGTAATTCCTGTTTGGAGATTAGTGTTTTGGATAACTGATGCACTATGGCTATATGTGCCATGTAAAGAGCAAAAGCAGGGTACACATATATCTGTCAGGATTGTGGCAAAAGGATTTTGTTTTCTTCCACCCTCTCCTCAGAGAGTGTAGTTCCAGTTTATAATCCTCGGTGGGAGGAGAGATGAGACTATAGACCATTAATACATACAAGATTCATTTGCTTAATTGTAAATGATATACCTTACAACTATGATTTTAAATTCTCATACACTTGCAAATTGCTTTGGGATCACTGCCTGAAGGCACTGTACAAATGAGGAATATTCATTAGCATCTGAAAACTCTTCAGTCTGAACCACTTAGCAGAACACCTGTGGAATCATTTTGACTCCAGTGCAGTTTCTGCCCTCTAGGACCCGGTGCCAGCCTGAATACAGACTACTGAGTACTATCATGCTCTGTGTGGCTCAGATGAGATGTCTTTAAATTAGTATAATTAGTTTTGTTTATAGTTATAAAATAAGATCATATAAGAGCATATATTATTTTATTCTGAACCTAAAGTATAGAAACTCTGGACAGCCTGCTGTCTCTAAATTCTTGGGAAGGACTGTGTCCCTAATATTTAGATGAACATACTGGTTCTCTGGCATGCCTGCATTCACTTCCATCTGTCATGCTGGCATTGTTCCCGCTTGGAATTATCTATGCCAATTTCAACAGGGCATAGGTGCTAACCAAACATGGTTTTAGAGGGACAGCTTTCATAACACAGCAAGTGCCATCTCTTTTGCCAGGAGATCCTGCTGTTTGCAAATAATTCCAGCTTAAGGCCACATGCTTCATTACATGGGATCACATCTGTAGATGCTTGTGGGCATTATAAAAAAAACAACAAATGTCTACTGTATTTCTCTTTCAGTTTGGCTCAGCATTTGGAATTTTGCATGTGGAGAATGAATGTTCTGCATCTTGTTAACAGAAGAGAGCCATAGGCTGTTACATGCTCTAAGCAGTCTTAAGAGGTTTCTGCATCAAAGCTGGGGCAACAAACTGTAGAGGTTTACAGGAGTTGTGCTGCTTTTTCAGGTGGTCCTTGATTGCTTTGTGTCTATGGTATATTCTGAGGATGGAATGATAGAGGATTGTCTTTTCGCACCACAGCTGTTGCCTTTCCAGATTCCAAACAGATTTGTGTGTAAGGCATATTCTGGCCCCTCTCAATTGTAAAGTGGCATATACTTACAGCAAAATTAATATTGCTTGTTAAACTTTATATTTTATATAATGCCCTATATATATGTAAATATTACAAGAATATATTATACGTATCATATCAATATATTATAGCTGCATTTGACTCCTGTTTTGCCTCACTGAACATATTACTTGCGCTAGCAGAACTACTCAGTACTGTATAAGGCTAGAAATGCCTTAGGAAAGAGAAAAACCTATTCATGAGCCTCAGCTGGACAGCACACTGTGCTCAGATTTTAAATATAATTTTGTAGTTAAGCAAAAGAATATTTTGCACATAATATTTCTTCAAAGAGAATATTTGGAGTAAGATTCAGGGGAGGTAATTTCCAGCTATACATTTCCAGTCACAACTGCTGATTTTAACATATTTTGCCATCCAGCCAGGATGCATAGAAAAGAAAACAAAAAACACAGCCCTCTCAACACCCATAGTGTTTTTACAATAGCATGCTTGCAGTATGGCACTAGGAAAGACCATGTTCACATGTCCTGCATAGAAGTGTATTTTTTGCAAATCATGGGAGGCATTTTCAATTGTTTTCTTTACTAGCAAAACTCTTAGGGCTGTTTTAAACATATTTCACACCTCCTGAAATAATACTGATTTTAAGAATGTGAAGGAAAGTAAAATTTTTAAGGTCCTAGCATTTTCAAAGATACAGAGTGATATGTAGGCACATGAATATACTGGTAAATTCTATTAAATTCTCTTGAGAATTAAGGTATAAAATTATCAAACATTTGCAATGACTGAACATTTCAGAGTAGTCCTGTATATTTCTGATTGGTTTTGTTGTTTAACGTAAGTATATGACATCAGGTACAGTTGACAAGATTTCATAGGCTTTGAAGCTTATTTAATGTGCTTCTCCTATGCTGTTGAAAAGTCAAACTTCAAAATACTGTGTTGAGCTCAAGAAACACGTATAACCACTCTCATTTCACAGTGCATTACTGTACCTATTTTTCCTATTCTTTGCCTCCTGGCACCTGTCCCTAGTCTTTTCAGCAGCTAACCTGACCTTCTGGGCTGTTAGCACTGATTTGTTTCTCAGACCACTTGGGCTCAGAGATACTTGTCCTCCATCTCCTTCTTTTCCTTCCATTAGCTCCTAAAAGTACTCCCCTGTAACAATCGTATTCCTTGGAAATCACCTGTCCCTCAAGGAAGGGGAGCTGAGTGGCAGAAGGAGCTGTATGTCAGTGCCATGGAGTAAAAATCCTTGGGGCAGATGCTTGAGGGACCAGGGGTTTTCAAACCCAATAGATCTTAAGGAATGAAAAGAAGGTAGTACTCAAGCACAGTCAGATGAGAAGCTGCTTCATCTAGGCTATGTTGTAGTTTTGCAAGAGCTATATTTTGATTGTTCCTTACAGTCACACAACAGCAGAGTCATAAGGCAATAATCTGTCTGCCTGGTAAGACCCTCAGCTGTGTGATGTTGCAGTGAGCAGCCAGTCCATTATGCCTGAATCCAAACCTCAAATCTTTCCATAAAATATGAAATCAGCCATGGTATTCTTGTTAGGGAGAACCTAACGGCAGCATAACCAGGGCAGGCTGTAGAGTAGTTGTAAAAAGTGACCTATTTGGTTAGGTATCTTGGAAGATTTGGCTCATTGAAACTCCTATCTCCTATCTCAAGAACACCAGTAATTAAAGATAGCTGGATTGTTCTGATTTGTGGCTGGATTGTGTTTTTTAATGCCTCAAAAAATGACTAATAGTGCGTATAAATAGTGACATCCAGTGTTCAGTTAGATCAACCACAGGTTCATGTTCCATAAGGTCATTCAATTAAAAGATTTATTACAGAGCCTCTTTAAAATGCCTGTGTAAAGATAGTAGGCTAATTTGAATATTAACTACCTGCCAACTTCAATACACCTCCACAATAAAAATTTCCTTCCTGACTTGTTGGGGAACAAGAATGGTGTGGCTCTTGTATAATGCTTTAACTTTCCTTTTTATGACAGCAAGCGTCTGATTATTCCCAGGTGTTCTTGATTTCTTCTTTTTCTGCTCCTGTTGCTGTGAATGTGGCCATTAGGGGAGCAGTCATAAAGGATGTGTTCATCACTTCCTTCTGCGTCTGTCTCTTTAACATAGCCACAAGTCCACCGTCTTCTATCCACATTAATTCCCTGAGGTATCCACACAGTATTTGTGTTGACTGCCTTAATTTTGATCTTCTCTAATCATTCCCTGCCAGATGGCAGTTAAAGTTTAATGGTCCCTGTAAAAATAGTTCCCTTTCTTCTCTTAATCAGTCACGTGTGTTTGCTTAGCTAACTGTTAGATGTTCAGAAAGCATGAAGAGACCACCAACACAATTACTTCAAAATACACATCCATGTTGTGATTTTGATGTTATGTAAAAGCGTAAAGGGTTGTAGGGTAAGCAAGATTCCTGGAAATTAGCATGGGCTACACGATCTTAAATTTTCTATGTTTCTTTAGATATATTAGAAAGATGAAAGTAATTATTTATGATGCTTCATATAATCAAACAGAGATTAACATCTTCTGAGCTCAAATGTTTTTGTATGTTATGCTAGAAAGCATGAGTATTTTGCTATTGGGGATGAATTAAGCAATGCATTTAAGCAGATGCTTAACTTCAGGCACGTGTGTACGGCTAATGACAGATAATACAACACTGAGCAAGGTACTTTGGCATATGCTTAATGTTAGGCCCCTAAGTAGTTCCACTTAAGTAAAGAAGGTAAATAACCTTCTTGCATGTTTAAGACTTCATATTGACACCTAATGACACAGAACCTGAAATTCTCCAGTATGTGTTTACTTGATTGAGGCGTATTAGAGGTTTGAGGGTTTTGCTGAATCAAGAACTTAATTCAATTGCATTTTCATGCTATGCCTAAGTAGCATATCACTTTAGAGGCAAATGGCTGTATCAGATACCTGTGGAATGAGCAGGTATTATTGTACCATTGAGGAATATGAAGAGCCTGGAAAAGTGATAGGCTAGGAGCCTAATCCAGCTCACAGTGCTGCCAGAGAAAAGATTCCTGTGGAATTAAATGGAGGCTGGATCAGGCCCTGAATGCCTTGCCTAGAGCAATACAGGAAATATATAGAAGAGTCACTAACAGAACCCAGATCTCCTGATTCAAATTAGACGACTTTTGAATCTAACATCTGTGTGCACTGCAACTGGATGTGTCACTGCAGTCTGCACAGGCTAGATTCTACATTAAAGCATGCGTGAGAATGCCTACATGAACTGCAGGGATCACATCCACCTACACATCCCAGTAAGATGAGACTAGGGGAAGTGCTGACCACCCTATATTATTCTTCCTGGTGAAAGACTGTGAGAATAGGAATCCTCATACCTTGCTCCAAAGCATGTTTTAACAGCCATCTCCAAAATGCGTCAATAGATACGACAAAATATGCACTGAAACAGTACTCCCTGCCCCATATTTTTTGTTTTAAATCACAGTGATGGAACTCGGTTATGCAGAACTTCTGATCACCTTAGTGTTTTTTAATTTTGCCATAAGTGCCTGGAAGGTGGGCAAAGGGAGCTGCTTCAGCTCCAATTTTTACAGTTACACCTTAATAAATTATTAACTGTTTGGTTCTAACATAAGAGAAATAGCTGTGATATTTTGCTTAAGATTGTGACTTAAAGGAAAAATTTCTGTGCTTCATCTAGGTATCTTTCCTCACTTCCTATTTACATGCAGTTTTTTTGGATAAGATCTAGGCCAGCGAGCAGAGACATAGATGGGACTGTTTGTATTATGATAATAGTTGGGTGACCTCACAGAGATCAGGGCCTCAGGGTACTGGATGCTGGGAAAAATGTAATAAAAGCCAATCCTTGGCCAAAAGAACATACACAAGCTATTTTATAAATCTGGGCCACAGAGAAGTTGATTTGCCCCATGTCAGACTATAGCAGTTGCTAGTGACTCACTCTTGATCTCCTGTGCCTTAGCCAATAGCCTTGACCCCAGCAGCGTCCTTCTTCTCTATTTATATATAATTAAAATGTCAGCAGAGCCCAGCTTTGCTAAAGTTTTGTATATCTGAGCTGTAAAATCTGTCAGCTATGGTAAAGTAGACATAGCTTTATTTTTCTCTCCTGTAGTTTCCTCTCCTGTTTCTGTATCAGAGAAACATGCACTGGTTCCATCCCTGCTTGGATTTTAATGATTGCAAACATGTGAATGATCAAAATAGAGTTTGCTGGGCTGAAGATGGCTAATAGCAGGTGTTGAAGTGAAGGCATTCCACTACAGACACAGCCCATCACAGTTGGGCTGATGCCTAGTTCATAGGGGGGAACATGAATCTTTCAAATGGAAAGGGAGATATATTGCATCTAAACACTCTAATGATGATAATGTAGAGAGACAGATGTAGTAACCAAGAATTAGAATCCCTCTATACACTCTTTACTTTTATACCAACACATTATATACTATTGACTAACACAAGCCAGATGCAATACCAGGATGATGTTTGGTTTTATCCTCTGGACTTCTCTAGATTTGTACACCTCATAGGTAGAAACATTTTTCACTAGCAAATTGACACAAATGTTATTTTTATAAGCTTATATGAAGAGCGCATTAGAAAGCATTTGTTTCAGATGCATAAATTTTGCTAAAACATTTGCACCGTAAAAATTGAGGTACCTGCAGCTCAGAAATCCTGATTCTGGGCAAGGAATTTTGTTTCCCTGCCCCAGGTGTGGCCTCTCACACCTCTGCAAAGAGGGCGCTATGGAGAGATTTGTAATTCCGAAGTGGTTTGGATCTGCCTTACGCAACTGTAAGTGACATAATGATTTCACAAGGTGAAAGGCAGCAGAGGAGGAGGTGCGGAGGGCTGCCAAGTGAGCCTAAGCATGGAGAATATGCAAGACCCATGCAGAACATTTATACACCTGATGCAGTATATGCCAGTTGTTAAGGCAGAAAGCCAAAGGTAATGAGCACTGTGAGAATTATGAGAGCTCCTTTTTGGCCCAGGTCCTTGCCTGTAATTGAAGTGCTATCCTCTACTGATCCTTCAGGTGCTATCAGAATGATTTTATCCAGGCTTCAAGGGAGAGCCGATCCCTAAAGAGTAGGGTAAACTTCCTTTACGCTATAGCTCTGTGCTAGAAGCAAGCTATGGATGTGACTCATGAGTATTCTTAATAGCTTTCAAAGAAAGTGAAATTCCTAAGTGAGGTTTTGATTTTAATTTAGAAAGTTATTTTTATGTGTGATGCAAGATGAATAGAAAACCATATGTATGTTTAGATATGTTATTAGAACCTATGTATATTACAATGTTTTTATTGCATTTATATTAAAAATATATTTTTATACAGTATTACAAAAAAGTAACACATGTAATAGCCATCCAAGAATATTCTCCACCAGTCTATTGCCTCCATCAATTTTAACAATAGGATATTTCTTTTTCTTTAACCAGCTTCTAATGTATTCCTAGACAAGAACTGACTGTAAGACATTCAAACCTGATTGTTGAATAAGAGTTTAGCTTTTTTTATTCTAGTGAGCTCCTCACTTATGGTATTGAATTTCAAGGATTTTTTGGCTGGTCTGGGATGCTGAAAATTTCTCTCTATCTCTCTGTCAGTTTCTAGCCTGGAAATCTTTTTTTTTGGAAGGATATTCTATACTTCAGAAAATAGTCAGACTGAGAAATCAAAGACTAACTTGGCAATCTCATTAAAGTTCATGTAGAAGTCACTTAGCTTTTCTCACCTTCCACTTTCTGTCTTCCTTCATATGTTTGTGTTTCACTTATGAACTCTTTAGGACTAATGCTTGCTTTTACTTTTGGCAGGGGACCTGAGTCAATTATGCTGCCTAAATAATCAAATCTATTTTTTAATCTGTTCATTTTATGGTATAGGTATAGGTATGGTATGCCTATGGTATACCATACCTATGGATGCCCTATGGTATAAGGCATCTGAGTTTTCCACTTTGGAAAAATATTCCAAAACTTTTAAAGAATAAAGTAGTAATCTTATGAAGCACTGAATGTATAACTGGCATATCTGAAAGATAAGCAAAATAATTCTTGAAGCTACAGATACCATGCAGGTTTCCAGATAACCACAATGCAAAAATTGTTTGCTGATAGCTATTTTATTTTATTTTATTTTATTTTATTTTATTTCATTTTATTTTATTTTCCTGGGAGTTCAGTGCTGTACTATAATGAAAAGGAGGAGCTGTTAAATTAATTTGAAACTGGAAATGCAAACCAATGGAAAACCCCTGTGCTTCAATCATTGAAAATCAGACTGGGTAAAGCACTACACTCGATTGCACACCTGCAAACTGCTGTCTCTATATGTCACTGCTGACATATTTAGTAAGTACCATTAAATGCACTACGTCTGTTACACAGCAGTGCATATAGTTGCTAGCCAAATTATGAGAAGGGCCTCCTCTGGCTCTTCCATGCTACCCAGTATCTTTTTACCTTGTGAGAAATAGTTTTATCAGAAGGACATTTTTATCCGGTTTTTACACAGAAGGCTTTTCTGAGAAACAGAAACTCAAGTTGTAGCATTAGCTGAGAGAAATATAGCAAAGCAAATCCATCTTTCTCAGAAGAAGCAACGTTAAAGAAAAATGCATAGCTGTATAATGTATCACTGCTTTGTCAGAGTTCGTAAGTGGAAGTTACACTGGTGTATTAAATTGGCAGGTTATCACCTTTGATCATGCTGTATCCACCTAGCTCATGAGGAAAGTGTAAGAACATTAAAGAACTGCTTTTGCACCCATTATCCTTATATTACGTTTTGCATTTTTAATGCTTAACAGAAGCTGGTGTTTAAAATGTATCCATGCAGCATGGAAAAAGCTGGAGTCATTAAACTGCATGTCATACAAAGAATCATCAACAGAATCATCTTGCATTTACTTACCAGATTTCTAAAGCAATTACTAAATTTGGCCCAGGTGCTTGCCTAGAGGGAAACAAAGTTTTCCTTCTGTTTTGAGAAATTATCCTCCATGATTTTCTCCTTGGAGAAGGAGTGTGTAGTAAGAGTGCTGCTTGGCACAGGTGGCCACCAACACATAGGATGCTGTGCAGGATGCCTGTATGCAGACAGGCACAGTGCATGTAGGAAGACCTGTCACAACAGAGCAGGTACAGGTGGTGACTTCACCTGCCCAGCAGGCTGTGGAAAGGACTAACCAGACAACCTAGGCTTTCAGCAGCAGTTAGAAAAGAGCCTGCCTTCCCTTTTCGATTGCGTGGAACTATTTGTTTCTTACAGAGATGTCTACATCCTTGTGTTTGTCTCTTATTTTTCCTATATGTCCCAATGATAACTTGACAGAGAGTAAATATCAGATTTGCTTTTAACTACAAACAAGCATTTAGTAATTGCCAAAAATATTGGAACGCTGAAAGTATGGAAACAAGTAAACAGCAGTCATAGCAAAAGTGTGTTAAAGAAGTTGGCTCATCTAATGTAAAACAGTAAAATGACCAAGTTCCAGGGCTGAATTAGTCCTAGAAGTAATACCATTACTTCACTCAGGAAGCATTACTCATTGGGATTATAGCTGGAATATTTTCAACATTAAGGATTCATCTTCAGAAACATCATTCTTGGAGTGCAAAATATCCTGTACCTCCCAGTCCTAGAACAGGGTTCTGTTAGTAACTCTGCATATCATAAACTTCAATTTGCTCGTGAGTCATTTTGCTGTTCAAGAACTGTGTAAATTGTTAATTTTACATCAGTAAGGGTTTAGAGTCCAAGGAATTCAGCTTTCATTGAGGGGTGCGATTTCCCTAAGCTTGAAAATCCTGCCTCCAATATTAAAATATTTCACTTTTCTTGTCCGTAAGAGAAAATTCCATGCAGTTACTTATGGCTCCCCTTGTAAGATGTGGTCAGGTATCTCGAGAGACAAGGTAATCTCCTACCATAAAGGGGACTATTTAGTGTGGTAAGGAAAAGAAGTTGATTTTATTTATGCATTTACAAAAAATACCCAGAAGATTGACACTAATTCAGGTGTGCAAAGCTGCATGACATGAAGAGCTTTTGGGAGCTTTTCCCTCTGGTGTCTTAGTCACACTGTGAAAATTTCTTGCCTAGTGAGATAAACTAATGGATTGACAAAAATACAAACTCTACCTACCAAGGAGCTGAGTAAAGCAGTGTCTGGGTCCATGATGCAACACAGAAAACACCATGTTCATAGTATCCTGTCTTTCTTTCTATTACACAAGAAATCAGATTGAGCAAGACTGTGCTAAATTCTACTTATAAATACTGTGTAGAAAACTGACAGCCTTCAAGCTTTGATTGTTCTACTTTAAAACTGATGCAGGGGTGGTGGTTTGGAATTGCTGATAAATATTTTCTCTGGGAAAAACGTGTGAAGTATCTTTCACTATACTAAAACTCTAACCTCTGTTAAACTTAGTGCGGTTTTCACGTCTGCCATTCTCCTATGATTGTGAAAACGTGGTGCTTCCTTAAAGCATCACTGCTCACAGGGAAATCATACTGGGATTAGGTTAAAGTAGCTTGCTCTTATAGGAGAAAAAGTCAAGAAACTGGAACTATGTTATAGTTTTCATTGTATTCCTCTCAAAAATACTGTTGCTGCTGCTAGTGTTTTTGTGCTGAATTCCTAGTGTAAGAATTACAAGTAATTGGAAAGCCTTTCAGTATTTGTCAGGAAACTGTATTCTAATGATGATAGCTCACACCACTCACCTAAGCCTGGCTCCTAATGTAGCTGCATGCAACTGTATAGTCAGCACACCTATTGTCATGTCACTGCTTCCTAGGGTATCCTAGGCAGATCACAGCCATAAATATCTCCTGAGGTAGAAGTAATTTAGTCATGTAGGTCTCTGTATTATTTCAGTCCAAAAAGCTCCCCTTAAATAGAGACTATCAACTGAGTTGAAATGTTTTTGTGATATGCATTGATGTGAGACCAACAAACCTATTTCATGTAGGTGGCTTAAACAGACTTAGATCTTTAATTTTAGCTGTGCTGTTACATTTTCCTGAAAGCTCCCTTATCCATAAAAAACCAAAATAAGAGCAGAAGAACATTTTCTTGTGACCTAAAAGAATTTTGCTGTTAGTATTTATCTCATCCGGTTTAGACAGTAACAAGTGGGGAACATACCTTCCTTGTGTCTGAATGATCAAAACTTAGACTGCAATGGGCTTTCCTGCATGCGTAAAGGTACTTTTCTGCATGTGTAAAGGTACAACCTGTGTGCTATATACTAGATCCAGTCTCAGATTCTTCCTTCAGATGCACATGTACAACTTTTATAGCAATCAGCGGAAGGTGCATACACAGATTAAATGCTAAAATACTATGGCATTTTATCCATTTGTTTTGACTGTTTTAGTTCAGAAAACTGTCAACAAATGGTATTCAGTGCTTTAGCTCTTTACCATATTCACATTATGAAGAACAACTTTCACTCACATGGTATTAAGCAGAGATCTAGTATGAGGTGTGGAGTGGGCCTGGCCTGGAACACATATGAATGTCATGCGCATACATCTTCCGAGTAATCTGCTTATTGTTTCACTTATGGTACCCTGAACAATTTCTGCTGGGTTTTGGCCATACATTCACAGAATTTTGGGCAGAATCCCTCCTCGATGCTAGTTTGCATCCTGATTCTGATCTAATAGTTGCTTCAAAATGAGTTTTTTTACATGAAGTAGTATGCTACTTTATAAAAAGTCATGGTTGGAAGTACATGACATTGAAGTAGCTATGCCACGCTGAACACATCATAAGAAGCAGAGCTCAGTTTTACACAAGATTTATCTAATTTACACATATAATCTGGGACTATTTTAATTTGTATTATGGCGCAGTTTTAAATCCATGATGTTGATTGTAATTTTATTCTTACCTTTCACTACCAGCAGATGGAGCATCAGTGAACGAGATGCACAAACCTTGCTGGGTTTGTAAGCTGATACACTTCACATCCTCCATCAGCCAAATTCTGTCTGCAAACACAACTTCCAGTGCTGTCAGCAGGAACTGAGTGGAAAGATCGCAGGGTAGGACTGATCCTTGAATGCATTCAAATATTCCTATTTCTGTCAAAATAAACTCTTGTTTAACCCCCAATTAAATGAGTAGTATCATATTTACAGCTTTGTGAAAAATAGATGGCACGCAAGTGGTATTTGGAATATGATCTGAGACCTGACTACAGAGACAATGGCCATTACATCTTGTAAGCTGAAAGCATGCTCCAAAGGCATTTAGGAAACTCTAATTCTGATTTTGCAACTCAAACCGCAGTTCTGTGAGAAAACACATTTCAAATCTGAAAACTGTAGTTACTCAAACCCTAACATTTTGAAAGATGTTGGAATGCATTTCAAAGTTACCACTTGTTGCAGCTGACTTTCAGCTCTCAACAGATATTTTAGTGCTTTCATTCAACCCCCAAATCTAGCAGAGAAATGGAACCTCACACCTGTGTTAAAAACAGGTAAGAAAAGGTTGTCTATAAAGCAGTACAGCTCATCTCCAAAGTTCTAGATTTTCTTTAAAGCCTTTGCTGGGGGAAAGCAGTATAGAGAAACTTTTTAACAACTCCTGAGTCCTAATATGCCAGTGAACATGCTAGGTGGCTCTGTGACATTTTACCCATTTCAGTAATCATCTATACTAAATATGAACACCTATATTGTTGTAACTTCATATGAAGTAATATAAAAACCTCTTATATCAGCTTGAATTTAAGCTTGTTCTTCCATATTTTCTCACAATAGCAATAATACTTAATAGGAAGGGATTTGAGAGTTTAATCAATGTATGTGCCCAGCCAACATCACCCGAACAAGACATTTTAAACTTGATGAAGGAGCTGCGCATGTGAAACCTTTTTTTCTTCAACCCTATCAATGGAAGATATTCCTTCTCACTAGAAACCTGATGTGCTTACAAACACAGCCAAAACAAACTTGGCAGCTCAATTCCTGCCCAGGATCATCTTGGTTCAGTTCACCTCAGAGAAAGCCATCTAAAACTGAAAACTTAACTTTTATTGCCTTATTTCTAATGAATGTAAGCAGTGGTAAAATTGGGGAAAATGGGAGTTACAGAGACTTCATATTGCAGGCAGAGGAAAGATGAAGAGTTTTGCTCTTGCATGAAAAGAAGTGAGGGATCTCAGAGTCTTTGTGGGTTTACCATCACTATGGTATCACACATCTATTCTGTTGGCAAAAGTGCCTAATGAAGCGTTACTGCAAGTTACTGTCAGTCTCTATAACCTGCTAAGGATCCAGTTAGAATGCCTAGCATGTGAGAGATGGAGGCATGCTATCCAAAGCATTCACAGTATTGTGTAAGTAAATTATACTTAGTCACCAAAATCCATTTCATGTATCCACTCTTTGTTTGCTTACATATCACTGTCACTCCTGTGGTCTTTACTTAGTGGTTGGGGTCAATAATATGACAAAATTAAATCTTCTTACCTTGGATGCCATGAAAATAATGACAAACCACTCTTCAGAATCCAGATCAGCATGGTCTTCCCAGTTGCTTATTTGGTTGAGGGCTGGGCATCAATCAAAGACTTTTAGTACCTGCAAAGAAAGAACTTAAACTTTCATATCTTCCTGACCTAAAGTTTCTCTGACAGAGGTCAATGTTATTGCATTTAAACAGCTTATTCTGTGGGCTTTACTGCTATATGAGCAAAGCAAAATTCATAAAGCTTTATTTTGTTAAACAAATATACTTTTTGCTAGCTGTGAAGAAGGGGCAGGGGGTGGATTACCACTGGACAATGTCTTGTGTTTACTACCCTTACAATACTTTCTAATTCTTAGGCAAATCAATTAAATGTACACCCTTTGTCAAAAAGAAATTCCTGAAAGCAGCAGTGTGGTTTGGTTTGCAACATGGGATATTATTAACTCGTATGCATTTATACTTATAAGTAGTATTAAAAATTGTTGTCATTAATATTTTCCATTGGGTTCTTTGAAAAAGAATTTGGAGCATACTTTAATTGTATATTTAACATGCTTAATTTTTCCATTTTGCTACATCTGATTCTTTTTGAAACTTATTTGCCATTCTTATAATTTGCCAGAATTATTTACAATGTTCAGAAGGCTGAGTGGCTCACTACTGTAACTCCGTAGCTTAAATACTACGTATTTCTCTTTCATATAGATCTAGTCACTGGATGTTAATGAATTACATTGTATTTACTAATGTAGCTAAAATGGGTCTTAGTTGTTGGATCCATAACCTATTTTGGTCTGCATTCTGAAAAAGTGACTACTTATCTTAAACATATCATTGCTCTGCAACATTGCTTTCTGACCACTGTATGTATCATGTTAAATCTGAAACATTTTTTTGTCACTAACACTGAATGGTTGAAGTTTCTTCATGCTTTAAGTACTGAAATATTTGTAAGTAATATGATTGTTTACTTTCTAACAGCTTATATAGAAATCTGGTACAATGTTTTCATCGAAAATGACAAATATGCAATGATACCATAGGCTGTCTGCTTTCGCTTGTGATCCATGAGTGTATGTGTCATTTAACAACCAACAAAATATGACAGGCATATACAATTCTGTCTGAGCAGGAAAGGAAATCTTATTGCTCAGATTTTAGTCACACATGCCTTACATAAAGTTGTACAGTCAGATCAGTATTTTATTGTTACTTACCATATGTGTTGCACCCCTTAGGCATGAAAGAGCAAGTTAGAAAGCATTAACCTTACCTGCAGAAGAAGAAATTACTTCAAATAAGTTTATAGTCAAAACAGCCTTTCTTTAGGAACAAAAAAAGAAAGATCTACATATCTTATAGATCTCAGCTTCTTTCCTAAACACCATCTCTTCTCTTACATGCTGAAATGCTTCCTGATGCACTACCAGAGACCACTGGTAAACTGCTATTGCTATTCCCATACCCACTCTATCTCCCTAAAACTCCTGATATCCAGAGCTGTTTTGGCCTAACAGATGAACGATTCATATTCCTTTGTGGCTATATGCATAAAATTATCAGAACCACCAGGTACATTGTGCAGGGGTAGGTCAGTGATGAGCAGTGAACTTGGCAGGATACATCTGCACTCTGCTCACGCTTCGCAGGTTCCTTGTACAGCACAGTGGGAGAGGGCAAAAGGAGAGGTGGTGATTTTAAGGCACTCTGATAGGGGAAAACTTCAGAACAAATTCCAATGGCTTGTTAACTTGGAATACATAGATTATATTTTCTTCAATGCACATATGAACCAAAATGTATTTTTACTGATGTACTACTGGCATTTATCTCCACCATATTAAGAAGTATGTTAACAGCCTGCAATGCATTAGAAGGGCAGGATATGAACCTAAACAGGATATGAATTTATAAATATCAAAGAAGTGTAGTAGCAGCAACATGTATATCAAAGTTCATAAAGCCAGGAAATACCTTACTTTAGATCAGCTGATTCAAAGTAACAACATATTTATTGTTTAGGGGAAACAAGTACTTTTGTGGGATCAGACTGAGGAACTGAACGATCAGCAGGCAGTGCCCTGGCAAGGCATTAATACGCGATAGAAGAGAGGAGAGAAAATAAGCTGTATTTCAGATTCCAGCATGCAACACACCAAAAACCCTGAGCAAGGCCTCTGGAAGCCAAGTAAGAAAGCTTGTCAGCTTTTCTGTTTCTTTGGGCACTTTATCAAGACAAATTGAGAAAAGGAAGAGCTACAATACCTTCATTTAAAATGCTCCAGGTAGCTGTCTGAGATATTTTTAAGCAACATTGGCTGAAATAATGGAAAAATGAAGAAATAGCACCAAGAATCTTTAAGACATTTATCCTGGAGGAGGCTGCTAATCTCAAGCTTCAGATAAACTAATACAGTGCTTGCTCAAGCAAAATTTCAGTATAAGTTCTTTAGAAAGTGGGGAAAAATTTGATTTTCTCCACAATATTTTCTCTGCGATATTTACACAGAAATAAAGTTTTTTGGCTATGCAGTTAATGCTTGCTGACTTTATTGTTGTCTGAAGATTACAGAACTGTTGCCTGAAGAGCAAACTCTTGAACTTAGCTATATTAGTTGTATTAGTTGATAATAATTTTTCTGTTTCTATTTTTCTTTTTTTCTTAGTCAAAGTAATTTCAGATTTCTGAGCAACCACCCATAATAGGAAACAATCCTTTTGAAACACTGGAGAGTGTAAGTAGAAGGTGTTAATTACAGCTAAATACCCAACAATTCCCCCCCCCCCCCGGGCTAAACACTACAGTTTTAGGCTGCTTTCATTTTAGTAACCATTTGATCTTTCCCAGGAGAGGATTTTGTACTATTTCTTTTAATCTTCTCTGCATGCAGTTCAAAACTGGCTCACTGAACTCAATTTCAAGTTAGTGTTTTGTGTTTATGAGCAAAAGATTGCAGGATCTACAACAAAACAAGTAAAAACAATGTTTATGTACGTCAGTTAAAGAAAATTGTGTGAAGTTAGATGCATACGTTTGAACGATGCTGTTACCCCCTCTGCTTACTATGGTTTTGGGGAAAAGTATAATTTAGAAACCTGAGACCTTCGTAAAGTACAATAAGCTTTACCACAATGCCTTTCCAACTAGTGAATGATCTAGCAAGTAATTTAAAAAAGATGTTAAAAATAAAACACATGAGTGCTTCACTCTACTCATAAGAGGAACTTTAGTAACTAGAAGCAATTAACTAGACAGAACAAAGTTAAACAAACACATAAATCTTTGCAGGGTGGACATTCTATGCAGTAAATAATGCAACACTTCCACCATCAACAGATAACGTGCACTGTGCTAACTTCCACTGAGTACGAGGCACCAATGCCAGATAGATGTATTTTGCAGCTCTTAACTTATATGGATCAAAAGTCTCCAGAAATCAAAACAGCTCAACTGAATGAAATTAGATGGGATTTAAGTTAAAGTGGAAACAGGTCATGCAGTCAGCTAAGAAATTGCAAAACATGCTTACCCACCTCAAAATATTGCTGCATATCCCATTCCTTTTGTAAGAGTGTCTACAAATCCTAAAAATTTATTTTCCACATCCATTGTTTCAATAAAGTTCCAAAGAGACATTCATTTCCCAACTTCCTGCTAGCACAGCAATAACAAAATATGCTGCTGGTGTTAGCCATAACCACGTACACAGTCCGGATTCAGACAAAACGACAAATCATCTGTAAGACACAAATGCACAAAGGAGAAGTTGCAGCAACATTCTAATCATGCTTACAACAGATAAAAACACTGCCAGAAGTATTGAATAAATACTTGACAAAGGGAAAAAAATCAAAATATAAAAAAAAATTTAAAAAATAACAAAAAAGAAGAAATGAGACATCTAGCACAACGTGTACTGGTCTGGACCACACAGAACAAGGGTTTCTGTGCATTAATATACCGAAGCCAGACTAAGTAACCTTATTTGGACTGGCTTTACTCTTAAAACTTAGTAAAGCAAATTTATACTCAGGGCTCACTAAAACTGACTAATTTCAGAGTTGTTGAATTTAGGAGCATTGTATCACATAACTCAAAGCAGAAGTTAATGTACTGAGTGTTGAGTTTTACTAAGATGAAATATTAATTCATGTTTATTCTGGATGTTGACTGTTTCAATACCTTAAATTTCAATACAGAAGATTAGATGTAATGGGTTGTTTCCACATGTCACAAGTAACCCAGTTGCTCTTTTAACTGTAAATTCTGCATTTTTTTTCTTCACTAGAAACTGAACAAATGATTTTAAATTAAACCATTTTTCCAGCACTTGTAAAAATGTGGAAATGATAGAACTGCTGTATGATGATTGCTTTACAGATAAGCATTTGCTTCATCATCTTCAAGGACATCCAGATTTATGATCTAATCTCTCAGCAATTTAACTCGGTGCATTTGAGTTTGATTAAAAGAAGAAAACAAATTGCAGTGCAGATTTATTAATGAAATCTGTGTGACCTTTTCACATATGGAACTCTCTCAAAATAGTGAGTTTAAAACTGAGCATGGCCTCCTTAGCTGCTTTAGCTCTGCCCGTCCGGTACGCAGTGTGTTTTTGGTGTGCTTTTTCACATTGGCAAGTGTAAATTTTGGAAAGCCATCTCCCCTCCCCCTCCTTGAAATTTAATTGCTTAACCTACATCCTAATTCAAGTTGCTCATAAACCTTAGCCTTTGTTGTAGGTCCGACAGCTGCATTATGTCAGTAGCAAGTAAAACCTTCACAAAGTTCCGGAATGCTGCAAGACATTTTATAGGTGCTGCAATAAAAGGCAAATTGAATTTACAAAAATGCATTTGTCACTGATTAAAAACTTACAAAGTTAATTGGAAACACTGTGTAGGTGTTGCCACACAACTAGAGGTGTAATTGGCGGTTTCAATTCAGTTGGAGCACTGGGGAGAGTAGCTGACCATGTAAGGCAAGCAATCTTATTCATATTTCTTCACCCATGAACAAATAGGGTATATATACTGGAAAACTTGCATGAATGGTCAATACTTAGCAGCATTAAGTTGTTACGCAAGGAGTAGTAACCATTTTTAGGCTCAGTTTTCAAGGCTATATCAAAGTAAAAATTGCAAGTATCAGTTGGTGCCCGCTAGTAATTGCAGCGTCCCTTGGGAAAGTTTTCCAGGCCTTTTCTCACCCCCTTGTTTTACATTGGCAAAGTTGACACTATGGTAACAATCGTTGCTTCAACAAGTGAGGAGGGGAGAGGGAACTAACCAACAGCCCATGCAATCAGCACCCTCCCCCTGGAGCTGAGTGAATTATCTCCACATAATCCACTTAACCTTTGCCATTGTGGGACCTGGGAAGCTGAAGGTATTTTTAAACTTGAGTCTTTTAATTGCCAGTTTATAGTGTCACTAGTCCAGCTCAGCTGGAAATAGGATGATTGGAAAATAGTTCCATGAGGCAATAGCTTTTCACCTCAGCTAGGAGTCCTAATTATTATTAGTTTTGTAGCTCACTGTCCTCTAAGACTGTGAGGACAGTGATCTATAGTGAATCCACAGGTGATGGAGTTTCTTTAACATATTACTACTCCTGGTTAACATTCCAAATAAAGCCACAGATTTCAAACTACTTACACCGTTGAACCTGGATAGCAAACATATTCCATCATCCATTGTCTATATGTAGAGAAACGCAAACTAACAGAAGATGCTGTGGGAACAGCTTTAGAGTAATAAGCTCAAGTAACATGAGAAAACTGCTTTGCAATTTCTACACTTTGCAAGTTCTACTTCCTAAAATAATTTATTAAAATCCCATATAATCTCTTTATAAGAAAAACAAAAAAGATGTTAAGCAAATACTGAAGGATGATGGTTGATAGTTTTCTAAATACAAGCTATGGAAAATTTCATTAGAAAGTGATTACTTCAGTAGACTGTGAGAGCCTTCTGATATATTTTGGGGTGGGGCTGTTTAAAATATGAACAGAATAATGCCTATTTTACTGATGAATATTCCACTGTGCTCCTCTGTGTGTGTTAACATTTCAGTAGTCATCAAATCAGGCAAGTAATCTTGTACATGTTCTTCACAGAGATACCAAGAAATGGACACTGCTCCTTTCCCTTGATCTGGGTTTTTCAAGAGACCCCTAAATAGTTAGGAATTATCAATGTTCAACTTCTTTATAAATCTAAATCTTAGAATCCCAGGGTTGTGTAGGTCCACTTTGTCCCTTCAAGATCTCTGGCTAAAAATGAGTTACCAATACCTTTTACAAATACTCAGGTAATCCCCAGCCCTGTAGTTTTTATTCCTCATTCTCTTCACAATTTGAAGTTTCCCACCCACTGGTAGAGATAAAGAGAGCACATGAATGTCTTGCACTGCTGGTTGCACTCACAATTCACCATGCAAGAATGTGTCAGACTTACAACGTTTATTACTTTGCAGCAATGCAGATATTTAATGTTCCTCATACTTACAGTGATTATACCAACCAAAAAAATAAAACCTAATGATACACACTCCCAGAGTAATCTGAAGGGGAACTGTCAATTCAGCCATCTCCTTGGTTAACATTCCTTGATGCATACGCAACCAAAGGAAAACCTCCCTGTGTGAGACCTTAGCAACAGTACAGGAAGAGAATTATTCTGGGAAATTGATGTCAAAACAGAGTTGCTGTTTCTCACCATGTTCTCTGTGTAATCTCCTTGATCTTTTCTTAATGATAAGAAAACAAACACCAGTAGTCAGGCTTAAGAAGCAACAGCAGGGATGTTCCAAATATTCCACTCTTGCTATCTGCAGTTCAGCATATATCAGTTGTGCATAACATCAGTTATGCTCTTCTTTTCAGAGAATGCAGAAAACTGGGAGCAGCCATACCTTTCTTTCCTGAAAACTTCAAGCATGTAAAACAGATTATCTTTGTGCTTCCTCCTGTAAACGTGGGCACAGAGACAGAGAGGGAAAAAAAGCTTTCAGAGCTTTGCTGACAGCTTCTGAATATGGGAGATAATATTACCTAAAGTGATGTTTTGTACAACTGGAGAAAAGTTCCCCTTATATACATATTTTTTTTTTTCCTTTATCAGTTTAACTTTACTTGCAGCCGATGAGATGGATCTCTCACTAAGGCACAAGAAGGTTGTTATGATTTCAGTCACCTTTTTCCTCACAGAGGAAAAACACCACCTCCCTCTCTCAACCCAAGGATTGTAACTCCAGGTTATAGATAACGCAAAAAGGCAGAAATGAAGCCTCTGTGAAAGAGCATGGTGTCTCCCTCCTTCCCATGACTGCCTGCAGCTGACTGAATGGCAGACAGCCAGCTCCTAAAATTGCACGTTTATTATACCATAAACTAAATTGGACGTTGCATACACATATACTCACCACTTTCATCTCTGAACATGCATTGCTGCTTCCCTGAGCAAAAATTTTTTGACTTTGATATGATTGAAAATACCAGGCTGACACAGCACACTGCTGAACAATTTAACCAATTTGATTCATTTGCTCATTCTCATGAATATGAGGCATGATATTACTGATATTATTTTAATAACATTATTCAAAGTTTGTAAAGTCCTTATCGATGTCTGATTGCAGTTTGGGGGGAAAAAAATACCACCCATTTCTAACCTGAACGTTATAGTAAAGTCAGGCTGCCAAAAGAGGTCTGCATTCTACAATGTCCCGTGGACATGAGCTCAGTTTTGATTGATGAACCTATGTCATGAACTGCCATCTCCTTTATAATCCCACCGCCGCTATCTTTATTACAATTCATATGCTTCTTTTATGTTTCTGAATATATGTAGGCTGTGTTTGCTCATCTAGCGACGCACAGAATGTCATATTCTCTTGGGAGGGAAATTGTCAAATGAAGAAAAAGTTCACAGCATAATTAAGAAATGAAGAATTTTTCCATCTCATTATATATTTCTTGTATCACACCTCCTACTCAACTGGAAGATATTGTGGTGGTGGTGGAGATAGACAGCAATTGTGATTGTATTTCAATAGCTGAGGGTGAATATCATATATTCACATACTGATTTATTTTAACTTACAGGAAGTTGGTTAGTTGGGTTTTTTCCACATAAATATTTGCTTGGATATAAGCAGTAATAGGAAAATGAACCAAAGGAAATAAGAGCTGTGCGTGATGCACCAGTTGTTAGAGGGGTTGAGAACTATCTCTTGGAAAGTAGGGGCTATGAAGATATGGAAATCATGTCTGAAAAGCAGCTGGAAAAGTTCTCTCAGAATGACAACGAAATACCTAATGTTAATCTTCAAGATGCAGATGGAAATACTGAGAAAAATGTGGGAAATGGTAATAATAGTGATACACTCAGCATCAAGCCTATTTCTGAGGTAAGGTGTTCAGTGTGGGATGTACCTACTAATATGCTGACATATCAGAAAACCTCTGAGAAAAAGAAACAACAACAACAACAAAATCCGCCCAAAAGCAAAACCAATCAATCGACCCCCCCCCACCCCCAACAACCAATTGAAAAATGGGAGCCTACCTTTCCATAGAGACTTGGAATAAGAAAAGTCTATTTAGTTCATCCACAGTCAATCAAGAGATAATTTGATCATGTCCATAATTATCTACAGAGGAAGAAGTCTGATACTTATAAAAGTTAAGCTAGTGACACAAGCATAGGAAGATCTAAAGACTAGAAAAAAGACAAGTGAAGCACAGAGTGAGAGTAAAGCACTAAAGGGTACTTAAACACTAGAACTATTTCCACATGGCAGATTCATCTTCATCTGAAGATTTTATATCAAGTTTAATGTCAGTCAGAAGAAACAGACTACCTTGCCAAGAATGTAGAGGTTTGATGCATGGATCGTGAGGTGAATATCTACTGCCTGTTTTATGCAGGAGGCCTGATGGTAGCAGATCAATGCAGGGTTCATACAGGATTAACAGCAGCTTGTGATCATTGCTGATTAAAGGGAGCTCCAGAAGAGTAAGTTGGTGGTTGGCTGTCCATACCAGTGTTAAAAAAAAAAAAGATATTTTTGGATGTTTATTGACTTGTTGAATGAACTGTTGACCAGTTATAGACCATAAAGCTTCCTTCTGAATCAGAAAACAAGGCATATATAATCTGTTTTTAATGTCAGTGTGAAAATCTACTGGCAGGAGCCAATGTTCATAAAGTACACAATATTACCTATACCACTAGAAAAGAATTAGCTCATTACTTAATGTACCTTAGAATTCTTTCCTCCTAGCTGGTTCTCCTATTTGGCCAGAGTTTCTTCAGTGTCTTCATTTGTGAAAGCTACTTCAGTATGCTAAGCTCCTAATAAATTGGAACAAAATGAGGAACATTCATTATGGAAGGAAAGTGCACATTATTAATGTATTTTTTTATGTTGGTTAGATCTCAGGGCTGCATTCCCTGAGCAAGCATTTCCTTTGGGATCAAGGTTGTCAGTGAAACTTACGTTTCCATCCTGTGACAGACCAAAGGTTCACCTGTTGTACTGGTCTAAGAGCTGCTTGCAGCAGATGCCTGGCATGCATAGTGTGGTGTATCATGTGGTATGTCCATGGAGATTGCATCTGCGTTGTTGTATTTCCTAGTCAGTGATGGATTTATACTTTGCACAACTGTTTAATTGCCAATCTTCTATGCACCATCTCCTTATTTTGATGCATGCTGTCTAGTCTTCCTGTTATGAGCTATATGAACAAGCTTTGTTTTCTTCATAATATCATTGATTACTATTAGTTCACCTTCAACCATCTTTCAAGGTAGTTTTTAAACAGTTAAGCAGTCCAAAACTGTTTGGTAATGATTTGCATGGAACTGCTGTGTGTCTGACCATCCTGTTGTACTTCGAGATTTTCCTAGTTCTGCTGTAATTTTCTGTTACACTCTAGCCAGAGCAATAAGATTTATCCAAGATACAGGCACATCAGAGGTGTAATCAGTTCAGTGTTTTCTTTGAAAGTTCTTTCTAAATTATTCTTGGTGTGTTTGCTTTATGGAAACTGAGGAATACCAGGCTCATTGCTTTATAAAGCAACCCAGTCTGAGATCTTTCTTACACAGCACTATCTTGCTTAGAGCTGATTTCTCCATGTACTTCTTTTTACCGTGCTAGTTTGCCCTTGTTGATATGAATTTCAGCTACCATTTTATTGCACAGGCAGTTACTACGAAAGTTGTAGGCAATTTCCACTTATGGTTTTCATTTGACTACCTTCAACAATTTTATATCTTCAACTTTGACAATATATATAATTTTTCCAGTTTAGCATTTAGTTGACAAAAGAGGAAAAAAAGAGAAATATCTTTATATATATACACACACACACAAATAGAAATGGTACTTACACTTTTAAACACCATCTCATCTGCTACTTTTCCTCTTTTAATTTCTCTCAGATTTTTGTTGGCTTGTATTAATTACAAATTAGTTTCAATCTGTGGGCAAAATTAGTGGCAGATTATGAATATTTCTTCAATCACAAATTCAGAGTACTGGTAACACTATTTCTAAGGTATATGCTGTCTGACTTACAAATCTTACATTTTATTGTCTGTCTCATTTTGTTCTCTTCCATATTTCACATTTATGATACGTTCAGACATACCCCTGTTTCGTTAAGTAGGAATCTGTGTGGTCTTTGATGTAAGACATAATTTATTTGACAAGGAAATATGAGTCTGTGCCCTGAATCTGCATTTAATGGATTGAGAATTTTTAGCACTGCAACAAGACAGATTCTCATCCAACATATCATGGAATAAGCATTCTCTTAATCTGTTCTCCTATGAATTCAAATACACGTTTATGTATTTTGAGGAGCAATTTTAAAAATCCTTTCTTGAAGGTAGTTAGCAGGGTTTTCATACATGTCTGACAACCAAATACTAAAAGTGATTGATGCTATTATCTGTTCATAAGGGTACTTTTATATCTATGAGAAGCGAGTGCTCCATTCTGACAAGTCTTCAGTAAATATCACTAACATTGCAAATGCAGACTACCTTTTGGTAGTGCATTAAGGCTGGATATAAATACAACCCTTTTTCACCAATGCAAGCTTGATGTGAGCTTGTGCTTGTAATTAAACTCTCTGTCACTTAATCATCGATCAGCTCCATTAAAAACATAATCAATTGGTAAGTGCAGGATTCTTCCACACGATTTTACACAGGACAGTACAGCACACCAAGAGCTTTCCAGAGACTTCGATAAAGTGCAGCATGTTTCAGCTTGCCATCTTACAGTTACTTGTTACTATTTCTGTTTATTATCTTCACAGATCTTCCAGTTATCACTTAAACTTATGGGATGCTCTCAGCCTGAGACAACTGTCTTTTCACATTTATTAACTCTAATGCAATCCCTTCCTGATGGTAGTTCTTGTCACATTTTCATATGGAACACAAGGACAGATTTTTTTTGTCACTTTCTTTTCTGTCAGGATTTCTGCTTCTGAAGTAATGTATTATTATAAAGCTATTTTAGAACCTGTGAACATCACTTTTACAGTATGCATTTGTCTACTTTTTCTCTTAGCAAAAGGAAATTTTAAATGTGGTTATTAAATGAATACTAGTATTTTGCAAAACTTCTGCTCCCATAGACGTCAACGCAAATGTTGTCATCAACTGTAGTGGGACCATGATTTGGCCCAAATATCAAAATGTAGTTGTTGGCAAAGAACCTAGTCCACCACTGAAATGAGTGTTAATTTTGTCATCTGTGTTAGTAGAAAGTGGACTTCTAACTACTGAAGTCCTCTCTCTGTCATAGAAACAATAAAACAAGATTATAAAAAAGGTAGGAAATTTTGCTTTTTTTTCACATCATTGTAACTTCAGAAAACTCCACAAAGCATCCTATAAATATTCCAGTGTCAGTAAAATTAAAATAGAGATCCTGATATCCCAAAGTATCAAGATACATTTGTGTTTTTATATATATATGTGTGTATATATATTAGTTTAGGAATTCTTGCAAATCAATTATCAGGAGATGAATTAATTTAATTTGTGCAATTCAGGTGGTTAGACTTTTGCTTTTTGGATTTGATTAATTTTCTACTACTAAAAGTGAAACAAAGATTTTTTTTTTCCCCCCGTGTTTTTATAGTTTTACAGATTTATATTTTTTTTCCCATTAAAATAGAAATTAGCTAGGTGCTGGGATTTCATTTCAAGAACGGGCAAAGAAATTGCCAAGCAGCTGCTGAATTTTTCATATAATATTGAATGTAAACAAATAGATCTTCAGAAATAGAAGAAAACATGGTAACCAAATCATGAGAGATCGCCATCTTCACACTTTAATTATCTTCTTACCTGTTGGTGTCTGCATGTAGAAACTGAAAAAAAGGAAGACTGAGAATTCACATGTTTATAAAATTGGTTTAGAAAATTCTAGTCATTGAAGGTTCTGATTTTTATATTTATACTTTACGTTAGGCAAGAAGGTATCGTGGTTACGACCACAACAATTAGAAAAGAGAGGGCATAAGCGGCAATTAATATCAAAATATTTCACAGACTACTGACTTTTGATTTCTTTCTCCCCAGTTCAGCTAAAGACACTTTCCTTCAGGATTTTCATGTGACACTCGCAATCTGCAGTTGCTTCCTTCATACTTGATTTTCTCTTTATTACTCCGGGTTGAATTAGGTAAATTTTATTTTTCTTAGGTAACCCTAGGGATCACCACATGATCCAGAATGCATCCCTTTTCCTCTTCAATCCTATTCAAGTCCTATTCGGGTGGTTTGATGACTGTTCATCTGTTCCTAGGACTAGAACCAGAAGACACTACACACGCAACACAACAGTTCATAGGATATCCTGATTGCATCTATTTTTTTTTTCAGGCCCTTCAGCAACATAATCAAATAAAACATACGTTCCTTATGCCTCTGATGCTGACAGGTTGTCCCAGTAATTTAAATCTATAGTACACATATAATCTGTTTCTGCTTTGCATGCACTATTAGAATTCTCCCCTCTCACCAGCAAACTGTACTCCCTTCTTTCCACTTCAGCCAGAATTAACCAACAAAATGCTACTGGCCTATGCAAACTGTTCTTTGTTGATATTTTACTACTTCAGTCTTTTGGTGGTTTGAGGGGTCCCTGCCCCTTTCCCCACACACACCAGGAGTATAATTTTAGCTGTTTATAGAAGATTGAGTTTTGTGTCCAGTGCTTTACTGTAATTATGAATGTGAACCAACAAAACCCGAAACAATCACAATGGCATTCCTCATACAGCGCACCATAACAGCGGCACTCTATAACAGAGAACAGACATGTCTGCATCAGTGGCATTACAGCCATGGAGAATCATCATTGGTATTCAACATCAGAAGGTCCTTACTGATTTGCTATATCTGAAAGTCAAAGGAAGAGGCAGATAACATTTATTTGCTAGTGAGACAAATGGCAACAAACTTTACCAGCATCCCATAATAGAACAAAGGCAATCTGTGTTACAATCACTGTTAAGACTGCACTTGTAAAACTTCCCAAAAAGCAAATTTTATGCTTTCATGACATCTTACAGAGCATTTAGGGCCCAGACTAGTGACCTGGAAGGCCTGTCATTTTTTGCCCGAACAAGGACTGCAAAAACCAGACTGTGTATTCCAAAATTAAAATGAAAATAAAGGTGAGGTAATATCCAGCAACAGCCTCCCTCAATTGAAACAACCTCTCTCTGGTTTTTACCTTGCCTGCAAATTTGTGCGATAAAATAATCGACATTTTTCATCATTATGTCTTTATATCTTTCATAAGAGAAGCACTCTCCTTGTTATCTTTATTCACTGCTGTAAAAAGAAAAAAAAAAAAAAAGCTAACGTCCCTTCCTTCATAAAACAATGCCTTTAAAAAGCTTTCATTTTAGAGCTAGCGTTAGGCCATGATGAATTGCTGAATGGTTGATTTCCTGACACTCTTTCTTACTAACCTCTCCTGACAGCTTCTGGATTGCTCTACCTAGCAATTTGCACCATAATAATGGCTACAGTGAGATGTCTCCTAACTATTTCCTTCATTTTTAACAAGATTCTTAACACCCTCTGTAGGTGACAAAATGCAATTACAGACATGAAGTGTCCCCCCGAGGATGGCTGTCCACAGATGCCACCAGTACTTTAGTAGTGCAACTGTTAAATGAAATGAAAACAGAGAATCAGATTCTCTAAACATCCAGTTCAAATAAAAATTTAATTAAAAGTTATGAAGGCATTTTATTGATTAAGAATCTCAGTAATTTAATAGTGTAGTTGACTTTTTTTTCTGTTGGATTTGTTCTCCCTTGGAGATCTCTAATTGTTGTATGGCTTTACGTTTATTGATAACTCTTTTTGATGAATACAGATGCCACCTTTTATGGTAGTCGTTGACAGAGTAATCATATTGTGAGAAACACCAGGCTTATGTAGTAACAGGTGTTGCAGTTATAAATGCTGATATCCATTGGGAAAACGTGTTTGCTGCTATCATGGGTACACAATAAATGGAAGGTGCAATAAAGCACAAGCTAACATTCTGAAAATCCTTACAACTCTAGGAACTTTATTGCAGATTACAAGCACTTTGATCTCCGTCCAGTATTGAAGTCTTAATTATCAGGCTAATTACACAGACTATGTTAATTTTCAGTGGTAATCCTTTTGTGCAAGGCTATGTAAAATGATGTGCTATGGAAGAAAAGGTTCTGCAGTTTTGCCCGGGGCCACTCCAATCCAACTGTTTGAAAGAGTATGTAGCAAATCCAGAGTCATCAATACCCAAGTGTATAGACTTTGCCAAAAAGCCAGATGCTGCTATGGGAAGCATTATGTATCTTTTCCAGTTTGGCATCTGGGTCCTGCTAAGAGCAATGATGCCTAATATCTGTAACTTAAGGTTCTCCTACTGCATTAATAACAACCCTTTTTGGGTAACATATACATATAAAGAGTCCCTTCAAATCAGCCCCTCTCCCCCACCATTTAGTCATTCAGATTGCTTCAGAAGCAAGCCAGGTGCAAAGTCCTAAAATCTACTCTCCTCAACAGCCTTACTGACTTGTGGTGCTGTGGTATCTGTTGCTAATCCCATATACTTTTTTCTCTTGCTTTTGATTGCAGTGTAGGAACCTAACCAAACTGGACTTCTTAGACACAACCATCTTCACTGAAATTGCTTCTTTTCTGTACAGTCAATTTGGGATTAAGACTTAACTACTGCTTACTTGGTATTAATTAAGGCTAGTAACCAGCTAACCAGTTAATCAGCTGCTCAAAATAATTAATAAATTAAGGAGAAAAATATCTCCCACCCATATTTAAAGCACCAACAATACCCCTACAATATCATTGGAATGATAAGTCACTTTCAAATTACAAAATCTATCCTTGTTTTTATGTGCACTGTTCTAAGAATCAGTACTGAGCAGCATTGCCTTTGCACAAGAGTTTCCTCCAGTATGTAATTTTTCTGGTATTACTCAAATGATATCTGTAGTGAGGGTGACCCAACCACACATTTTCCTGAATGGAGATAAAAGCAGCATTGTATTTGAAATCAATAGAAGTGACTTGTGGCCTGTGATGGGAGTGTCTGGCTCCAGAATTATTAGCTGGTGTTAAGTGCTGACAATGCAATAGGATCTTTACAAGACATAAATACAGTGAGGTATCTCCAAAAGCCTAATGCTATCCTGGGAAGTGAGTCTGGTCATGCTGTGATGGAAAAGACTCACATTCACACTTCTCCAAAGACAGATGAAGAGCCCAAACTGAAGCATCTCCCTTCAGATATAGAAAGAAAGCCTGAAGCGCTCTGCATTGAAACTTCCACATGTGCTATTCTAAGCACTTTATCCAACAGCAAATTTGATTGAGTTCAGAAAGTTGGGAGTGGATTTGTTGGGAATGTCTGGATTTGGATACATGTTCTGAAAGTTACTGACTTTCATATATTGAAGGATTTGGAGATTACATTTCACTTAACTATAGTACTCTGATGATTCCTGGTAATTCCCCGTTTGGTCTTACTAGTCTTGTTTGCAGTAAGATCATTGATGTTTACTGTGTTTTCATAGTTATAACTAGGTTTTAGGTGCCTGAAAAAATAAATAATATGAAAACTCAGGGGAAATTGAGACTCCTGATGTGATCGCTTAATAGTTTGGGAAACTGGAACCTAGTATAGAGAAGACCTTTCCCTTATCACTGACCACAGAGAAAGATGCACCTGACCACATTAAAGCTGATATCTCTCCAAAACTCCCACACTCTGTCCCTCCCTGTATATGTCAATTAAATGGAGCAGCTGCATGGAGCCACTTCCCATGGAGGTGCCAGCCCAGTCAGGGAGCCTATGGGTTTCTTTTGCTATCTGCAGGGATATCTAGAAGCAGTAGAAAAACCATGATGTGGCACAGTGGTATGAAAGCCATCACCTAGTCTGTAGTTTGAGTCATATTTGATGTCAGTGTATTCCATTAATTCAATTAGGGTAGAAGAACAATGGATAGAAAGGAGCACATCCGCTTCACTGAGAGACAGTCACATATACCATTATGGATATGAATTGCTGCCAAAGCTACCTGCTACTGGAATTACCAAACCACAAGAGCAAAGAGATCTACTATAGCTTCCAGCTATGCACATACAGATAAAGTACCAGAATGCCTGCAGTCAGGGAAACAGATGCTGTTCTGCCATCTTTTTCTGATGATAAAGACATAGAGAACCAGGCTATCCTGTACGGCTCATCCAATCTCACTAACACCACATGCATGATCCACGAGAGTGGTGAGAATACAGGGCAAAGAATGCCACAGGAAATTCTGACAGAACAAACGTGAATGATCCTAAATCTTTTTTCTCCTTAAAGTCATGATAAGTATTGAAGGACATGCCTCATTACTATATTGTGACCTTCCCAGGGCAATGGTATTTCCACACACACACACCCCCCCCCCAGCCCCACATATTTGATTGTGCCCTCACTTCCTCCCTTAATCTGTGCCTCAGTGTAAGAAAACCAACTATATCCTTGAGCATAAAGGAAAAGCCTTTTCTTACAGAAACATTTACCTGTTTGTGAATGATAACAAGCCAACATTCTCAGCAGGTATAATAAGATCACTACAACACCCCCCACCCCGCCACCCCCAAACACTGAAATATTATTAAAAAGCCTGAAAACTCATTTTTCACCTACAGTCTTCACAACACTGTGCCAATACCTGCTGCACCTGAGTGGCCCTGGAATGACCCATTGCAATCTAATCCCCACCTCATCTATTGTGTCATTACCTGAAGCTTCTGATAATGCACGAAAACAAGCCTGTAAACAGAAAACAGCATCCAGTTTTGTTTCTCTTATTTTTTTGGAGGCACGGTCATGATGGGAATTGAAGCTAGAGGGCTGGTAGATCACCTAAGTAATACAACTCAAAATATCCTTTTCATTCCCATCACAGCCAGAGTGTGATTACGCAAAAAGTATTCTTTTTTATCTGATCTTCCATATCTCTTACCTAGTTGATATCCATTTAATTATTTTACTCACTCTACAGCATGCATAGTTATATTTCCGAGCCCTCAGTTCATTATAGCACTAAGACCATGCTTAACTTCAAGCATGAGTGTGAATCTACTAAATAAGCTTTGCTACAGGCCTAATATTACTATAGTGAGTGAAGACTAACGTCTCAAGAATACCAATGCATTTCAAATTATAGTAGAACAACCCTATATTCTTATGAGAACTTTAAAAGCACCATGAAATATAGTTAATACAGTCAAAGAATGTCCATGCTTACTATAAATGTAAAACTGAATAAGGGAATTAAAATGAGTGGAGAGGTTGTTATGTGGAAGTAATTACAGAAATTCAGCCCAGAAAATAAGACTAAGCTCCACATTTTAAACATATTTATAGCAATAGTATGTTTTTTATCGACTGAAGCTGGCAAATATTGGCTTTTTAATAGTTTTAACTCCATGTTTTAATAGACTGTAATAAGACATCTTCATCTGGATGCTCCCACACTGAGAGAAGCTCCTGGACAAACAGGAGCTTTTGTCCCTCACTCAATTCCAGTCGGTGATTTTAGATGGCTGGGATGTGGCCTTCTTGCCACAGCAGACATAGTAGCCTATCATGTTGTTCCTGTTGCTGCCAGCTCTTTACTAATTTGTACAATGATAAGCACCTATTTCCATTGCTCCTGGTAATCTTGTCATTTTCATGATGTCATCAGCGCAAGTCAGTAGAGAAAAGGTCAGTGGTACAATAATGTACTGTATATAAAATGAGCCATTACGAAAAGAAAAATGGCTAGGCATTTAAATGC
The DNA here is from genome assembly GCF_033815535.1 of Pezoporus flaviventris. Taxonomy (NCBI): domain Eukaryota; kingdom Metazoa; phylum Chordata; class Aves; order Psittaciformes; family Psittacidae; genus Pezoporus; species Pezoporus flaviventris. The sequence goes on from NW_026892549.1 coordinate 41,129,339, forward strand.
CCAAGCTCACCAAGGCACAGTAATAGCTATCCTGACCAGGATATCCAGGATGTATTTATTACCCTATTCCTATCACAAACAAGTGACTTCCTATGGCACTCTGTTTTCCCACGGTACAGTGTGTGCTGCACAAGGGAGACTTGCTAGGCACAAATAGACCAGAGGGACTCTGGATAAATATACTTTTAATGACAGCCACTATAGAATCATAGAATGGTTTGGTTGGAAGGGAACTTAAAGATGATCTAGTTCCAAACCTCACTATGCGTATTTACTGAATTTTTTTCATGTCCCTTGTTCTGCCTTTAATTTATCTAGTGTCTATTCTATAGAAACATTTACCACCTTCTATGCAAAAGAAAGGGAGTAACCAAAAGCAGTGTAACAGAACCTTTGGGTGCCAGAAATGAAATAGGAAATAAAGTCAAAATTCAGACAAAACACGTTATCAAAACTTTTGAAATCAAGTTACCATGTTCACATGTAATGGGAAGGAATAAGGGAAGGAAGAGAGAAAATAGACAAGGAGCCACAGTGAGACTCCCACTAGGTAACCAGTGCTGTGTTGTTCAGCCTGCAAACAGACCTCATGCATAGGCACTACTTGAGGAGCCCTCCACTATTCATGTGTTGCTCTGTTATCAGTGAAAGCAAAGCTGAAGAAAAAATTGTGTCGGGTGCTTATTGCAGGAGATAACCAGCTGCAGGACTTCCAGCAGAAGGAGAAAACCAGGGATTGAAGTAGGCAAGCTGAAAGGTTGATGTATCCTTGGCTGGTGGGACAAGATCTGCAGCTTGGCAGATCACAAACATTATGTGCAGACCAAGCAAAACATCTCTTTGTCAGATCTTACACGTTGTTTAAGAACAGAGACCTCAAAAAGTTTCTGATATTACCAGCCACTTTTCCTTATCCTTTTCTCCTCTAGAATGATGACTCATGTCCTTTCAGCTACCTACAGAACACATCACTGTGCTCCATTTAGCCTGCAGCTATTTCCGAACTGACAGAATCAGCAAGATTTGGTATGCTTAGCTTTATACAGGCATATTATCAGCATTTTAAATTTGTGGTAGTAGCAGCAGCCTGTGGATTTCGATCACTATTGCTTACAAAACTAGTGATGATAAGGAGAATATGGGATTTTAATTGTCCTCAAGTAAATATTAGACTCACTGATTCTTTGCTACATTTCTATGAGATGCATTTGCTGAAGTTAGGAGGTGAAAGTGTGGGAAGCACAGTGATGTTCTATGTCAGAACTGAGGGATGAACAGCAATAAAACATGGATAAGAGTGAACAGACACTTGCTCTCATGGCTAATGGTAGCACAGTAAGGCAGCAATAGTGCTGTCTGAAGAACATTGCTTTCCTTATTTATCAGTAATCTTTGTCCACAGGTGAGCACCGAGGTGATAAAAGGCACAGACGAGTAAGTTAGCTTGGTAAAGACTAGGGAAGCCTGTGAAGTTGAGAGAAACCCAACTAAACTGAGTAAGAAATTCACAACAGCAGTTGAAATTCAGTGCTGACCAACAGGAAGTAGCACATGCACAAAAGGATACTCTGAGCTTCTCATCACGTAACTCTCATCACTTAGAAGAAGGGCTTGGCCATTATCAATGTGAATGCACTACTGACAAGTTGATCCAGCATAAGGAAAGCTAAGGGACATTTTCCACATGGGCTTTATCACGTGTTTCTCTGAAACACTAGGCTTTGGTTTCTCCCTCAAGTTGGGTACTGGCAAATGCAGTTTCCCTTCAGCAATACGGTCCCTGTATTCTTCAGGTTAAATATAGCCAGTTTCATACCACCATTTGTATTTCACATCTATAATTTATTGCTTTAATTTTAAAATGTGGGGAAGTCATGTGATTTTTATGAAGACTACACCACCAGTCTATTTGTATTGTATTTTTAGAGACTTGGTATTGATTGAAAGAGAATTGGCTAACCTGAGATGTAAACAATGACTGGCATTGGCCTTAACCCATGTGGTTAATATCACTGATTTGTCATGCTGAGTGATGTGAAAAGAGGAACGATTGGTTGTTGATTATTGAACAGCTCAACACAGGGCACATTTGGCATGTCAGATGAGAGGCTATTCTAATGAGCTAGTGCTGCTGCCAATTACTTAAGAGCCAGTGCTTCCTCTACAACCTATTTTGTACATCTTCAAGATGTTTAACTACATTCCAGCTCAGTAACGGATTGCAAATAAGACAGTTAAATTCAAGAATCCGTGCATATGTATTCCTTTAACACTGTCTCATGTGCACCTGCCTGCTAATGGAGCCCTTCATTCTCTGGTGAAGGCTAATTAACATATAGCTAAGCAGTCAGTTTAAGAAATGTTGCGTTCTTTGTGTGGGCTGACAGACTTGTCTAATTGAAACATCCCTTTGTACTTTTTATTTATTTATTGGCTTCAGGGAAAGTATTTTACCAAGCCTTGAAAATTGTTGGGAGAATTAAATCTTGGAAAAGACACCTCTGAATGTATGTGGTCCATTGCCATGGCACTTTTCTTTCAGATCACATCTTGCAGGCATTATAGAAAGTATGACAAGCAAAGTATAAATATACCATCATAGAATGGTTTGGGTTGGAAGCAACCTTAAAGATTATCTAATTTCACCCCCCTGCTATGGGCATGGTTCCCTAATTGTATCTCAGTACTGAGCATGGTGATCATAAATATCCGTAGTTCAGCATCAGAAAAATTTCCCATTTTATTTTTTTACTAGATGTGAAATCAAATTCCTCTTTTTCCAGTAGCATAGACAATATCCATGCTCGTAACTTCTGTAGACCTGTCTTAAAACAGAAAATACTCTGGCCAGACCCATTCAGCTACTCAACTCCCTATACTTAGAGCATACATGAGGATATCTGACTTGGGGATGCAGACACATAGTCCAGAATACTGGGACCAACACCCTTACCACCAAATGGTTTTAGTCACTGTTGATCAGGAATCATTCTAACTGGCAGTTAATAACTAGCTAGCACAGTTCCATTTCCAATATGATCAGGTAATTTAAAACTGTACCCAAGTTAATCTAGACTTTCTAGAAAATCTAGTCTGCTCATATGAATGGGGGACCCTTGGTGATAACAACCTACATTTGTACACAGATAACAGCAGGAGAAAGTGTTTTCCAGGTTCCCACGCATTTTGTTCTGTCAAAGCAGTAGCTTATGTTAGTTGCCATGGTATATGTTAGTAACGTTAAAAAAGCAAAATCACTGATAATGTCTTTTTGACAGAAAAGGTTAATGAGAAAATATAAATAATTAACCTTATTTTGATGTGGGGACACATAGCTCTTCTAATAATGGGGCTATGACTACTTATTTAAATTTGAGTTTAATGGAACCAAGATATTTGTCCTGCAAACTCTAGCTCTAAGAAGTTCTTTTTTTTTTTTTTTTTTTTTTTTTTTTTAATTTTACTATGCTATCTTGGCAACACCAACAAAGTCTTCATTTAATTTGTTATATTTTTGAGTCTGAAATTCTTATAGTAGCTATATTGTTTTTACTTTAAAGGGTCTTTATAAAATCTGACTGCCAATTGAGCACTGAATAAATGTGAGCTTTTGTGAGCCTGATGGGTCTGGACAGGCTCTGTGAACATTAAAAAAAAGGTACTTCAGTATTATTTCTGTTCTGGGCACACATGTAAAAGGGCATGCTATGTGCTAACCTGCAAAAAAATACATACTGAACGCTTTCCTCATTTGATGAAAGCAAACGCCTATTGCAACTGCAAACCTATTTGAGTTAAACCTCACTGCAAATGCAAGTTATTTTTTAGTGCACTAACACCATAATTTCTGAGTATTAAAATTAGTCATTTTCTTCTACTTTTCCTCTAGATATGTAGGATATGAAAACCTCTTTAAAAAATATGTGTTTGTAATCATTTTTGGGGGTTCTATAGTTGAAGCACCTTTATATTTTTCCTGATGAAATATTTGCTGCCTCCAATCACCTGGGGAACATTACCTTGATGAAGCCACTGAAATATGCTCCATCAGTCTCAAAGGGTTTTCCTAGCCTACTTTTCACCCTCTTCTTGCCAATTAAGCTGCCACATTATGTATGATAGTGAGGGTCACTTGTTTTTTTCAAGTGCTATTCTGACTTGGTGGAGGTGACAGAAGCACACTGGTCTAGTGAATAATTAGAGTGGATCTTGAAGTCCCAAACCCCCATCTTGCACTGCCACATGCTAACTATTTTTAATCTCAGCTCCTGTCTTTTAGGCTACATGCATTTTTGCCAGGAAAACTTACCATGGTATACACAGCTGCCTATATTTTAGGCTAAAAATAGATCAGATTAGATAACCAGAGAGATGATGTTGAAAAATACAAAACATTTGCAGTAAATAAATATGCAACACAGGGGTTACTTCCACAGAGTAAAAGAAAACATTGCACTGAGACCACACAGCATTAGTTATGCTGTTCTGGAAGATACCTATAGGCAATCCTTCAGGTTTTGAATTTGCATACATCAGTTTATTAACACAGTAAAAAACAATTCTTCTCAATGCTTTCAAAGCAAGAAGCATTTTCTAATAATCTTACAGCAGTTATCTCCACTGCACTCAATGAGTTTTAGACCCGATGATGATTATTTCTTTATTTTTAAAATAACCAGCCCAGTATATCTGTCCAGTTTTGCCACTGCACAACCTTAGAAAATACAGGAACACAGAACAGAGCTGTATTTTGTAGTTTCCTGCAGTGCCAAATATTTATGAGTCCAAAACAGCCTTTCCAAAAGAGAGACCAGTATCTTAAGTGTTCAGGATTAATCCACTGCCCAAGACATTTAATAAGAAGGCTCAAAGAGAAAATTACTGACAGCGGGTGAAGTTTTTAGTGAAAGAGCAGAGATGCTCCAGCTTGGCTAGCTTCCCTCACATAGCTATTAACAAATTTTACTGCAGCGGTCATCACCAGAAACTAAGGAGGAAATGGTACAGCAATGAAGGGCTGAGGAGTGACCTTTCTTCCTCCTTCCCCTCATCTTTCAAGTTGGGGCAATGATGCATCTTGTGACCAGACTCCTTAATTGAGCTCTAATTCTGTACAGAGTGTGAGAACTAGAAGATTTGCAGCATAGACCAAACATCCAAACCCAAAATTAATAAGAATAGCTTTCAGGAATTACTCAAGTGGCTTATAGTTATCTTTTTCTTTCAAAGCGTAGCCACACAACTGTATAACTTCCCCCAACCTCACCCTGTTCTTCATTACAGTCTCTTCCTTAACCTCAGCTCAAGGGAAGTTGTTTTGGAACTGTTAATTATTCTTGGTTTACACAGCTCTGGCATAATAAGATCCCTTATTACTGACAGGGACACTGGACTCTTATCTCAAATACAAGTAAATGTCCATAATTGAATGGAGTTATTCCTCTGAAGTGAGTGCAGCCTGTGATTTATTAACCAAGAGGCAGGCACCACATGTTAAGCCAGAGGACTACAGGTTCCACTTGTCTTGGGTCACCTTGATCTTCTGGCTACAAGAAAACACCTTTTTCTCAATGACTGGCAATGGTGCTATTTGTTACTTGCAAAAGTGGCTGGAAAGAGAACGGATGTCCCACTTTGCAGATGGAGACATACTGGGCAGGTGACAGCAGAATTACAGCTTAGACCATGGTCTATGCCTGTTTCAAGCTACTGAGGGCTGCACTGGTTTGCTCAGCACCAAATACATAGGTCCTTTCAACTTCAAGGGTTTAACATACCTTACATGTTAGTGAGTTTTCCCTTTCCCATAGAACATGAAAAAAATTCAACTCGATATCCTTCTTTAAGGACATTTCAGTACTGGTTTGTGTGAGAGTTAAATCCACCTAGGATTTAACCTGGCAATTTGGGCTTTATTTGTTTCTCTCCCTCTAACTTCAGTTTGAAAAAATCAGCTTGGCAACACTATAAAAACTGAGCGCAGGCAAAACCACACAAACCCACATCAGGATTTGTATGCTGTTTCTTTAAGATATCCTGAAAAGGTATAGTAAGGGCAGTAGCAAGCAGGTAACTTGGATATAATGTTTATTTTAGAGTTAGTGATAAATCACTGTGAGATAATAACAGGAGCATATGTCTCCAACAGCTTTTCAGAAAAGGTGTTCTATTCTAAATGTAAACTAGTGGACCAAAGAGATAGTGAAGATTTATTTCCTCTTTCCTGGCAGAAATAGATATCTTTCCTTAGCATATTAATGATGATATATTAAAAATGTTTACAGAATACCATCACTTGAAATTATGAAATGAATATAATTAAATTGTCTACAAGCCCTTAGGGCTGTGAACACCAGCTTAAGCATTAGTGAGACAGATTGCAAGCTGGGATTCTAGTTGCTTCTCTCATGCTGGGGAGAAATGGAAATAGTATTGCAACTGAGAGCCATACCACTCCACGAAATGCGATGCTGGAACATGGCAGAGAGGAAAATTCCCAGCACTAGCTAGCACCAACCTGAAATCCTGCCCATATGAACAGCACTGCCAACTTCTATATCTGACCAAGGTTATCCAGGAGGACATTTACTATAATCTATTTGATAAACATTTTACTCTGGATGGGCTACGGTTAGACTAAAACTGGCCTGATTGGGGGGGGGGGGAAGAAGGTTAAAAAAAGGGAAAGACCTAAAAGGGATCTTTGCCTGAATAAAAAAAATGTTTTCCCGAGGCATGTCATCATCCTTACGGTAAACAGCTGTTCTGAAGATAGGCGCAAGCTCTTCCAGCTTCCAGAAAGGTTGACTAGACTAGACTAGAGAGTATCTGCATTTACAGACTCTGGAGTCACCACTCTCTAGTGGCTCCTCTGAATGTCCATTGTTACCAGTGTTTGATCCAGCTTCTCTATGGGCTAGTATTCGTTTGGGTGACTGATTCCCTCAAAGTAACTTTTCTCTGTGCTCAAATATAAGGGGATCCTCTCTTCACTGCTTGTCAGACATATGATTACTGGTTAGCCATGGCTATAAATAACGGAAACAACAAAATGCTACGGTCACGAAAGAACAGAAGGCGTAAAGAAACTCAGCAGATGAGATCTGAATGGGGATGAATGTTTTCGGAGCAGGATTTTACTATTAAGACTTTAACAAGTCAACTCTATGACCTACAAACCAAAATCCTCCCACTTCCTTTACTGCTTTGATGAAGAGTATGATCATTTGGGTTAATCATCAGGCCTACTAGGCCTGGCAGAACAGGTCACCTAGTGAGAGAGAGGACACAGACCTCCAGTGGTCCTCTTGGTTTTAAGTTACCAGCATTCCCACCTGCCTGGACTCAGACAGCTTAAGTTCCTTGCACCTAGTAGATACTGTTGAGTGAGAAGGGGAGAGCTTCTTTCTTACTTCATGACAGCTTGTCACTCTGGACTTTTAACCATTGCAGCTTCCCTCAGATCTAGAAGCCTCACTGAGACCACTTGCCTCATGTTCAATCTGAGTATCTGGCAGCTGGGGGCTCAGAAGCTAAATATCCATGGAAATCAGGAGAGAGAAGCTGTTTGTATGTGATGTATCTATTTCTGTACACATTAGAGAGAGTCTCATTGACTGCACCAAATTTTTCTTTTGAATCTTACAGTATTTGATGTTTTAATCAGAGAAACATCTGGTACAAACAGTCCCTATGCTGCTTAATATGTTAGGCAGGATTACTTCTGTCCTTATTCTTTCAGTTCTCACTTGAGCATCTGTTATTGGCCATTGTCAGAGATAAGATACTGAATTTGCAATCATTCATGTGGCAGTTCTTGTATTTTTATTTTCCCTCACTTCCTATCCAGAGTACTTTGAAGATCAGCGTTACAGAGAAAAGCCATGAAACATTGAGCTCATCTTAAAAACTAAGAATTTTGAATTTGCACGTATCTGTACGAACATGCCCAATGATAAGGCATCTCTGCACAGTAGACAACATTCAGAGGATCTCTCATTCACAATTTCCTGAACATATGTTGAAGAGGATGGTCTCACAACTAAGACAGTTGCCTATGGCGCATTCCATCTCAGTTTGATGGTTATGTCAGCAACACTGCAAGTGTTGAGTAATCCACTGAAGAAAAACTTTGCTACAAGAAGACACAAATTGCTGATCACAGTTTACTTTTCTTCAGTTTGGAAACCATGCGGATTCTGCACGTTAGACATACACAGCTTTTGACTCCAACTGCATGCAAGAAGGGCAGGATGCGCCTGGAACAGGAGTCCCCAAGTTTAAAATCAAGCTTTTTTTGCTCTATGTTTATTGTATTCTTCTCAGAAAGTCACTTTGTTTTCTTTGCACTCTCGCATATCAATTGGTGAAAATAAAGCTTATGAAACTGTGCTTCAGAGGTGTCTTGCAGCTTAAAAAACTGATGCTCAAATAGGGCTTTAAACATAGACTTTTAGCCTTTCAAAAGGTTTGCTTACAGAAAAGTGCTCTGCATTTCCAAAGTAATGTGTTTTGGAAATGTCTAAAACTAGTTGAGTTTTAATCTCCCCTTTTCTGCTTGCCTACCTGTGCATACAGTATAAAGGCAATGTCCAAGCTGAATATGTTAATGACAGCAAGCTGTAACTCTGTAAAACCCTTATGGCAACAATTCCTTCAGTAAGTACTTGTCCCAGGTTCTTGGGAAGCACCCATCCAGTGGGATTACTGTTCTGTCTAAAAATTATGTAAAATAAAATACTGAAAGTTGCTGTTACATAGGGAATGTCCCAAAGGGTCAGATCTTAATATGAATAAATTATTACTAATAAGCCCTAACTCTGTAAAATCCCTATGGCAAGGATTCCTTACTCAGTTTGGGAGGTGAACATCAAACAGAGTGGTTTGGGCTCACACAATGAGCAGAATAAATGCAAGCGTAAAAGCCACACTGAAAGGTTGTCTTGATTCTCAGGAAGCATCCATCCAGTGACATTTGGTTTTCATGTAAAAGGTACATAAGAAAATGTAATAAAATACTTCTATTACATGGTACAGGCTGAAAAAGGGACAAATTTACAGTATATTGTCAGCTTCCAATTTCATACGCTAACGTCATGTATATATGAGCAGTTAAGCACTGCAGGCAAACCCTCTAAACATTAGGCGTAGAGATGCTGCATATGAGTTTCATCACGTACAGTAGGCTTTCTACGCTCAGTGCACATTAAGCGAGAAATGTCTTCCTGCACATTTGAAGAGAGGTTGTAAGCATCCTTTCTTCCCTCATGCTACAGTGCTGCGCCACCGGACAGCCTTCTTCCTGCGCAGGTATCGCCCACAAACACCACCAATTAAATGGACATCTCTGTGTTTGACATCGTGCTTTGACCAAACCTGGATTCTGAGCTAGATTCTGGGTACCTAACTGCCTCCCAGGCACGGTCTGCTGATGTCTTCACCAGGCACTATCTGACACCTGTTCACAGACTAAACTGTAGAAGGAACCAGAGAACAGAAATCAAAGGAAGGGTGTACATGTCACAAACTGAACAGCTATTTCCTCCCAGCTGATGTAAAAGTGGCCCTGGTCTAATTAAACACCACACCTGAAATCCTGTCTTTTTAACTCGGAGCCTTCTACTACCTCTGTAACCAGAGGGGTTTTTTGTAAGCTTGTGACAACTGCTGAGACACAGAAGATGCATGACAAAGTCTATACCCACCTGACAGCACAGTTCCCATCTAAAATTGTATTTGTACTGCAAAGCAGAGCATCAGAACAGAAGCACTGAACTTCATGTGAGCAACCACATACTAGGTCACTATTACAGTTTCTGTATTAGATATACCACTACAGACAGCCTGAAGACAAAAAATGAGTATTTCATCGTACCATGGCCATAAACAATCAGTGGGTCTGAAATGTTCTTCAAGAACTTGTCACCAGTGCCTTACCTTATGTTGCTCTTGGATTCACAAGAAGTCCTTTCAGTATATATCAGAGGCTTCATCGAGCTCAGCAGTGAAGTTTAGAACATAGTTGCTTTTATCACCTTAAAAGGTGGCTACTTATCACCACCTCTCCAAAACATTTTTTACACTTAATTAAAGACTGCCTGAAACCCTGGAACTCTCCTTTTTACTGAGAGCCAGTTGTGATACTGAGAGCAAGCCCCAGAGGGTTGTTTTTCAATTAGCACAGCTGCTTGCCACAGCACTCCAAAAGGGATGGCTTTTGTTTAAAAATGAGTGCATAGACTACAGCTAGTGAAAAAAAGAGCTAGATTAATACCAGTATTTAAAAGATTTCTCATGCAAACATCAAAACTACAAGGTAAGGGAGTCACTGTGCTACTTTATCAATTCAGCATTGCCCTTTAATTATTGTTTAAAATCCATCTTACTTTTCTGTACCTCTTTGGATTGCAGGAGCACTACTTGCTGTTAACAATGGAACTACATTTATTTTTTATGTTGCAGCAATAGTACCTCCTCCTCTGACATTCCCTTAAAACACACATTAGGATGAGTAAATTTCTGTTATTTATATAGCTAAACTCAGTGCGACTGTAGGAAACTAGAAAGAATAGAAAAAAGTTTCAGATTACTAGGAGAAGTTAAAAAAAAAAACAAACAAACCAAAAAAAAACCACCCAAACCCCAACACTTACCAGTCTTAGCCATTAATAATTAAAGCATTTTCAGACTACCAGATGCATTGGAAATACTTAAAGTATTCCCATATATCCAAGAAGCACACATTCTTTCTTCTGCAAATTCATCACTACAGAAAATAGGCAACAAAATCTCAATATTATACTTCCTGATCACTATTTCCTTTCTTTAACAGGAGAAACAACCACCCTACTAACTTCTCTTATATGAGCTTTTTAGACTACTATTACTCATTTGGCCTTATTTCAAGGAATAAATCAAGGCACTGGGTCTGAATTCAGGTGGCAGCTCTTAACTTATAATTAAAAGGGTTCCTCCCAACACTAGGTTTTACCTCCATCCAACTAGTACAAAACCTCAATATATCAGGTTTCAGAGAACAATCTCAAATACCCATGTCTGTCACCCATACAAAGGCATGTGACAAATTTAGTACAGGCCCTGAGTCTTAATCACACTAAAACCAGAGATTGATAGGCAAGTCCTAGTCTTCCTTCTCTATGCTGATAAAGTAATCTCTCTGTCTGGGCCAAGAGAAAGCTGCAATGTTATGGCCTCTGAGATAGGGCTGTAGAAACACTTTGTCTTAAAAGCACTGGGGAAAGATAGTGGTTTAGCTGCTCAAATGCGAAGGAAAATCCTCATGCAGCAACACAAATTAAGCTGGTCAAACAACTCTTCATTTCTGAGTCAGGTTCTTTTGAGGGAAGTCAGGACACGCATTCAGGGCACCAGCACCTGACTGTGTGTTTCCCTCAAGTGACAGAGGTTTCTTGCAATTTGTGTTCTCCTGGCCATAGTGATTCAGCTTTGGCAGGACTCAACTCTAAAATCTTATGAAACATCTGAGGTAGCTCAGCTCAACATAGGCTGTCTCTTGTTGGAAGTTACTTCCTTTCCATCTCTATACATCAGGATGTGTTTGGCCATCTCTTGTCCCTTCCAAGAAAAACAAATGTGCACGTCTGGTCCAGGACTCTCTGCAGCTCAGCTGTTCTGATTCACCTCTGTTCTGCTTTGTAAGCCATGCTTACTTGTGCCTTGGAGTACCAGAAGTTAGGCATAGCCTATATCAAGTGAGATGTGGAATCACCAGGCAATAGTTATCTCCTGCTGAGTATGGAAATATGCCATTTGGAGTAGAATAACAGGAACAGAAAGTACTGAAAGCAGCTCATCTTAGAATAACCTTACCATGGTGGTTAGATGTTTTCCTGGGAAATATTTAATTCCTGCATGCCAAAAAGGCAACCTAACAATCTCAAGCAAGAACTTTGTATCTAGTGGTTTAAAGGACTAACAAAAAAGGGGAGGTCCTCTTCCATTTTATAAGCTTGAAATGAAAAATATGGCCAGCCAGAAGTATCAGAGTTCTTAAAAGCAACCCACAAAGTATTTCAGTTCACCCGGAAAAACTGTTTTAAGACAGAAAACAATTTACAAGAGCACAAAACTGTACCCGTTCCTGATGGAGTGACATGAATCACAGTTACGGCATATCTAAATCAAACTTTGAAGATTCTATACAGAGGATCTCTGTAAACAGGAACTTGTAATTTCTGAACCCTTGGATATATATTTTTGATCAAAGTTGTATCTTTTTTTTTTCATTTTGTGTTGCACTGCTCCTCTGAGGACACTCGTGTACCGTACCGGCTTGAAGTGGTACATCTGTTCCTTCATTATGCTCTGCTAAGGTCTTTAAATACCTGGAGCAAACCCCAGACTCCAGATTTACCTGCTATTTTAATACAGCTGAACTATCTCTTCTCTACTTGGCAGTCAGTGTTATTGCACAGGCTGTATAGTTGAAGATCATAAATTTTTCTTTGTGCCCAATAAATGCGCTCTTTCAATAGGTTAATGTTTGTATCCTGCAATTATTTCGAACAGGTGGGCACTCTGACACTTGCCATTAGCCAGTCCGCAACACACAAACGTATTGATCAAGTCAAAGAAGCACTTCTGACTTGTGCTAATCAATGTATTAGTTCTCCAAGGGTTTTTACAGTGTAATGAGCAGGAAATATATATATCACTGCTAAGTTTCTCCCTCTTCAGGGAGCAACTGAGTGCACTTATAGAAGAGCTGATGTACTGATTCGCAGTAAAGTGAAATGACATCCCCAAATAATATTTTAATCTTAAGTATGTATGTAAAGTTTTGAGGAAGACTGATGGGCAAACTTGCAAAGTTTGCAGAATTGTAGCACTTAAAATACAGCTATGGAGCTACTGTGCAATTGTACCTTCTACTGTGAGCTTGCCAGTGTTAACTAGAACTTGACCTTCTTTTACACCACCCAAAGGAAGCCAAACGATGCCACAGGAAATGTTTTTGATGAGGAATTAATAGTTTCTCTGCCCACTAAACTGGAGCCAAACACATTCTTCAGGGTGTTCTTGGGCTTTTTGCTTTTGCAGGTGATGCACTGTATCAGTGGCTAATCTTTAATTTACCATTGTAAATTCACCTTCAGTCCTGGAGTTGCAGCTCTGTGTTAACAGTGTCGAGCAACAGTCATGCATTTTCTGTTATTCAACATTATCTACAAAAATGAACAAATCAGTTCTCTGCACGCAGTCATGCAGTCAAAGCTTGTTGAAGGCTGGCATTGTAAACATATTGCGTTCAAATTTACAGTTAAAATTGAAGATCTCTTTTTTCATGTGAGATTTGTTGAGCCACTGGCTCTTTCATTAAATATTCAGAGAATCAAACAACTTATCTCCAGCCAGTGGTGTCATTTGCCACCTTCAGTAAAATTTGGTGTATTGTCGCTGATAAGGCAACTGATAAAGTGGCAGATGAAAGGCTTTAATAAGCTGCAATTAGGATTCTGGGTCAGTGTGAACCAGTGTTGACCCCAGGAGAGGTCATGAAGAGTATCCGAGGTTACCTAAGGTTTGGGTAGCACAGCAAAAAATGATGTTGAGGAAACAAATACCCTCTAAACCCTTTTGTTCACAGTGAACCAGCTTAACTGAAGTAGATGACAAAAAGTATACTGCAATCAATCCCTACAGTTTTTACTGTATTCTCACGGTTACGTTCTGCTCATAATGACAGGATGGGGATTTAATAATTTTTTTTCTTTTTTTTTTTTTCCCTGGATGTCAAAATACATACATCAAATATGTATGTTTGGCTCTTATGTGTCTCTGAACCAAAGATAACCAAAACAGATATTTTTATAGTCTTTCAATACCTGAACACTTACACAAGCTTTATGTGAAAATATAACTAAGACTGTCACTGGCTGACCCATTTCCCATTGCCTACTCTATTCAGGGGGCAAAACTCCTTCTGAGAGGCACAAAATGAACCTAGGAATTCTTAATCTCAAAATTCAATGTCTAATCCACCGGCACAGCGTGTGTCATGTATTTTAATGGCCAGTGTATAGAGATACAAGTGCACAACTGCAAGCAGATAATGGGTTTACTTTTTTAATGGAGGAAGTCTTGGCTGCTAATCTGAAGGACCTGGGTTCAAACCCTACTGATGACCCTACTTAAATTGTTGTTTTATTAAGTAGGGACTTAAATATGATTGATATAATTTAAGCTATTTAATCTTCCATTATAGAATGATTAAGATTCATCCATCTGTTCTATAATCAAAGATGTTAATAAAGTTATGAAGCTAATAGTATAACAAGTGGTTTTGCTAATCCCAAATTGTTGGGATAGTTCTCATCTGGAAGCAGTGAGGGACACAGCAGGAGGAACAGTCCATCTCTATTAGGGGTGATTAGTATAACTTTAAGCTATAATTACATGGATACATTCACACAGGAGACTGCTACTGAGCTATTAAGTATCCTTAAGAGGATGATCTTTTTGTACCAAAAGGACCAGCAGTTTTTCTGACTTTCTGACAGTTGAGAAGTTTATCTCCACCGAGTGCCTGCAGGGTGACTCCTGCATACAAAGTGCTTCAGATGGACAGCAGCTTTTATTCTTTTCAGTGGCTGACAATTAAAAGAAAGAAAGAAGATATATCATCTAAGATTGCTCCTCTAATGGGATACCCAGCAGTTAAGAAGCATGAGGATTTTACTAAGCTGAAGGCACCTTGTGCAGCCTACTATCTCCATAGTTGCCTTGGAGAATCATGTGAAATCTCAGGGGAATGTCCGCTACTGTAGGGTCTGAAAACCACAGCGTACATCCACAATGTGCCATGCGCAGGTGCCTGCCAGGAATGGCTCCGGGCAGGACTGACCTGGCAACTCATAGGTATCTATCAATAAAGCCAGCAAAACAGCGACACTTCATCCTTCCTGATGGCAATGCATTATCCTTCCCCAGAGCTACTGTACTCTCATCCTCAATCATTTCATGCTTGCAGACAGTTTGCCTAAACATTCAGGGAGAGTACACTGAGGTCTAGAAGTCAGGAAAACCCTATTTTCTTGCAAAGGTATGCAAATAAATGATCCAAAAGGTAAATCTGATCTCTTGAGAACTGTGTTTGTGAGACTGAGTCTGCAGGAAGTTACTGTCACAGTGTGCAGATGGAAGAGTTTTGACAATCTATTGCAAACTTAGCCAAACTGTTAAATGAAGAAGACATCACTGGAGAGGGCTTTGAAGCCAGGTCTCTGATACCACAAATAATGTCACTGTAAGTGATCCACCTTAAAATCATGCATGTTCCCCACACTCTGCTTCCCTTTGGTGGATTGTTATTTAAAACTCAGGTTTCTGCTGACTTTCATGGACCTTCGTCTATCTTTCCATTTAAATTTTAGCTTGTCCTGAAATGAGTCTTTTTCTATTTGGCATAAATTTTTCAACGGAATCTTCTTTCTCTCTGTTTTTATTCCTTTGTTATATGCAAAGCCATTATCATATATCCTCCCCAGCTTTATTATTACTAGGCTAGTCAAGCCTTCTACACCTGAAGCATTCCTATGTGCTGAAATACAATAATGTGCAGAAACCTGGAGGGAGCCCCAGATGTTTGCATCTTTACCAAATCTAGTGCACTGGTGGTTTGGAGCTGTACATGCTGGCTGATTAAAAGATGACTTCTATTTTACTGCTGATGTTTCTAATGAAACTCCAGATTATAGTCCAAGATCTTTTTAATGTTGCATTTGGTTTTATTATATTTCAAACTTCCCTAAATACTGCCTATATAATATTCAAGACCTCTTCCAGACCATCAGTGCCTTCCAAATTTGCATCAGCTGCAGTTCATTAACACA
The DNA here is from genome assembly GCF_033815535.1 of Pezoporus flaviventris. Taxonomy (NCBI): domain Eukaryota; kingdom Metazoa; phylum Chordata; class Aves; order Psittaciformes; family Psittacidae; genus Pezoporus; species Pezoporus flaviventris. The sequence continues at coordinate 41,145,211 of NW_026892549.1, forward strand.
TCTGTTTTGTGTCAAGGTAATTATGAAAACATTTTAACCCTTTATATTTGATCAGCCTTTGAATCAGTACCCTCTTTACAATAACTTTCCCATTCAGCTCAGCTAAATAATGCAACCATAGAATGGTTAGGGTTGGAAAGGACCTTAAGATTATCTAGTTCCCATGGGCACGGATGCCTCACACTAGACCATGTTGCTCAAGGCCCTGTCCAACCTGGCCTTGAACACCTCCAGGGATGGAGCATTTATCACTTCTTTGGGCAACCTGTTCCAGTGCCTCAGCACCCTCACAGTAAAGAACTTCTTCCTTATGTCTAACCTAAACTTCCCCTTTTTTAGTTTAAACCCATTACCCCTTGTCCTATACCTACTCTTTAGCCAGTTTCTTACTCGTTTCATTCTTCTGCAAATGCTCTGTTAACTAACATCTACATGAGACACTTCACTAAAACCTTAAACTTCTAGTTCAATGCATTTTACTCAAAGTCCCACATTTTACTTTTTAGGCTGTTTACCTTCAGGGTTCTCAATTTTTCTTAAGACTGTATTCTATTTCTTGTGCATTAGCAACTGCAGCTGGAGGAGAATGAAAGGATACAAAAATGTGCTTATCTGGAAAAAAAAAGGAGAAAAAAGGAAGAAAATATTTATTATTTCTTCAAATTTCTGAAAGTTTTTAGAACTTAAATATGAATGCTCAAAGTAAAACTGTAGAAATAAGGAAAAAGGAGAAGAATAAACATAAGAAATTAAGACATATAAAATATAAATATTAAATACAGAGTCACCTAGAAACTTCTCCAGTGTTTTTCCAAGGTTGCTGTCTTCTGGAATGTTAAAGAATCTGTTCACATCCTCATAGTCTTTATTTCCTCTAAACTTTTTATTCAATTTTCCCAAGAAAGAACTGAACAGAAACCAAACCAGGAGTACCGTTCCTTTAGACATCCTATTTACTCCACAGTGAGATAACTTTCAATGATAAAATATCTATTTTAGTTTTCCTTCTGAATAGCAGGCTTTGTGGGGTTTTTTCCTCCTTACCTCCTTTCCTGTTTGCAAGCTGCATCCATTACTGTCATGAAGAAAGTTTATCTCATGAGCGAATAATCAACACTCGTCTTTACCTGCAAAGGGAAGTAAAGGGGAAATTTTTCAATGCTTTTCCACCAACTGTGGAATCTGCGAACAGACCTTACTTTGTTTTATCACAAAATTAAATATGCTTAGAACTCTACACATGCTAATTAATACTCCATTAGTTTATGTTTTAAGTCACTTTAGTAACTAAGTTGCAAAGTTCCTGGTACAAACATTAAGGTGAACCTTTCTATTTGTAAGAAGTAAAACCAGCTAATTGCAATACAAACAATTCAGACACTTTCTTCTGCCCCACAATAAATAGCAAGTGCTCAGATCTGCATACGCATCAAAGAAAAAAAACCATGCATGGACTGAAGTGAATGCATTATGAAGAGTAATAAGACACACAGTTCATATCAAACAAAGACGCTGCTGTGGTACAGTGTCATCTCTACTACTCTGGCTGCTATAGAAAGCAAAACACTTCTTAAAGAGCAAGAGGTGCTATATGCCAGAAAGCTGCAAAGCCTTCCTGCTCCTCCTTTGCAAGCAGGTGGTTATATCTATCACTAAGTCTATACACAAAATCTGCCATATATTGTCTCTATAGTTAGATGATGTTGTTTCAGCAAAACTAAGATTTGTAACACACTACATCAGGTCTAACTGAATCACTTTATCTCCTAGCAGAAAGAAGCTGATACGGAGTATACCCTGCATTCTAGATCACCATTGCTGAAGCTTTCCTACTGTCTTACCTATTTTCCTCACTGTAAAAATCATGAAATGTCAAGTGTTCTCTGTATCTCTGTGCTCTGAGTTACAGTCAGAATTAGAGTCTTAACCCAGAAGAAGACAAGTGGTTTCATCGTTATTCTGTTTAGACAGTGTGAGACTGAGGGCTTTTATTTCAACCCTCCCATAAAACATGAAAATAAATGAATCATTTTATTCCACAAAGGTCCTTGAATACCCAGAGCTTTCTGTGTGATCCCTGGGGTAAGCATCACACCTATTCCTTGTCATGATGTTCCAGAAGTTGTTGTGTCCTTTAGCCCTAAATATTTGGGCTGAGCTGGAGCAGTTAAGGCTCACAGTCCTTTTCAGTGTTTGTGAATCAGCCAAGGTGGCAACTTAATACCGCTCTAAAATGCCAAGTGATCAGCTACAATGCCTGTGTCTTAATAAATCAGAGTACTGTGGCCTCCTGAAGAGCAAATCGCATTCTTAACTGTGATCAGGAATATTTGATTAGTTTGTCACTTGAGGTTCGCAAACAGTTAATGGTAGATTTTGGCAGTACTAAACCTATTTTCATTTCTTCATTTCATCTTTCAGCAGAAAGAATTCCCATCACAGTGCATTACAATATGAGAAACAAAAAGGTTTCCTCTATCAACACAACTGCATAAATATGTCAGGGCCACTCTGAACACGAAAAATTGCTAATCAAATCACATTATAAAAACTAAATGTTGGACCAACACACTGAACACTTTGCAGAGTTTTTACTTTATTTCACAAAAGAGATTAACTGGATTCAAGGTGGGCTTGCAGACAGGCTATTGTAAATTGGACCAGAAATCATCAGCCACCTACAGTCTGAATTTGACCCCATTATATTAAACAAAGAGCCCTGAGAAATAATTGAGCCGGGAGCTGCACAACAGCCTAAACCCCTGCTGGCTGACAGTGTCCAGCAGAGAACAAATGAACCCACTACTAATGGTAGTCAACAGCTTCTTTAGAGGACTGAACTTATCAGCCTCTAAAGAAAAAACAATATTCTGCATGGTCCTTAAACAACCAACATGATGTAGAAAACTAACCAAATTCTCAGCTATTGCAGTTGCTAAAGCTCTTCTGAAATCAAAAGGTCAACGATAATTTAGATCAAGATCTTGTCAACTTCTCCTTGCCAAACTGAGCATGTGAAAAGAGTAACAAACAAGTTCCAGCATTATTCAGTGCATAGGACCCTTCCTACTCATGTAGGTATTATAGATGGCACCATTGCTTGGCAGTCTGGGTGCAAAGACAGAGCCCCCAGAAGCACGGGTGCATGATTATCGTATGTTATCATACACATGGGTTGACTTAAACAGGTGTGCTCCTCCCCAGGTGAACATGGTAAGTCTCTAATGTGCCAATAGCCCATCAGAAAGCACTGTCACAGGCTCTGAATTTGGTCCTTCCCCAGTGACAGCAGCTGTCTGACCGATAGAGGCAAGATCAGGATTTTTCACTTTTGCATTTTTAACATAGCAGAGCACTAAGTAGCTCCTGCTCTAGAATAAATTGTGCAGATCCACTGCGATGTGTTTTGCAGGCATAATAAGGAGTACTGTGAATCTACAAACATAAAAGTGTTGAAGGCTTTCTGGCAGTGGTCACTGCTATCAGCTATGGCTAGTGACATTCATGCTGCAAAGTAAATGGAATAAAAACAAGCTTCCTACCTAAATTAGGAACCTAAATTAGTTGGGATGCAAAGCCCAGCTGCTATGCAGAGAAAAGGGAATGAAACAAACCATGCCCTACTTAAGCTCCCCAGCACACCATGATTTCTCTCTGAATGTTCTGCCTCCATTCTTTTGCAGAAGTCAAAGAGCAAGTAATTAAACCATAACCTGGAGGTGCTGCCCCACTCCAAACCTGATCCTGCCACTCTCTTGGTGCTCAGGCAGCTGTAGGACAGATGCAGACCCTCCCTATGCAGCACTGCTCTCTGCTGAGCTGTTGGTGCAGGAGGGGGCAAACCCATCTGTCTAGTCAGATGCCATGGAGGGGAGAAGGTCCTCCTTTCCCACCTGGAACAGTTCCCAGCTTCACTCATTCCTTCGCAGTGCCTTCAGCTGCAGAGTTTCTCTTCAGCAGGGTTTATAATGGGAAGTGGGTGGCCAGCAGAGCAGTCTTAACTAACTAGTAAAAAGAGCTCGTACATGCTGGGAGAGTCTTGCATTTTGTGAGAAACTCTTTTTGTGCTTAAATTTAACTGAAAAATTTTAACTTAACAAATGTATCAGTTAAGGTCGTCTCAGGGTCTTCCCAATGCCCTTCTGAGAACAGGAACTTGCCATGTAGGTCTGAATTTCGGTACAGCCTGACACAGAGATGGTGTATCACCTGCAGTGTGCACATAGGGTATACAATAATCCTGGTACCACATAGCAGGTCAGTCTGATTAGGACTCTTTTGCCATACACTGTGTTTTGTCTTTTTTTCTGCAACTGATCAGGGAATCTCAGAATTAATTAAATCTCTTGATGTACTCTTAGACAGCTTGTGGAATAAGCGGTAAGATATTAGAGACACTGAACTTGTTCATTTGATTTCATCTCTGTAACCTGAGCTCCAATTTAATGTTGTATCTTCTACCCTCTTGAAGATTAATTACTGCACCAGTTAGCAAGTCATCTCACCGTCTTTCATTTGTGAAGAGTGCAAGTCAGTAGAAACGTAACTCAGGTATTACTCTGGCTTTGTACATGACCGATGAAAATTCAGTTAAAGATTTAACAGTTAAATATATTTAGCACTGCAACACTCTTTTCTTAAAGCCAGCTCCAGAGCTAATTCAAGCATGGTCATGTTACAGGTGAAGGAATATGACTAACATTTAAATTCTACTTTCAGTAGTCTTAGTGTAGACAAGAGACATCTCAGTATAGACATAGATGCCCTCAGCCCCAGCTCCCAGCATCAGAGGAGTTTTCTGGATTTATGCTTCTATTCAGGAGCAGATGATAGTTCTTTAGATTTGTAATTTTTTTTAGCATATCAGGGCTCTGTAGCAACGGCAGCCTTAATGTTGGCAGGAGCATCGTAGAACTAATTTTGCAGTTCTAGCAGGGACTCCTTCCTGTCCCTGCTGGCTCTGCAGTGGTCTGAAGACACAGTGGAGGGAGCATGAGCAGCTTTGAGCTACCAGGTACCAAGGTATCATGATCACAGATACCTCTGGTCTGAACCCTTTTTCTGTCTAAATAAGATGAGGTACACTAGGAACTCAGTGAGGTTCCATGTTCTGGTAGCTCTGCCAAGAAGAGGTTCCAGTGTTAGGTGACCAAGTGGTAGCAGGTTCACGCTTGTGCCAGAAATACAATCCTGTCAGTGAAGGAAAGCACAACAACTTGAAAACATTGTGAGACAGGGGCATAGGAAAGCAGTACAGACACACTCTCCAGCTTAAGAATGACACCTTGAGAGGCTCTAGATTGCTGGAGAGTAACTTTAAGAACCTAGTGACCAGAAGAATATTAGTTTTAATTTCTCAGACACTCAGCCAAGCCTATTTTCCTGTCAAAATGAAATTGATTAATTTCCATCCATTTTCAGAAGCCCATAATAGGTGCAAATCTACCCTTAAACACAGCCAAAGCTTTAGATAGTCTTGGTTAACGCACTGAAGTCCAGCAAATGCAAACACTAGCCACATACAGCAAGGTTCAGGAAAAATCTTGCATGCTAGCCCAGGCAAACCTAAGTTTGCATCACAGTTTCCCCAGTTATCCTTTCCTTACTCCCAAGAGTAAGGAAATGGTAGGCATTTGTTTTGCCAATGAAACACCCATCCCTGCAATCACTGTAGTTCTTAGCATTACTGTTAATATTTTCATTGTTGCTTGCAGTGTCTGCCTACATTGTTCTGCTTACATCAACATTCCTGTCCTCAATATCCTAAATTAGGTATTTACATAATCTCTTCACAACAGAGACACCAGTGATTCTTCCCTAGAAGCCCTGGTCCCAGGAAGGCCAAGGGTAGTTTCTTGATTTATGCCCTTAGGGTTAATAGATGTTTTTCAATAGATTTTTCTCCTCAGGATCCAATCTCTGCATAGTTTCTTCATACAGCTCCTAAAGGACTGCTCACAGCACCATCAAGAGCACATAGCAGTTCCCTTCAGGAATACTCTGAAGACTAGTATTTGTTTTCTTAAGTTTTTCCGGTTTCTTCAGATATACACTCTAGAAATGTATCCAGGAGCAAGCATCCCTGCCTGCTTTAGCAGGACACCACGTTGCCTGTTACAGACAACATGCAACAAGTCTTGCATTAATTCAGACGTCCATCCCTTATCTTGACATCTGAAAATGGCACCTTCTGGCAGCTTCCCCTTTGGTATTGTCTTGCTTTTAAGGATGATGTATAGTAGCAATTTTGCTCTATCTGCTAAGACCACCAGCAAAGTGGCAATCCTGTTTTTTCATTGGCAGTATTTTTGATAAGTGATTTGGGCTTTCTTATTACACGGTAATACGATGTCTGAAAAACCCAATGCATGTCTAAAGGAAAAAAGGGATGTTTCAATTGTGTTGCCTGTGTGCATTAATAAACATCTCTGGATTTTATATATTGCTGCATAGTGTTGAAAATCTACTATTTTTTCATATAGTTAAAACAGACTTTATCCCAGTGTTGTTTTACATCTAGCATCTCGAGCCTGAGTATTACATCATCTATACATGCCAAAAAATGCTAGATTTGACTTTCAGTTCTGCAAGATTTGTGGCTGTGAAGAAATTTCTAATTGTGTTGGGAACCCTGCAAGGAGACTGGTCTAAAACTAACAGAAAATTTCTGTTAGAAATTTCTGTTAGAAATTTCCTAATCTGAATAACCCATTTTGAGTTTTACTATTAATAGAACCATATTTTTCTTCTTTCTATAAAACCCATAGAAAGACACAGTCATCAATCTACTGAGAGGTTTTCATATTTCTCATACCATGATGCATAAGGTTTCCATAGCATCTTCAAAAGGCAGGAATCTACTTCTTAAAGTATTCAGTAGCAATGACAATCAAGATGTTTTATAGACTAGGGAGGAAATGACATGTATATTATATAATGCAAACTATATTATATATAAGCTAGTAGTAAGAAAGCAGTAGAAAGAGTTTATTCTGTCCTCAGCTTTGAAGGAGCCAGTGGCTCAGAGCAGCTGCTTTAGCTGCTTTTGTTTGTCATATTGAAGAGGAGGAGCACAAGAACAGCAGCTCTCAGAGCTTCCCCTCCCTGGAGTAAGTGGTGAAGACTAATTAGGCAGCATCGCTACTGAATGGCTATACTGAAGTAGCTAAGGAAGATGCCTGTCATTACTTACCATCTTAATAATGCATCTTCTTATTTTATCTCTTCTAACATCTGCCCGTTACTCTAAATCTATGCTTTCAAATGAGAAAGAAATCCTGTAACACAATATCTCATTTAATGATAAAACTGATAAAGCATTTGATTTCCCCTGTGCTGACCTTCTTAAAACTGGGGTTCAAGACTTCTCCCTCAGTATCCTGGTGTATTCCTTCACAATGTTAGGAGATAAGGAAACTAGTAGGTCTTTTCCCCTGAATGATACATCCCAGTTTAGGAGCTGAAAACATGGGAATCTGTGTGGAAAACCTGTTTTCTGGTGTCCAAGATAGCTCATGAGCGCTTTCTGATGTGAACAAATCAGTGGGAAAAGGTGTGTGTGGGGACACTACAGCTTGTTAGAGTTACAGGAGTTTATGGGTCTTAATGTTGCACCATGTAAGGGTCATTCAGCTGCCTTGCTTTCCAGAGCCACCTATTTCGTGCTATTACACAAGAGTGACACTAAACACATGCAGTACAAGAGCAGGGTTGTACTGTGCTCTCCAAGGCTGTGCAGGCACAGCAATCCTTCCCACAATAAACAGCTTTGCTTGGCATGCCTGAAGTGTGTTATGAGTCCAGGGTGCATAGCAATAGTCAGATTAATTAAATATGTCAGTCTCTATGTGTGCCTGTGGGTTTCCTGGGATGTGTGCCTGGTAACACAAGGTGGGAGAGATGTTGCTGTGATCTGTGGCACAAGAACACTGGTGATCTGGAGCAGATCCATAGTTCTGCCCTTGCAGTGCTAAAGCACTTCCTGGCTGCCTTGGGATCTGCAGTGGGACACCCCAGGGTTTCACTGGTGACAACCCACTGCACCCTCATTTCTTCCACCCTCTTCATTGTACTCTTCCCCTGTTGTAAATGCAAGGTAGCTCCAGGTGCCTCACCTGTTAGGTGAAGACAGTGAGCAAATTACCTTCTTTAATGGAATAGTGCCAACAAAACCACAAGTAGCTGACAGCCTTGGCCCTTGTCTCTTTTTAGTCTAACTTGCTGCTGATGAAAACAAAGCAAGAAAAAAAGCAGTTTTAACACTTTGATGATGCTGAAAAAGTCACTACAAAAGTGTTACAAAAAGGTTTTTCCTTGTCAGTCATCAGAGAGCACCTTCGGATTTTAAATCCCTAAAGGATAGGAAATTATCTGTCTGAATTTATGTATAATGGTAAATACTGATATTCAGACACTGGTAACTTAAGCTTTTGATAAAAGAATCTTTTATCTCACATCATCACATCTTGTTATGCCACAAGATCTTCCTCTGGTCTGCAATGTCCCTCGAGCTGAGGCAGAGAAGGTGATTTTAATTCTTCGTGTTTAGTCATCATATTAAGTTGTCCATATCTCTGTCAATAGCTTTGTCCTTCAGGCCTATTACTTTCCAGGGATTTGCAGAGCTTACCTCTCTGAAATTGCTCTACCAGTCTTAGAGTCTTTCACTTGAGTTTGTGCTCCAACAGACACTATTTACAGTCTTATTTTTTTCAGATCAGTAGGAGTGGCTCTGCCAGGAAAATAATCTTGATAATTTTGTTTTATCTTCCTGAGTTTTTGTTCCAGTAAAGAATTGGAAAAAATAGCTGAATTTTCCACAAAATGAAAATTCTGGCTTCCCACGAACACTCTAAACGAGCATTGAGACCCACCTTCCGATCAGCAAAATGGCCTCTGGTTTTTCTGTTTAAATGCGCCGTTTTGTGTCACTTATAAGCAGGTAATAATCACAAGGTATCTGCATTAGACATGACATTAGACACCTGCCTTTTTAGAAAGTGTGCATTTTGATATGGATCCAAACTTTGCACCTGAGGCCCAGGGCTAGTGAATGTGAGCAAGTTTTGGGAAAGAAAGCTATGCCATGATGATGAACATCCAATAGGTTACCCTGAAATTGTAGCAGCAATGACTTCAGCTTGCTTAAAGACACGAGCCTCTCAGGTACAGACAAAAGCCAATACTAGAGGAAGTCATTCAGCCCTAACAGAGCAAAGTTAGGGCAGGGTGCTTGCTGGGGTCCCAAACCCAGAGGTGAGGTCATGGGGAAAACCAATCTTACTGATGATGTTACACCACACCCCTACCAGCCTGCATGCTTGACATAGAGGTGAGGTGGTAACCGAACTGTTATAGTAAAAGCAGAGGCTAGCAGAGAGATGCAGAGGGGATGCTGCAAAAGCTGTGAATAGTGGATGATGTGAGCTGGGTGGGAGCCCTGTCCCACCCCAGCAGACCCCGGGAGGCACCACCCTGAAAAGCTGGAACCATGTTACAGGATACACACTGCAAATGGCTGATCCACCCAGTCCTTCAGGCAATAAGCCCATTTCCCCACGTATTTCAGGCTCAAACTCATCCATATGTGGAAAAAAGATCTCACCATTTACAGTGACAGTTTTGCCACCAGCTTTGCCATAACGCTTGCACAGGAGTACTGGGCTGGTGTGAGGGAAGAGCTCCAGGACTCCACTTTACAGGGGCAAGAATGTGTGTAGGCGATGAATCTTTAGGTGATGATGGCTGAGAACCATTTGTATTTTAAAAAGGGAACATCTACACAAGTTGGCACAATGGGAGTTTTACCTGAAGTCAGAGCAACTGAAGGTCCTTGGAGCATATGATGTGCTTTGCCCCACTGCCAAAGCTCAGGGGAATTAAACCCCTCAGAACAGTTAACAGGTACAGTTGTGAAGGGTCTCAGGCGCCTTCTTTCCTGCAAACAAATATGCCCCCCACCCTCCTTCCTTCCACTTAGGCAATGCAGCGCATGGTTGTTTTTATTATGGTTCTGTCACTTCGCACAGTACAGTTTTATTTCAATAATAAAAATATAGAAATATAATTAGCATCTTTGTTTTAAGGCACTGAGTTTTTAAATTACCATGTGTGACAACTGTTATGGCACTGAAATCGTTAAAATCATGTAAATGCTTAAACCATGTAGGCCTGGGAGATTATAGTTTCATTAGAGAAAAGGCTATAAAGTTAGACCTAGGTAATTACCTTTCCCATTAATGCTCGAAAATTCTTTGCTCCACTGAGAAGTGATTGTGGTGCATCATGCCTTCTGTGCTTTTACATTCAAACGGCAGGAGCTTTTATTTCATCAGCACAAACTGCAAGGAAACAGCGGCAGCCTTCCAGGTGTACTTTGCAAATTGGGGTTTAAATGTGGAACACATCAAATTAAAATTCAATATTAATTATTTTGTCTTGCTAGGAGCCTGAGTAGTTTAAAGCAGCAAGGGTAATTGTCTAACTCATTGTATGTGTCTACAGCGAACTTAATCATTATGTCAGCTTCCTAATAAAAGGTTATTATAGAAACAAAGATCCCAATTTTACATATGGTAGGCAAGGGAGAATTCGAAGAGCTAGTCTCCAAGGTAGACTTGAGGTTCTTGACAAATGATGCCCATGCTGTGATCAGATACTTAACAAGAAATCTCGTTATTAACTAGGCCTGTACAGATAATTAGCACTTGAGCTTCAAATTTTAAATCTGGCTTGAGATGTATAATTTATCAAAAGCCCTAGCTCGCTGTCAAAGTCCTATAATAAGGCAGTGTTATTGATGAATTGAGATTAAGAGCAGATTGAAGAGAAAATTAGGCCACTGGTTAGTCTGAAAGGTCTGATTTCAATATTTGCAGTACTAATTTGGTATTATTTTGGTAAATGGATGTGGTCCCCAAGTGCTGCATAGTATAAAAGAATAAACTGGATGTCATTATTCTAACAAAAAAAGTATTGTTTACTGTATGCTGAATTTTGCAACACTAGCAGTCTGGTTAATAAGCTGCTTTACAGGATAAGTGTACCTGTTTTTATTGCATTAATTTATTACAACACATACAGAACGCCATGCTTTTCTTCAAGGTTAGAAAATGTACCTTCTTTACATTAAAAATTATATTGCATTAGACTAACAATGATTGAGTATGCCAATCCCTAATTTAGCTGTTTCATTTTTATCTTTGAATTGTCATTCAAGCATTCTTTACCCTGGAATGCAGATAAGTACCATTTTGTATATTCAAGCTACATAAAAAGAGCAATCTTTTTTTAATGATTGCTGGTAGCAATTCATTGCAAGTGGTTCCAAGAAAAAAAAAAAAATAAATGAAAGAGTGACTGTATGCAATCTATCTACAGTAAACTGCAGCTGCAAAGGTGTTAGATACACATTCATGACCCTTAGTATGCTAAATCTTTTTGATACACATAATAAAATGACATTTGGGGCAATACCTGATTTCCAGAATTTTTTACGTTAGGTAAAACGTAAGTTTGGGACAAATCCTGTTTGTGTTTTCAGGGTTTAATTGTTAGCCCAAGAACACAGAATGTATCAAAAAGGCTCTATAATTTTTACCTTATATCCTGTCAAATATATGTCAAATGCAAGCATGTATCATGTATGTATATCTCTTGTATATCACGTCAATATCCTCCAGCAAAATAATAATGTCAGTGGCTGCCTGTTTCCAGGAAACTTTGCACTGACAATCCCTTGTAACCCGTTACTGGCAGCAGCTCCTTTCCTCTCAGTTTCCAGCTGTCCGGCAGGGTATGCCAAGTCACAGCAGGACCTGAGGAGTGTTTGTATTCAACTGTGGCACCGAGCTTTATGGAGATTTGCCTTGTATATTGTGCACTTGCAGACAAGCGGGATTTCCAGGGCCCAGCGGGGGCTCCCCGGTGTTTATGCTGAGGTGGTTAGCTAGTTGGCAAATTGCTTTGGGCCAGAAATGTGTGACAGAGGAAAATGTATTGCATTAGCTCTTCTATCAATAACATCTTAACGCTGACTTATAACACAGTTGCTTTCATGCCGATCCAGCCTCCTAATTTTAATTTTAGGATTGATTAAATTTTGCAATCTGGCTTCTTTGGTGATACTGGAAAGAAAAGGTTTTTCTTTCTTACTTAGAAATAATATGCTGTTAAAAATATAAGCAACAAAATATAAACAACTTCACTCTACTAAGCCATTAACTAATACATATTTACACTGATTTGGAAAACATCTAATCTTTTTGGGGTATACATTCTGATAATTTTAAGAAGATTTACAATAATTTATTATTTTAGCTGTTACTCTGCTGTACATACAAGTAGCATTGTGCAGAACCACTTGAGTCCTAAGGGATTTTTAGTAGATTTGTAAGAGATCCAAAAAAGGAGGAGTACTGCAATTCCTAGCAGACAGAAATGCTAATTTATACTTTTGTGAGCGTTTTCATTCAGTCCCTTCCAAGTTTTACTCTCATATTTTGGACTGATTCTGATCTTGTTCACACTGAACACTTCTGCTCTGCAGTGATGCAACTAGAGACCAGGGGACCCTCCTGGTTGAATTAAGACTTACATCAGTGTAAGAGGTAAATTTGAGGAGCTTTAGGGGTCATTTTAGATAAAAGTAACCAATAAGCTACAGTTTAACTTTACTTAGAAAAGCAATTTAGGGAGTATTTTATATCTTTAAATGACATTTTCAAGTGTACACAAAGCTAAAAAAATATTCAGATATTTCAGAATTGGGAAGAAAAAAAAAAAATCTTTGCCAAACAGAAACATGGGGCACATCGCAAGGCTTTGCCAATTTAGGCCACTTTGTAACTCCTCAAGATAAGGCTGCTTTCTAATAAGCTTAGCTACCCAATCGCCTGACTTTGAAGTCCTTTCACATGAAACATTCCCACAGCTTGTAAGGGGAGCTGCACACACAAAAGATCAGCAGCAGAACGCGTGTTTCTATATTTGCTTATATCCATAGAGCAAATGTAATGACGATACAAGACTTTTCATGAATTATAGTAGGAAATAACAGCTACCTGAGATCACCATGCAAAAGAATGGAAATGTTTATTATAGAATACCTGGTATCTTATGCTGCCTTATTAAAAACAAAGGGGTTTGGTACTCAGGTGGTTTGTGTAGTCGTTTCTACATTCCTTCTTTTAGTGATTTGGTAGTGCTGGTGCAGACGACCACATGTGGGCCGTATGAAAAGTAATTCAGAAGAGAACCAGGCTTGAAGATTCCCATTGATATAATTACAAATAGTGACTACTTAGTGCAGTGCAGGGTAATAAAAGAGGATTCTGCCAAGTTAAATTCCTTCAGCTAGTCCAGGCCATTCCATTGCTGCAGATACCATTGTTATCTGCATGCTTCCAACGGGCTGAGCTCCAAAATTCCAGGAGAAGGATTTAGATATTGCTAGGAGAAAGGTGAAGTTGTGCCTCTACTCAGTGCGTTCCCCACTGGCTGTAAACAGACTAACTTGGCATTACCAGCTCAGAACCGGGGTGTAATGAGCAGAGGCTCTACTGCTGCACCGAGGGGATGGCAGACATACACTGAAAAGAAAACACACATTAAGTTACGAGGGCCCAGCGTGCTCTCGCTAATTGGGATGCTCACGTTCGGGATGCTCTTCCCGCCGCGCCCAGCGGCCCGGCTCCTGCCCGCGGCGGGCGGAGCGGCCCCGGAGCCCGCGGCCCAGGCTCCAGCTCACGGTCCGGCCTTGCTACCGGCCGCCGACAGGGGTCTCCAGCGCACCGCGGAACGGCCCGGGCGGCGCGGGGCCGGTGCCGGGCAGTAGCCGGTAGCAGCGGGGCCGGGAGCAGCGGGGCCGGGAGCAGCCGCCGCTGCAGCGGCCTGTGGCTGCTGTGCGGGTCTCCGCGGCGGAGATGTGTTTTGTTTACCTGAGGGGCAGCTTTCCCCGCTCTTAAGGGGAGCGCGGAGCCGGGGCTTGTCTTTCTGCGGGGAAAGAGCGAGAACGGACGCTTCAGGGAGGGAGGGAGGGAAGGAGGGGTGGGTGGCTTTGGTGTGAGGCAGGGTGGGGACCCAAACTTCGATAAAATGCAGCATTCCGAATACAGAACGAGGTAAAATAGCGCAAAGCTGTCACTTGGCGCGTCAAAGCCTTCCCCTTCCAGTTTCCACTAACCAGCTATTGCCAATAACCCTTATACTCACCAGTGCCTCAGTATTTGGGCAACTGAAGGCAGAAAAACTAATTTTGCTATAGGTGATGGTAAATACTGTCATTCTATTACATGAACATTTGTGATCAGTTAATTTTTAAAAGGCACACACAGAGTTTGAGTTACCTTTTATAACTTCTTCTTTTTTTCTTTTTTTCTTTTTTTTTTCTTTTCTTTTTTTTTTTTTAATTCAATGATTCAGGAAGACAACTGTCCAGAAGGCAAAGGACATTTTCCAACTGGAATACAGCTCTATAGTCTGTGACAATGTACAGTGGTTGATGAGTTAGTTCTGGAGGCTTCTGAATTTTAATGATGTTGGAGATGATATTGTGTGTCCTTCAGCTTGTTAGAGTGACACTAGCACTCCATAAATCATAATACCTGTGTATTGTAAAATCAATACAAAAGTGCTATCTCAGCGCTAAACCTTAATAAGTTTTTCAGTGCTCTAACAGCTTAAACTTTGTTGTAATGCCATTGGACCTGTAGGTTAGGATCAGAGCATGCTTAATTTGTTTTGTAATAGAGACTTTTCTTTAATGAAGGACCGATTAGTAAAGCTTTGGTTGCCACTCTGGTGATCAGTTAGCAGAACAGCCTCTGCAATTAAACTTGTGTATCTCTGTCCTGAAGCAAAAAAGCAGGCTTAAACAGTCAATAAATGTTAATCCAGTCAGAGCCCGTCTGTGCCTTTGAAGGCTGCCCATGAGGGGTTTTTCAAATCACATTTTTTTCTTCTTGTTTTAAATATGGAGGTCCCCATAGAGCTGGTACGTAGTGTACAAGGCCTCCCACTGCTCTGTAATAAGATCTGGCATACTAACAAACAGCATTCTGTACAGATCTGTCATCTTTAGGTTTGTTTGTCCCTCCCTGTCCCAGCATACCTAGCTATGTAGTTACTGGTTATGTAAAAAAGCAATTGCTGTGTTTTACTTTTCCAACACATGAAAGTAAAAAGGCTGCCTTAAAAATCTTTATCCAAAAGATGTTACTATGGATGTACACAATTTTTATCATTCACAAACACATCCCCCAAACCTTTTTTCAACACTATTTGTTTCTTTGTGGGGTGATTCTCAGGGGAGGAAGTTTACATTTATACATAAACAGCAAAGCATACATTGGAAGCATTCATCTCACAACTGTCCTTAAAGCAAGCAAAAGGAAAAGTTAAAGCTTATCTAGACTGTTGTTGCTCTCTAGGATAGGCTTCTCAGGAAACACTGCGAGATATTTATCTAATTCTGTTTTCCACTCTTGTCTGCTTACTGTCTTTTCCCACGAATAGGATTTAAAAAGAAACAAGTTGATAACTAAAAGCAGAGCAAGACTTAGTGGAAAGTTGGCTGATAGAGTTGGGAGGGAAACATGGGTAAAAGAAAGAAGCAATTCCCAATCTTTAAATACTTTCCTTTTGGGGACACACAGCCTTTGCTATGAACTTAATCTCTTTCTATTTGCCAGCCTGTTTTCTACCTTTTGCTGCATGCATAGCTGTACATAAAGCATTAACATACATGGAAGAGTGCTTTAAATTTACCTTAATTATAATTGGCATCCCCTTTATGTTGCTGTGTAGCATTCAGCTTTTGCTCTTCATCAGGAGAGTCAGAGCTTCAGACAAAAAAGATTAAGAGACTTCTATGAGTCATTGCATTGGAAATGAATGTTTCCTGCTGGAGAGAGAAACAGCGGGTAAAGAGGGATATCAGCCCCTTTTACAAAGAGCCAAATTCATTACTAGCACAACACTCTGACTTCCCCAGAGCCACCCCATTCCCTACCAGCATGACCTGGAAGGATTTGAAGTACACAAACTGACAAGGGAAACTTGTAACAGCCCCCTGGACAATGCAATTGATACGGTGCAGTCATGCAAGGTTTCAGCAAAGTCAGGCAAGAATGCCAATAGTGGTTTGAAATTATTAGATTCTGATGAATAATATTATGAGATTTTTTGTTTGTTTGTTTTTAAATACAAATACAGACATTTTAAAAACCACCCCTCTCCCTTCCATTTCTTTTCAAGCCCTGCCCTATTGCAAGACCAGTCACAGGCAGAAGTCTATCCAGTAACTATCCAGTGCATGTAAGGCTGGGTCAGCCTGAGGTACATATTTAATGATAATTGGAAGCTGAGATGCAAAAAGGAAAATACTTTGCCCTATCATTTTCTGTGTTTCCGTTTTCATTATACCAGATTCTATCTTTAGTTTTAATTATTTAATTCAGACTAGTTTATGATAGAAGTACTTGCCCTGCCTTACCTCTTATCACTTCTGATTTCAGCTCTCTGTATTTATTTCCTTTGGTAGCCAGCATTATGTAGCCAAGATCTATTTTGATATTTTACTTCCTTCATTCTCCTGTGATCTCAACAAAGTCCCAGGCAGCAGACTTTGGGTTCCCATTCAGTCAGGTTGTGTACAACCTTGCAGAAATCATAGAGGAGATTATTGTAGAAATACAGAAATCAAAATTGTAGTCTGCAGGTTTGGATTCCTTGAAAACATGAGCAGGGACTGGTAAAGGAAAAAAGGAGTCCGACAGTATCTTTCAGGTAAAACAGACAAACAAAGGGATTCCAAATAGGCAAAGGATATCTTTAAATATTACGAAGTGCTTATTTAGTTGGTGAAGCTGTAGAGGCCACACAGCCCTAGGCAATGTCAGCACAATAGCACGGATATTGATGGCTTAAAAGTCCTACTAATCCACCAATGATATTGGTAAATTATGTTCCTCTATTATAGTACATTGTTGCATTTAAAAATCTTTGTTCAAGTGGAATGTGCTGATAAACTTTTTACATTCTTTTCATGTAAGTTTCCAGCATTTTCCCACAAGGAGTAAGGGCATTCCTGACTGCATTTGGTTAGTCATGTAGTTTAGTCAGCACATCCCCAAATTTAAGAAAAGAGGACTTGAGCTTGCAGGCTTTTGAGTAGTGCCAAAGGGGATCAAAGAGAGCAAACACCTCTTCAAGCAAAACTGTACATGAGATATTTACTAACACAGAAGACCTGCTAAAGCATATTGAAATGCATACAGCATTTAAAGAAAGAGAATGTCTTCATGTTCATGAGGTCTCTAACCAGACAGGCAAAAGTGAGCATGAGGATTAGTAAAGACTAGCTATGGCTGGGGGTATTGACCTATAAAATCCCCTTAGGTGTTCTCTGATGTATCTGCTCACCTAGTCCTGCAAAGTATGAACTAAGCTTGTGAGAAAACAAAGCTTGGATGAGCAGAACCGATGCTGGTTTCTTAGCTAGGGCAAGTGAAACTGGCTTCTGAGTACACAGTCACAAGTCACGCTTGTGTCACATCACAGAAAAGCATCAAGATTAGGGAGCAATGCATCCCCTCTCAGTTCAGCAGATTTGGGTTATTTAGTTTTACAAAGTGTCTAGCTACTTGGCCAGTATTCCATGCTGGAGAGCTAGATCTGTTTGTGTAAAGGCAAGCTATTTACATAAGCTGGGACTGGAGTGGGAAGGTGGGTTCGGAAGAAGAAGTGAGATGCTAAGCACTACATTTTGTTTGCTTTCCACTAGGTGCTCGCAATTGCTAAACAACTGTATGATTGCAGCCAGCGCATGACAGGTTTTGAAAACGGAGACAAACCAGTAAATTTAAACAGGTCTTTAAGGTGACAAATGGAATGCAGGTTGTGCCTGAAGAAGCATCTGCGTGTCTCCTATGCCCCTTCAAATGTTTTTCCATTTGCATGCTCTTAGGTTGCCCACAGCTGTAGGTCAAAGTCACAGCAGCTATTCAGAGTGGGTGCTACCTCAGCAGCAGGAAGGGGTACAAAGAAATTTGGGGCAATTATCATGTGAGCCACAGTGGTCTGGACAGCCTCTGTAACTGTGAGACGCTCAAAGACTTCCAGAAATTCAGGAGCCTCTGCCTGTTTTTTCAGTGGACTCCTAGGGTCAACCTCAGGTGGCTGCAGGAGGTGAAACTTTAAGTAGACTACAGCCTTATAAAATATCAGCAGACACATACTTGAAAGCCTAATGATCAGTTTAGCTTGGCTTAATTGGGTTTATGTGTTCAAGGATATCCTGGCAGCTACTCTTGGAGAAAATTAAAGCTGGAACAAAATTCTGCTGATCTGACGGAGAGCCTGAGCCTACCTCTGCATGAGAGGCAGCTCTCTTAGCTGACTCCTCATACTCAGGGAGATGGGCTGGGCCCAAATATCTCACTTGTTCATCAACCATCCACTCTCTTTTTGGCTTGGTGAGAAAGCTCTGTGCTTGGGAAACTGGTGAGTTGTTTCAGTGCTGCTTACTCACTCGCTTTTTCTCTCTTTCAAATCTCATGCACCCACTGCAAAAATGAGTCCATGATGAATAGATTTTTGAATTGTCTTATAATTGATTATTCTACTGTATAATATTAATTTTCATCTTCAACCGTTCACTGATCGAAGAATACTGGATGTGGATTGTTAGTTTTCTTTGTGACACTTATACTGAAGAATGATTTGGAGAATATGTTGGTGCATATTGATGACATTTTCCATCTCCTGTGTGTTTTTAGAGTATTTCTTGTTTTTTCCTTCCTTGGAAAAAGCAAAGCTAGTGTCCATGGCTTGCATTTTTACCTATCTTTATTAATAATCAACTATTATTAGCTGTTAAAAGCACACTGAAATAATAATCAAAACATGCAACAAAATTTAAACCACATTAAACCAAGGAAGACTCCCCTGAAGAAAAATGGGTCAGCTTTGCCCATCTTACCAGTCTTTCTGAATTCATTTCAATACTTCCACTTCTCTCTCTATGTTGCTGCATTTCCAGATGCATGGTAGTGTCCTGACTCCTTGCCTATTTCTACAGCCCACAGTGAGACTGAAACAGAAACATTTGCAGTAAGATTATTTATGCTACTCAGTTCAATTCATAATTTGTGGACATAGACACATTATGCGAGCACTACTGAAGTAATGCACTGTGCTCATCCATAATATGGAAATCTAACAAAAAGTGGTTTAATTTACTACCCACAAATGGGAAGAGATCCCTCAGTTCACCATGTGGCACAAGCTTTGGAAAGGCTGATGTTGCCACCTGTCCTGGGTTCAGCAGTAGCAGCCATTTTTCTCCTTCTTGGTAGCTGGTGCAGTGCTGTGTTTTGACTTTCAGCTCGGGAACAGAGCTGATAACAATGATGTTTTGGTTTGGCCAAGGACTTTGTGAGCCTCATGCTCTGCCAGGGAGGAGGGGAAGCTGGGTCAGGACACCTGACCCAAACTGACCAAAGAGGTATTCCATACCACAGCACGTCATGCCCAGGATGTAACTGAGAGTTACCCGGAAGGGCTGAGACTGCGGGGTTGGAGGAGGTACGGGTCGGTGCTTGGTTGGGCTGAGGAGGGGCGAGTTATCAGCCGGCTGGTGGTGAGGTGATGTATTCTCTTCCCTTGTTATTTCCTTTATCATTGTTATCATTGGTGGTAGCAGTAGTGATTTGTGTTATACCTTAGTTACTAAATTGTTCTTATCTCAACCCGTGGGAGTTGCATTCTTTTCGATTCTCCTCTCCATCCCTCCAGGAGTAGGGGGAGGGAAAGAAGCGGGGGAGTGAGTAAACGAGTTACCTGACTGGGTTTAAACTACGACACCACTGCTATGTGCAAAGTGGAGGAGGACAATGGTGGCTTCTCCACTTCAGTGTTTAGTGGCCTGGACACTCCTCCAGCTCAGGGGACACTGACCTTCTCTGTGGCAGAGCTGTCCTAAGGGCTCCAGGGACTATGTCAATGCCAGTGCCCTCATGTGAGCTACTTTTGAAGGGCCCTTTTCTGTCAAAACCACTTGATGTCTTTCATGGAGTCAGGATAACACCCTGTGAAATAAGTTCATCATACAAGTGCAACAACCTGCTTTAAACTTCCCATGAGATGATTTAACTTAAGTAAGTGTCACAAGGCTGTATGCTTCTCACCTCAAACCTTCATACTTCAACAATTAGCTTGGTGCAAGAGACTGACAAAGAATGTAACTACTCTCATTTAAAAAATTGTTTATTTTATTACTGTCTTCCAAGAAGTGGCAAAACTAATTTTAATGAAAATTTGTATTTAGGAAACAATCAACAAGCCACACACATAACCACATGCACAGCTTGACTGGCTGCTGGAGTGAACCATGGCATGCCAAGTTTCAGCCTGAAGCTAATTTTTTACAGCCACGTTATAAAGCTCTGAAAAGGGGATTTTATTGTGGAAATGCTGACAGAACCATAGTGGTGCTACTGGCTGCCTCTCTAATTAGTCTAAAGATTGGAAAGTTATATTTTGCAATATGTGGTAAGCACTATTGTCCTGATGTTGCTGGTTTATGCCAGAACTACAGCTTTAATTTGGTGCTATGTATTCTGTTGCAAGTTTGAAAAGACAAGTTTAACTCTCACTGTTGTGAAACATTTGCACTTCTGGGCAGCAACCTTGATTTGTACTTTCAATTATAAATATTGAAAGGTACAGTTTGGATTTGGGTTTGGTGACAGTAGCAGATCCCTGCTGTGTTCATTCTACTTTGAAGAAGATGTGGAGTCCACATGGTGTTTCTTGCATGGTTTCCAGAGACTACTTTTAAATTCCTTCAATAAAAGTTACTTTTATTCCTGTTTAAGTGTTTTGTGGTAATGTTTACAGAGAAACATCCTGCCAGAAGACTAAAGTAAATAAAAGACAGGACACCACTAACATAAACCACATCATTTTACTACTGTTCACCCACCACCTGCACTCCCCCATCTCTGCCACAGATCCCCTCTTGTAATTACACCTACCTGGTCTGGCTTCTACTGGTTTCAACATTTGCAGAGGTGGTAGAAGCCATTTACCTGGCCACCCTATCTTTTTCCATTGCAGAGTTGCTGTGGTATCAGTGTGATCAAGCAGCTTCTGTATTTTACCATCTCTACAGCAATAATTAGTTATTTTAAACTAAGAGTGTTACTGTGCACCCTATCATCACGCTTACCAGCTCTTGTTGCAAGCCTGAGCCCCTCTATGCCAGCTGCCCGACAACCAGTAACAAAAGAGCAGTCCTTTCTCCAAAGGTAGGGCAAACATAAGGAAAATGGATAGCTGCAATTATAAGATTATACAGTCTTGTGACATACCAAGCATATCTTAAAAACGTGCATAATTATACGAAAATGAGTGGACCCACTGATTTAAATGAGACAACCAAGTGATTAAGTGCTGTGCTGTGCTTTCATTTTGCTAATTTGTTTGTTTGGGGTTTTTCTCCTAATACAGTACCTACAGCGTCTTGAAAAATGCTACTCATTTACAGTTCTACATAATTGCTGCTGCTGCTATTGTTAGTGTGCTGGGGCTGGGCACAGAACTGTGCATCAGTAAGGTTCTAAACACCTCTGTATTTGTTTTAAATATACTATTATTCCTTCAAGCACCTACAAATCCTTATTAGTTAGTTATTATACTGTCAGAATAAATTTTTATATTTACAAATGAAATCAAGCCATGCAATCCCTCTCTCCTTTTTGGATACAATTGTGAAATCATGGAAGTGACTCCTGTTGTAGTCAACATCTTGCTATTTGGCACTACAAGGATTAACAGAGTGGCAGTAAGAAATTAATCTATTCTCTTTCTTCTAGTCCCTGCTTTAAACTCCCATCCATTTGCAAGGAATGCCTTTGTCTGGTACTTGACACTACCTGCAGAGGCTTCAACATTGAATTTAGTATGTCTGCTGAGGTTACCCTACAGGCAACAGTGGATTATTTTCTAAGTGCTAATCCTTAATGCAGAGATTTGTGCTTGTTCAGGAAAGCAAGGTCTCCATTTCCATCCTTCTTTATATTTTATTTGCAGCCACCTAGGCAGGAGGCAACCTCTCAGGAACGACCTGATGGGCTGATGCATCGCAATTTGACTCAACCAGATCTGACCCAACAAGCAGTGCTCAGAATTAGATCACAGTCTCCACATGCATTAAGATCTACAACCTACAGTAGCTCCGTTAGTCTGCTGGGCAACCAGACTGGCTCTGATTGAAATTACCATTTTGATGCTCTGACCTTCAAATCTCTTAATAAAGCAGAAAACGACCTGTCTGCTTGTCCTTTTGGCTGTGGGGAGGCAGAGTGGCACCACCCGAGTGAGCCAATACAAGATTTAACTTAATCCAAGCTCCCAAATACAGCATCAAGAAGAAGAAAAAAAATTTAAGAGCGTCATCCTTACTTATTTACAACAGGGACTGCTCCCCCTGCCACAAATGGGCCTCCTGCACCCCACAGAGGGTCAGTAAGGGTCCTGCCACTGTGTGGCTAAATGGGCAGCACCTGGGTGCCTTTGAAAATCCACTACAAATCACATGCCGCAACATTAGCTCCAAATACTTTGCACTTAGATAAGCACCTACTTATCTTAAGCACCAACAGTCTGACCACTGTTGAATTATGAGCTCCTCTTCAGAACCTGGAGGAAAAGGAATGGAAATGGAAAGAGTTTCTTCAAAGGAGCAGGTAACTGTAGCAAAGGAGAATAACTTAATCTGAAGTGTTAATCTTAAGGTCACATATATATAGATAGAATATAGACATATGTATATGTAATCGGTGATACCTACTCCTAGAGCAGTTGTACCTATGAAGCCTGATGTAGAAGAAAAGAGAACTTCATCTCTGAAAAATAAATTCTTCTTTAAGTGCTGGATCACCATTTGATGTTAAGTAATAGGTAAAAGCTAGTAGTCTAGTATAAGCAAGAGAGAATCCACTGAAATAGACTGGATTATTTTATATCTATTTACATTGAGCTGAAATTTGGTTTTGAATTTCCAGAGCAAATACAGGAAAATACTCAGACACAGCTTCCAAGGACAGTAGATCATAAGATTCTCTTTCAACTAAGAGGTATAAAAATAATTATGTCATGCTATATGCAAAAAAACACTGAACCAAACAACACCCATTTTCCTGCCAGACTTGCTCACAAGAATAAGCAACCTTTCTGCATTAAACTACTCACCCTGAAATTCAACGTAAAAGGAGTAAAACAATTAGCTAAGGTCTCTTGCAAAGAAAAAAGAAATAAACTGGAGGAATAATAAAAACAAATTGAGAAGACTGGTAAAAAATAAATATGAAATGCACAGATATAGAAAAATAGGCTTTGTGTTGTATTATCCATGAAGCTGATAATCTGATCTTATTTATTAAACATTTCCATTATTAAAAGTAAAATATATTGATGTTTTTCATGAGAATCTGCAAATACTTTTATTACTTTGTAAAAGGGTATTGAATTGTACTCTATAAATCTAATCTGTATATAGATTTTGAGGGTGTTCACTCACACATATTTATGAGCATGCATAATTAATTTTCAACTGTACTTTTTTTTTTTCTTCTAGTAAAATCCAAATCTCACAAATTGCAGCTGACCTGGCTTTGTTAATAAAATTTGCAACTTCATGTATCTAAATAACTTTGACTTGGAAATCTTGTAAGAGCAGAACTTCATGTGAGATTTACAGTAATTCCTCATTTCAGCCATGTAGAAAATACATCATTAGCAGCTTTACCATGCTACTTACTCTTCCAGATGAAAATAATAGAATAATAATTAACATTTTTACTGTAGTACATTGGCAAAGCAGGTGAAAAGCAAGGTTAAATAAGCACTGAATCGTAGAATGGTTTGGACTGGAAAGGACCTTGAAATCCTTTAGTTCCAACCCCCCTGCCACAGGCAGGGACTCCTCAACACTAGACCATGTTGCCCAAGGCTGTGTCCAACCTGGCCTTGAACACTGCCAGAGGTGGAGCGCTAAAAAACTGTCTGAAACATTTTAGTGTATCAACAAACAGCTAATCAAACTCTTTTGAACACTGAGGACCTGGTTCTGTCTGATTCATTTTCAGTAAAGGTTCAGCTTCTTGTAGCTGACCACAGATAAACCTGTGATGAAGACCTGGTAGGTAGTTCAGGCTTTCAGTCCTTGTAGACATGTTCAGGCTTTCTGTGTTCAATCAAATATGACACACCACCATTTACCTGGTAAAGCAGGAACTTCTGCATGGAAGAAAAATGCCCAGTGAAGACCAAGTCCCTTTAAGGGGGGGAGAATTTTGTTTGTCCCAGATACAAATAGCAGGTAGAGATCCCAAAGGTGACAGCCAGATGGAATTTGCAATATCTTCAGCCACACTACATTGATAATAGCCTCAGGGAATGGGTTTTGTACCAATGGACGCACTATACCAGAAGGGACAGCAGCAGGGAAGTGTCCTATTCCTACACATTTTATAGGTATCACTCTTCTTGCTGCCTACAGCTACCTGGGCATGAACATGATGGCTTCCTGCTTGCTTTGCATAAGCAGGAAGGCCAGCAGTGCTGTAAAGACAACCTGGGTATTTCCCTTACCCCTTTGCAGGGTTCCAGACAAGGGGCTCTCCATCACCTCGTACTCCCACACATTGCTTCTGTGCCTTCTGCCGGTGGGGACAAAGCCTGCATCGCATCTGAGCTGTACCTCACCTCATCACTGGCATCATGTCCAGGCAACATGTGTGTGTTTTGGGTGGGAAACTGAAATAGGGGAAAAGCAATGTGTGGGGAGAGCACTAAAATCAACTGAAGAGTCCGCAGCTGTCCTCTGGAACCATACCTGGGTGACACTGGTGGCCAGGATGCCTCCAGCTCCAGCCATTCGCAGTTTTGCCCACATTGCCTACAAGGGACCAAACCTGCAGTGTGCCAAGGCCTGCATAGACACAGGCTGCTTTTTAAAATGTTCTGGTGCTTTGTTTTCTGGTGCTTTTGTTTTCCTGATATCAGTCACTCATAGGAAGAGATTTTTGTGGACCCAAAATTAAAGCAAAGCAAGGCTGTTACATGTCTTTTTTTTTTTTTTCTTCTTTCTTTGAAAAATTGTTTTATACCTGAGACTTCTCTCAGGAAGAGAGTGAGCATAAAGATTTTATGTGTATATTAGAATGTTAAAAACACTGCAGTAACAAGTCCTGTGTTTTAAATAAAATATAAGTACTGAATCCTGTATCAGAAGCTGTTCAGTGTAGCCTCAAAGGCTCACACTAAAAATTAAGGACCACTAGCTCTAAACCCAAATAAAATCCAGGGAGCTGGGAATACCAGAGGGATTAATAGCCATAGCATTGCATACACAATGAGTCCAGGTGATCATCACTGAGACATTCATCCAAATGCAAACAGGACTTGAAAGCTGCACATAGGTGCATGTGGGGACCAGCAGAGTAGTGGAGTAGACTGCAGTCAATGGTGTTCCTATTGCTGAGTGAAGCAGAGGAGATGCAGACTTCCTGTCCCTCTGCCAGCTTCCCACTGTGCTTATGTGGACCTGCTTGTCACTGCCCACTGCCCCACCACTCACCAGTGACGCTGTACCCAGCCCCAAAAGACTCTCCTTACTCACACCGGAGTCCCACAAAGACAGGACGGGCTGCTGCATCCTGGCAGCCCACAGCCTCTTCTCTAGTTCTCTATTCTTCCATCATATTCACAGCACTTTGTGTTAGATCCCTTCAGGATGGTGCAGGTTTTCTGCAGGCGAAAAGGCAAGAATCGGTGCTAGCTGTCACAACACTTCTCACTGGCACAGTATCATGCGGCCATGGGTTTTATTGGTGTTATTCTGGATTTCTATTTGTGCATTTGATGTCAAAATTTGACAGGAGTGAACCTCCAAGAGAGCTACGCATAGAAATATTAAGGATTGCTCTCTATGGAAGTCTCACCAGTAATGTATGTTAGACCTCCAGCTGCACTGTAGCTGGGAATTTAGCTCACTTTTTATAACTGCATGTTGTCTAGTGTACTGGTACAGCCTGACTGTCCCAGCTTAACCTTCCCTTACCATTCATCCTTCTGCAAAAGAAGTGCTAAGTGGATCTAGAAGAACGCTGTTCTAATTCGATGGGCTTTTATCTCCATTTTATATTCTCTCTCCACAAGCACAAACTAGAAAAAATTTAGGAAGCCAGAATTACATGGAAGATATTTAGTACTACACAAATTGCTTTTAGCAAGCAATACAATAACTGTTCTAGCCCTTTGTTAATCAACAGGCAAACAACAACAGACAAAATATGCTTCCATAAGCAGAAAATTCATTACCTAAAAAATGAGTAGGAAGAAGAAAATACTTAGCACTGTGCTTTCCTTCTGTTCCTTTTGTTAAAATTTTAATGATGTTCCAAATGTCTGAAACATTTACAAAAATCATGGGAAGCTATAATCTGCGTACTTTTCTTTTAGGGCTCTTTAACACATCTTCTAAGAAGTCCCATAGATGCTAGCCAGCCCATTATGTATAACGAATCTTGGCATGAAACAACAGCACAGCAGCGGCTACACATGAGGCAGCCTATACCATAAATTATCTCAAATACAAACCAAATTCCCCTTCTTTATCATGTATATAAGGCACCAGCATTCAAGATTCCCTCCAGAAGTGCTGGACTGCGTGTAATATTACTCATACCATAACAAGGTCTAGTTCTGTCACTGCAATTGCTTCTTTCCTCAGATGATGAAGTGCAGACATACAGCAATAAGAAGGATGTCCAAAGAAATAAAAATATCAACAGGTTTAACAAAAAGTGTTGGGCAACTGCATGAAGAAGCAAATAAGTGCCACTGCAGATATTTTTGCAGTATTTAAGTCACCAAGGCTGACTGAAGTTCTTTGCTGGTGCAGCACAGTGTAGCCCTGCTGACCTCGATGCTGTGAATACATTAAGAGTAACTCAAGATCAGAATATAGCAGAGAATGTGCAAATCCTAGCATTCTGCTTGGAAATATATTTATGTCACAAGCAAAACCACACAATACCAATATTCAGCTTCCTGTACTATCTCCAAGAAGGAATCCACACTTGTGTGTCTGGGACACTGCTAAATTTGGCTATGAAACCAGCCCAATTTTGTACGGCCCTACCTGCTTAAGCTATGCAGCAGTCATCCCACCGAGGATCTAAGGGATGATCAAAATGTCCGGGAACCAGAATACAGGCCTGGAAGCCACAGAAATGATGCAGAAGCAGAGGCTGCTTAACAGGGAGCTCCTGCCTTTTGTCCCACAGGCATGTATTTTTCAGGCAGGTAACACTGACGGGGTGCTCAGCCAGAGCTATGGTTTGTAAATGTATTCACTTAGAAAGACAATGGAAACCTCATACTGCATGATTTGCATTTGCACATCAAATATTATTGGTTTGGTGGGGTCATTTTATTTCAGCAATCCAGGTTTCTCTGTTTTTTTGAACAGTATGCCTGGAAAACTGTACGTCAGGTGATTTTTCCTAATCACCCAAGGTGCAAGGTTTTACAGGTGCAACCTAAGGTGCAAGGTTTTACAGGTGCAATCTAAGTTGCACACTCCTCCCAATGTGATCTTGAGGTAGAGCTCATCAAGCTCATGAAAGAGAGCTCCCTTACCCACAAATGAGGTGAAACCAATGTTATTTCAGAAATTTATGACCCTGCAATTATAATCTTTGCTTCTCTGAGTTTTATGCTTTGGATGCACATTATGTTTTCAATGACTGAAGATTCAACCAGAAACAGTGGATGTGAAACCTGCCACCAGGGTATGTGGCTCCTCTGTATTCTGTAGTACAAGGACAAGGGAAGCAGTTCATTATCAGATTGCTTGAGAGACAAAATTGCAATTAATTGTAAACTCTTGGAGGTTTGCAATGTTGGGAACAATTCCCAGAGAGAAAGATACCAGTGCATAGAACAAAGTTGCTGAAAGGTGTAAGCTATCTATTGAAGACTTCTGCAATGTTTATCTGCCAGTACCATGAACTGTGTAAATCTGTGGTTTTCCTACAAGCAAATTCAGTGTATCCTTATTGTGTATATTTTCTTGTACAGAATATCCATCTCCTAGTATCCATCATCTGTTACACAACACATATATGACAACCTATTATTTAGTTACAGTCAAATTTGAGCATCTGCAACATCCTTTTCACTTATATACTAGCATATTTTTTGAAAACAATCCTTTTGTATGACCAGTGCCAACCAATTTAAATAACCCCATAGAGCAGCAAAGTATGAAGCAGAAGCAGCAAATAAGAACACAGAAAATTTTAACCATTTGCACAAGACCACTTGGGTATTTGTTACCTCTTGTAGCTGAGAGATTCTGCTAGAATTTGTGTATAATCTGTGTTAGTTTTCTGTGGCAGGATTTGTACGTAACAGCAAGTTTCTGGATCTTGTTAGTTCAGGGCAAAAAAGTCATGCTCTGGAGCAGTTGCCCCAGCAGGAGTATAAAAGATGATGGTTGGTAATTACATCAGTTTTGCACTGTTGAGCAGATGTTCTTGTGGATAGATTTTGGCTGGCATTTACAGAACATCGCTAGTGAATCTCATGATAGCATTGGAGGAATGCTGCTACAAGTGGATGGAGCTGCATGCTTGTAATAAAAAGATTATGAACAGAAGAAACAAATGAAAAGAAGAAACGAATAGTGTACCAGCTAAACTACTTCAAAACCTCTTTTTTGTTTTGTTTTGGTTTTTAAAATAAGAGTTATATTTAATCTTGAGTAACCTGAATATGGGCCAGCTGATTTAGAATTTAGCTTAATAAGCTATATGTGGTACCAGTTTTCAATAACTAGAGAGGACATAATAGTCTGCATACAGACAAAATTAGAGAAATGAAAGGAGATTCGGGGCTGGAGGGGCAGCAAAGTAATAGAAAGCCAAGAATACCCCTTTCCTGCGTATGACTGACATCAGTTTGAACAAACTTGGACAGCGACCAAAATTACAACATACATATCTCAACCTCTATGACTGACTTTATAGTGATAGATGCAATACGGTGGAAAAAGTATTGAACTCACGTCTTTATATGCAATGCCAAATGTTTAA
Organism: Pezoporus flaviventris; assembly: GCF_033815535.1. Lineage (NCBI taxonomy): Eukaryota > Metazoa > Chordata > Aves > Psittaciformes > Psittacidae > Pezoporus > Pezoporus flaviventris. The sequence goes on from NW_026892549.1 coordinate 41,174,376, forward strand.
AAATACTAACTAATTATCAACCAACATTATTCATCCTTGGATGGAGGGGTGTCCTTTCCTTCACTGTATGACTGGAAAATGATTTGCTTAAACCCAGACAGCAATTCAGCTGCAAAAACATCATTGTGGCTCGAGATCTCCCACTCCCAACCCTGTGAACAGTCTATAGATAGGTTTCTGAATAGGTCCCCTTTCAGGTGTTAAGCTCAACATGAAAGGCAGAAAGGTGAAAACATGGTCCTACAGTCTGGGAGATTCTCAGCGTTTCTACCAAAACAAGCTGCTGAAGACTGAATGCATTTTTAAATCAGCCAATTCAATGTATAACTTTCTACAAATTTTTGAATGCTGAAGGATGGAAATATGATATCACAATGGGAGCTGAATTCTTGATTTGATTGTGCTGTGGGCTGCCAGCATGTCTGTTAATGGAAGGATTTATTGACAAGAAGTGTTTTAAAAACAAGGCATTTACAATTAGATTAGAATCCATTCCCCTTCATTTTACCTATCCACAGGAATGCTGACTTTCAAAATCCCCTCCTTCTTGTGCTGGGTGAATGATGCTAAAAAAAGAAATGAGCCTGTCCCTACTGGCAGGTGCCAGCTTGCAGAATTAGCTATGGGGCCTCTGCTCACCCCTTTCCTGAACAGGGCATCAGAGACTGCACAGTGTCAGACGAAGCTTCCTGTGCAATGCCAAGGGTGTCTGGAGTAATAAAAGAGACTCTGGTTACCAAATACTTTGCTTTTAGATCTTGTTTCCAAGAGGGGAAAATTTGGTCCATAGCCATGGGCAGGTTTCTTGAGGCATTTGGGGCTAGTTTACCCTTGACTCCAGCTAAGGGTGTTGTTTATTGTACTCCAGGACTGAATCTTGCTGCAGTACTACAAAGTGAAGCTACTGGCGTTCCTGTCATGCAAAAGATCTGAATAAAATGATGACTAGAGCAAGGTTGCTAGGAAAAGACAGTAATCAGAATGGGGAGGGACAAACCAGCATGTGTTTACGTATTAAAATTCTGAATTTTGAAAAGTAGGATAAAAATAAACCCAAACCACCTCTCTCTAATTATCTACTATTACTTTTCTCTCAGATGTGAACTGACCTAGAAGATAGAACGGCTGAGGAGTGCACTGAGGTGGGTATCGCTCCAGGGCCCATGGTGGGACTAAGCCGATGCAGAGAGCTCTGGTCAGTATAGGTTTCTAAGAGAAAGCAGGCAGCCCATGAGAGTCCCAGAGCTCATACCGCTGAAACAGATGGGCACCGCCATCTACTACCTCTGTCCTGCTGTTGGAGTTCCCTTCACTTCTACTGTCTCTCAGAGGGATGAAGGTATTTTCTGCAGTACTCAGCTGTCTAAAGACTTTTTCTGTGCATCAGGAAGGCTGTATAGTCTCACTGTGAAACGCTTCTCATGGATTTCTAAGCACAGCCTTGGAGAAAAGCAATCTGTCGTATATGCTCACAATGCATATTTGCCTAAACAGCTGGAAGAACAGAGAGAGCATTTCCTCAAGTCTACACTCATGTAATAAACTTATTTTTTTCTAACATGTTTGACTCCTCCACCTAGGGGATAATTTAGTCATTCTTAACAGCAAAGAGTATAGTTAGCCTTTGCAGATGTAAAACACAAAAAGGAATGCAGCAATTCACATGGGTACTTCCTAATGCTGCTGTGGTCTCTCCTGTCCACTGGCAATGTGAGCTCATTCTGTCTTGCTTCCTTTCAACCCTCTTCAAGTGCACTGAAGTGCAACTGGTTTAGTATTCTTGGGAATCTACAGTATGAAAAGGAGGAAACGCAGTTCAGGGGTAGCACTTCGGGTGCCATACAGAAAGGCACCCCAAGGAAAACAAGAGGATAAGGAACCAGAAAAAAACAGAGGAGGATAAAAGGAAAGCTGAGGTACTTTGCTTTGAAAAGATAAAATGAGATCACCTTGGTTACAATGTGATCCACAGAAATATCATAACTGTGTTTATGACCTTTTTTGAAGAAACACTGCTTGATACACCATACCATTGGCTATGTTTGTAATAAATCAAATGACAGAAAAACAAATGTCACTTATTAGAACGTTGAGGTTTACTCTTCAAGTGATTAACTGAGAATCATTTGAATGATTAAATGGTGCAAAATAATTTGCTTTCAGTGTGAACTTGTAGCATAGATCTCAGTAAACAGAAGTGCTGCATATTAGTTGAAGCAAATTAACATACAAAGACTTTCTGGAATAGCTGCTAATCACAGGCTGTTAATTACTGTCATTACATTCCACTGCTGAGGAGACTAACCGAGGAATCATTCTCATGATCTTGGTATTTGAAAGTGATTTTCACCAATAAAAACACGTCAGACATACAGAAATTGCAAATTGCTGAATTTGCTGACACAGTTGAAAATTCCGCTGACTATAAGTACCCATCTGGTGATAGATGCATTCTTGACACAGTTTCAGTGTTTGGACTTAGGAAATAATGAGTATCAATGTCCTAGCTAGGGAATATGCAAAGATGAAGGAGCCCTTTGTATCCTTAATTAAGGAAAGTAGTAGCAGAGCTCGTTCACAGATAAGTGACTGTACATAATAATCATGTATTTATGTGAAGGACTGTTATGCTATATTACTATAGCAGCAATTAGGTTTTCATAGAGTAGTTTTAATAAAAGGCATACTTACATAATAAATAAACAACTGATTTCTATGGCAGATTAATTCTACATGGCTTAAAATGGTCCCTGTGCTAAGTGAAACCTGTAGAGGCATTCTTACAAACGCAAATGTAAAACTACATGCTTAGGAGTGAACTATTCTTTACTTGTAAATTGGGGACACGCAGCCAGGAATTTCAGGATGGATGTCTCTGTGAAAAGCAGGCTCATATATGATTTTGCATGAAAGAAGGATCCAAGCTTCCTATGCTTGAGGGACTTGGTAGACCAGCGTAGAAACAGTCTCACCAAGAGAGGAGAGGGCTCCCTTGAGAGGTCACTCAGTAACCTGAAGATGTGAGATCTTTCCTACAGGGTCTTCTAACAGCTAATTTTTTTAGCTTGGCCTTTAGCTTACAGTAAAAAGAGGGAGGAGCTAGCTCTATTTCCAATGTTTTCTCCGATACAGAATAGAATAGGCATATAGAATTTAGGATTAATATATTGTCTATATATTTTTTCCATATAAATATTATATTCAGAACATTGCAATGATAGCAAAGCCAGGTGCTGCAGTATATTAATATTTTTGAAAAATATGGTGTAACTCTTTATCAGTTCATGAATTATCTGTAAACAGATAACTGTCTTCTTCAGTATATTCATTATTAGAAGTGATTGTACTATAACTTAAGGAAATAATTCTTGAATTGTTGCTCATTCACAAAACAATTGGTTGCATGTACTCTATATTCCAGTTGATGGCATGCTGTAAAAGCCAACAGGCTTTTCTGGACAGAAAAAGGGTTACTGCTGTTCCAAGAAGATGACCAGAGACAACATATTGAATGACTTTTGCATACTACAAATGTTTAGGAATTAAAAAATTCAAATACATTTCAAAGAAACGCAGTCTCTTGTTGGGTGTTATTAGTAACCTTCATAGTAGGGAGTACATTGGGAATAAAGGCTTACAAAAATGCATGCAAAGCAGCATATAAATTCAGCAAGTCCTCCTTCAGAGTAAATTAATGTTCTGTACTGTCCATGTCCTACTGATGGGAAAATACAGATCAAGATCAAAATCCTGCCTTTGAATGCACAAATGGAGCATCTGGTGTGCCATAGTTAGGTAAATGCTATTTATTTTCTGTAACCGATCGGCAATTTCTTCAAATAAATTCTTTGAAATTATTCTTACTTTCCTTACTTTTCCTGGAAAACATAGATTTCACCTAAAAATAGTGCTCCAGGACTTATGGGCAGCTGAGCTTAAAAGTTGAGATAACCAGCTATTTTGAGGTGACAGTGGTGTTTGGGGTTTTTTTATTTGGGTGTATATGTGTGTGTGTTTGTTCAGGTCCTCTGCACCTACCTTCCATAGATTTGGAGCAATAGATAATAATGGCTTTCAACTGATCTCAGGTGATATAGTCGTGATTTGACACTGCACCTGAAGGACTTAATTATCCGGCAAATTAATGAAATTTGGGAATCTACATTTTTTATGACAGTTCTAGTAGGCATTGCGAGCCTTGTTGTGCGGTATTGGTAACTAGAACCCACCTTAGCCTGATACAAGCCAGTACACCTTAGTTAAAGCCCACAAGGTAACTTTGAATCTCATGTCCAGTTTGGCCTGTACAGATGACATTACCTATATTACCAACAGAAATATTAAAATAAAAAAGAAGAAGAAAACAAAAGATAGATGTTTTCAAATGCTTTATAAACGGAGGATTAGCTGTGACTACTTAGTTCCTCCTAAGGAAGTCTGAACTGTGTCTCCCTGGCAGGGTATACAAGGACGACAATGTCAAACCATTGTAATTATTACAGATCTGAGCATCAATTCTGGTTATACACCACGGCCACCATACTATTACGATTAAATAACCACAAGGAATGCTCTGCAAAGTGAGTTTTTTTCCTTAGGTTCATTGGACTGGTGATTTTGAAGTCCACTAAGTCACTACCAGAGATGTGCAAAAAAATATTGATTGGATCTTTGGACAAAAAAAGGGATGGTTTTAACAAACAATTTTACACTTCTTGGGAAGCTGTATCAGCTAAGTTTATGGATTTGCCTTTGTACATCACCATTATGTTTCAAAGTGGAATGCAAAGGTGTAGGTGAGTGTGTGAGGCATAAAGCCATCACATTGTAAACCCTATCCCTTTAGTATTTCCTGTGAAAATAAAAGCAGTGTTAGCAGTCTCTGCCATATTCTTTTTCGCTTCTAGAGACCTCCCACAAATTTCATCCTGAAAGGTACAAGAAAAGAAGAACTTTCTGCCTGCCAAGTCCCTTCCCAGCTTATAACACAACTGACTGTGAGAAGTCTCCAAAGCTCCAGTGTGGAGATTCCCTCTCCTTAACCTTTCCTGCAGGATTTCCTACAGCAACAAGGATTTGGACCACACAAGTTTGGTAGGATTTTGTTGCTGCTGCCACCAGCATTTAGTGCTGCTAAGTAGACACAGAAAAATTCAGTTATAAAACCATATACATGGCAGAGGCTTAAAAGTATTCCCTTAATCCCACTTCCCTGTTCTGAGACCATACCACATTTAGCTACAACTGTGTCTAAACAGCTTCTATACTGGTGACCCCTGAGAATCCAGGGACTATTTAAAGGCCTGCGAGAGACAGCAAAGACAAGCAAGCTATTTTATCAGCAAGCTATATTTACTCCATGAAGGTCCACACTTCTATCAGGTGATGAAGACTCGTAAAATTTGTACAATGCAGGAAGTTAACGCTCCTAATCATCCCTGAGGGATATTTCTCCATTTTCAGAAATCTTCTCTCAGAAAAACTCATATTCAGCCAAGTTTACTGTTTTTCTGTGTCTGGAGCAGTAAATTTCTTTCTCCTAATACTTAAACTTCCTCTGTACAAATGAAATGGAAGTCTTTTTTGTACCATTTAACCAGACATTATATATTGTGTACTTGTGGTTTTGATCTCTTCATCGTAAAAGTAGCAATCATGTTTTTAAGATATAGGTACTCAAAGAATTTTCCCCTGTTAAGTGTTTCCCTTCTTTTGTTATGTTGCCATTACTGGCAGAAATAAAATCAAGTTGCATTAATTAATATTTGCTGCAGACTTGAGTAAGTAATCTGAAATATCTACTGAGATTTTCTGCTTCCAAAGATGATGATGTTCCAGACACCTAGAGTTGCTCCAGATGTATTTTTCAGCAGGACATGCCTGTGGCAGTCATGCTCCCTCTTGAGATGTGAGTTACCTTTGGCTCCACTTACTGATATACTTGCTTTCTGCTCTTGAACCTCCAACTCATGCTTCAAACCAGGCTCTGCGCTGCAGGAAACAAACCAGCCGAGAAATGTCTGTCTGTGACCACAAGGGTGACACTGGAGCATCTGTAGGTAACCAAGACAAGCTAGCCTCATAAAAAATGCTCACCTTACTCAAATTGAATGCTAACCATGTCATACAACTAAATTACCCATCTTCTTGTCTCATTTATACCTCTGTTGTGGGCTGCCTGTGCTGTGAAAGGCTTTGTACTTTCTAAAGATTTAGCAGGGACAATGACCCTTCCTTCCAGGGTGGTGGAAGTATGATCGATCAGCCCAATATAAGTCTGGTCATCATGACATGTGACATTTAGAAGAAACCAACCTTGCTCTCCTTTTGATTCATCCTTTATTTGCATGTGTCCTGGGCTCAGCTTAAACCACGACTGCATGGAAATTTTGTCCTGTTGACTTACCTTGTATAAGGTAAGGTAAACAAAGTACCCTATAATGTTTAAATTGCAGCAACTTCCTTCTTAAACCTCAAATTCTGTGTTATTCAAATGACCAACAGATGAACTGTAAATTAAAATGAGAAGTTTCAAGCTGTAGAACATGAAATATATTTGCATGTGGTAAATGATTTCTTGATCACATTGGATTCTCCACTGGACTAGTCTCCTCAGAGAGTTCAAGCAATTAAACACTATTTCTTTCTGCATAACCGTAAGCTATATGTCCTTTTGGTTAAACGTGATTTTTGTGGGATGTAGTTATCCAGGTTGTTCCAGTAATAAATCTCCTCCTGCATAATTGATGAAATAACTGTTTGCCGGTTCATCTTGTTAAAATATGTTCATTCGTTTTTATGTGTGGATGACCTTGGAGGATGGGAGCAGGAAGAGGGTAACAACGTGACAGCTGAACACACGTACAGAAGGGACCTGCTTCATGTCATCCTTGCATTGTAAGAAAAACCCTGCCTGGAAAACACAGAGGTGTTGCCCAGGAGAAGCTTTTAGGGGGGACCCTGAGTAGAGCAGTTTGAGGACTGCAGAGAAGGCAGGCAGCCGCAGCCACACACAAAAGGCTTCAGTCAGCTCAGGGCACCTTCCGAACACGCAAATCAATGACAATTAAAGCGGATTATGAAAAAGCAATAGTAGATAGTTAAGTCTTTATGTGATTTAAGTGAGCTCAAGGTGCAAGGCCGGATTCTTCCCATGTGCTGATGGGTTAGAGATTAGTATAACTCTAAGGAGTCACAGTCTCTCATTTCCTGCTGACCTTTGAACCTGCCCCTGATGGAAGATCGCATAATGATTGGGGGGCAGTTCAGTTATTGAGACTACTCTATTTCTGCAGATGCAGTAACTCAATTGCCCATGCTCCGACAAGACATACTGCAGTGGCATTTCCTGTAATTTTTTAGGATACTTTGGGTCACGTTTGATGTGTCTTTGATTAGCCATTTTCCAAAAACGGTCTTGCAAGAGTCCAGAAGGCACAAACACTGCCTGAAAGTATAAACTGTTTTAGGACACCTGCACCTGTACTTCCTCTGCAATAGCTCTGGTTCTTTAGAAAGAGAATTTAAAATATATGTGCAGAGTCATTTTTCCTCAGCTGTATTAACCTAGTTTCCAGTAATCAGCTGCTTATGGACTTGCTGTTTCAAATGTTTTCTCTGAATCACTTCATTTAATAATGACAAAATTGCTCAAATATCTACCAATTTGTCTAATATCTTTTAAAACTCATGTATAATTTTGGCCTTTAGGAAATCCTGTGGCAATGAGTTCCTCGGGACCATTGCTATTTGTACTTGACAGGGCTATACCAGTCTAAAGAGTCTGACCCATTGACTAGAAGTAATCCTGCTTGAAATCAAACCCCAGGAGCAGAGAACAGTAACAGCCCTAGAGCCCTACCTGATGATAGCAGTGTATTTAAGAGAGGTAATTTGCATAAAGAGCTAAAAATAACCAGACAGTTTGCACAGGGTTTCCAGTGGAAGAATTATATGTACATTTTAGGAAGTAAGAGAAGTGAGTTTTCACATTTATGAATGAACACAACTGTGTAAAGCCAGGTATGAAAGCAAATAAAGTTAAAGGTTCCCTGCTGCAACACAGCAAAATTGGTGAAGTGCTTTCCTCACAGAAATAATGAACGTGCTCAGGGCTTTTGGCTGCAGGGAGAATTCTGGTTCTGGAGGTCTGCACAAGCTGAAAATGCTTGAAGACTATCACAGTGAAAATGAATTGTAATTATACAGATAGGGATTATTTTAAAGCAAAAATAGGCCTGAGCAGTTCCATAAAGATACTGAAAGAAAGCTTGAGGATGACAAGGTAGGTGACAATCAAGAGATTGCTACTATAAGATGCTAAAAGGAACTTCACAATAAATCAAATACTCAACCAGATATTTGAACTCAACAGCATCTTTCTAAACATAAACTTGGGAAATTGAAATAGTAGAAATAACCTACAAATCAAATAGATACAGTAATGGGGTGTTATTGCTGCCTATTCCAGTCAATAACTACTCCTTCTTATCAGTGATCAAATTATTTAGCAATGCAAATGGTGACATTAAGGAGCCAACACAACTGGAAGGATGCTGCAATCACTAACAGCTACATCATTTTCCACTGGGACACAGAATTGTAAACCTGAGAAGGCACCATGCCACAAAATCTGGATCTGATTTTTTGTGTGTGAGAGCGTATTTAATCGCTGAGGCAAAATCCTACAGAAGAACCATTATATCAAAACAGTATGGGCAATGCATTATGGATTAGGAACTGGAGTCATATATACTGTAGGTCAGTACAGAACTACCAGCAACTGAGGCCAACAGAACACAGAAATCAAGTGGGAGTACATGGGCTTAAGTTCAGTGCTTTATTAAAGTGTACCTCATTGCCTTGAGCAAGTATGCTCTACAAACAAGGGTTTATCTTAAGGTCTTTTCCAATCTTAACCATTCTATGATTCTGTGATTTCTAGAAATTGGCAATTTACCATGCTTGGTATCATAACAGAGAAATATACCTGTGAATGTAAATGAGAGGAAGACCTTCATTGTTAAAAAGGAGACCAGGCTCCTAAATCACCCAAACTTCAGAGCTAAGTGACAATGGCACTGAACTACAGCAGCAGCTGGGAACGGTGGGAGAGAAAAAGGCCAAAGCAGGGGACAAAGGCAAATGCAAGTTTAGAGGATGCAGCAACAGTTTGTCAACATCTCTGTCAACTTTTCAAGATACAATTCTTCATCTTCATAATGAGAAGCAACCTCAACGCATGGCATTTTCTCTGTGGTGGGCTCGCTCTTTCTCCCCAAATACTTCAACAACCCTTAGTCTGTCACTGGAAAGCTACCAATCTGTCAGTCACAACCTCTGATGTCTCACCAGTAATTCTTCCTCTTGCTTTCCAAAAGCAATTGCTGCATTCATACCCCTTGCAACAAATCAATCTCTGCATTCTGCCAGATTACTGACTGCTTCCAGAGCCTCACAGCCCAGCTCCTCCTCCCATACCACTCCTCCACTCACCAGCAGCAGCCTCCAGGAGTCCTCTCTGACAGCATTGCTTTGCTCTTAGCCTCTTGGATTCTTAAATGGAGCTTAACAAAGTTTATCAGTTGCTACCCTGCAGCCTTAATAGCACTCTTTCCCCTACAGTGCCATGCAAAATACAGAAAGGAAAAAACACAAACAATTTCAACACCATGTGAAGAATTACATTTCAAAGTACTCTACAGCAAATATTTGTATGACAGATACCTCACAATTGTTCAGAAATCTCCTTCACTGTATGGTGTAATTATAGCATTTTTATGGAATTATTAGGAATGATTCCATATAGTTTTGCTGCCTGCAGAGTGCAGCAAAAACCACACTGTCTGAATCTGAGCTGGGCTGGTCCTTGCTCACTTCCATAATCTGTGGTCATCTCAAGCAGGGAAGGGAAACTGGCTCACTTCATGCTGGCAGTTGTTTTCCCTTCATCGTAACTCATCCTTGTGAGCCGACATGCTAGACGAAGCAGCAATCCCCACCCAACTGCAAAGCAGCGAGAATAACTTAATCTAAAGGATTTATGTCAGTGTGCTTCACAAATAAGGGCTGTCTAATTGGAGGGGGAATCCAAAACACAGAGGCCACAGGAAACTTGACCACAGTCATGCAGGTGACAGTGGTACCGCAAAGTCCAAACCTCACAGCTCGACTTCACACACAGGCTTTCCCCAGGACATCAAAGTGCAGCGCTGGCTTTGTTTTCTTTTAGCTCTCCAATGCAAGTACATGAATAAGGTGACAGCAACAGGGAAGTACAAGTGAGTTTTCTAGATCCTTCCTAATCTTCATGCACATTTAGAGTAAGTAACAATCTCACTGTATGTACACAAAATCTAAAAATATACAACTAGTAAATTCAGGCCAATGTAAAGAGTAAAATTACTCTTACTTGAAAGGGAGCACATTGAATTTATCAAGATTACTTCAGTCTTTGGGATCTTGCAACTTTTCCCCTGACTCTCTTTTTGCCCCAGTTATTCTAATGAATATGTGTGTGCATGTGCAGGGTATGCTATTTCAGTCTTCTTGCTGCATTAGGTAACATTACAAATGTATGCCCCTTCCAAAATCAGAAAGATGTGCATGGTACCTCTCCTGCGTTAAACGATAGGTCTGCAGCATAGACCAGGTAAATGCTTTCTGGTAGGAGCAGTATTTTTTCCCCGTGGCTGTGTGCTGCTGGAATGTTTATCTTTGCTCCAGTTGCCTGGCTATTACAAAGCTACTTGAAGTGATTCATGGGTCTGACAGATGTCTGGTACAGCTGGATGTGTCCTTGATTATCCCAAAAGTCTGGACAACGCTGTCATTCACCATTGCCCAAATTATCTCTGTATTGACTGCAGAAGCCTCTGTGACAGTACTGTAATGGCTAATTACCCAGGATACCTTTGATACTTACTTTATAGTGCTTTAGAAGTGTTAAAAAAAAGACAGAAGAGAAAGAATTGGAGCAAAAACATACCAGTGAAAGTTATACTCCTATATGTTCCAAAACAATATATGCTTCAGCCTACATGAGAAAATGCTGCATGGGCTAATTAAATCTAGGATGTCCCTTTAAAATGGACAGAGTTCCAGCAAAATAGATAAACAGGAAATGTAAAGAATACTGACAATGATAAATCATGGACAATAGAAGGAGCTATTAGCCAGGAGAGAATGGTATGTACAACATGCTTGAAAAACGGATGATAAGCAGCCATTTGCCTGCTTTATATGTTGCTGGAAAATAACATGTTCTGCTTAGTAGATAACAAAGGGCAGCCTGGGTAGCAATGCTAAATACGTATATGGCTATCCCCTAAAACTGCCTATAAGGAGACGTAAAAGCAGAGATGTTGTTTTCCCATAGTATCAATTAATGCGTTTTGAAAAATACAGTTTCTGCAAATTCAAGTATATTAAGAAAAGGAGTGAAAGAAGATAGGGTACAAAAGTCTCTATTTAGTGAAGATGAGGTCTTAATGGCAATTCAGTTGAAAAAATATAGCAAAACTCCTCTTTTTAGTGTTACACCTCTCCTCATGGATCAGTGTAGGTCTGGAAAAGCAAGTGCCAGCCTTTCCCCTGAGTTTCAAACAATTCAGAAATTGTTCAAGATCCACAATGGCAGTTTGTTCCCATGAAGTCATGGGAACAAGTCATGAAGATGACATTCCCGTTAGCCTCAGTGGAAGAAGGATTTACTTTCCAGAACCAAACCTTCTCAGGCCTATGTGCAACTTACACTGAACTGGAAGATGCCACCCCAGTGCCTTCTGCAGTGAAGAGCTGATTCAGTCCAGACAGCAAATTAGAATTAGGTGCATCTGCCTGATACTGCCCTAGTGATATCAATGTAAAGAACAGAAAAAGATCACATTTCTGGTCATGTGTTCATCTTGCTTATTAATTATACTTGTTACCTCGGTGTAAATAATGTATTTGTTAGTGATGGATTATTGACCAGAACATTTGGATAACAATTCAGATAAAAATAATAGCTCTTTTTGTAACTCAGAACTGAACAGTCAAGCCCCAGCAAGTTAAATACTTAGAGAAAGTTGCCTTTTCCTTGTTTGTCACGTCCTTCAAAGAGCTTACATTTTTTACAGGTACACCTTTTATACAAAGTCATTCGTTAAAATATATCAATTCATTAAAGAATAACAAATAGAACGTTTGCTACTTAAAATACACGGCTTATCCATTCATCATATTTGGGTAGAAGATCACATGCTGTTATTTACATTTCTTGCTATGATGGCATAATTTTTACAATTAGGGTTCTCCTACTCTTACTTGGAAGTAAAAAATTTTTCTTTTTATGACTCAAGATTTCCTTACCTTAATGGCAGAAACACGTCTACTTGTCAATCTGCTACAATGCCTGTACAAATTAACAAACAAGGATTCAATATTTATACTGAAGGAGCTAACCACAAACAATCATGGGAAAATATTCTTTACCTCTTTGGGTGGTTATGGCACTGCAAAGGGAAAGAAAACAACATATTAAGTATGAAGCAGAATTGAACCATCTTTTCTAGTCCCATTGCTCAAGCTTCTGGAGACTTAAAATGCAATTGTATGAAGCCAAATTAAATTTCCAGTTCTTGAAGTGGAATCCTGACTGCTGCAAAATCTTAGAGAGCTTGGGTTTTTTTACAAGGTAAGACAAATATTCAGTACCATAGTCCCACTGCAGCAGGATGTGCTTCAGTTAAGGATCTGCCCTAACAACACATTTGAATCTTACTATAAGCATTAGAAATGTTGGTTAGAATAAAGCAATCTAACCCAAATAATCAGTTGTGTGGATTTTAGTTTTAATTTTGCAGTGCATGTATGCAGGGGGAATTGAGTGCATAAATGAAAACTATAAAGGAAATGACAAAAACTCAAGCACTTTCTTCTGCTAGAAATACAGACTCTTCCTCATACAGTCTTTTGAGCTGAGTGGTCAGGAGTAGACTAATTTCTGATATTTGCTCTTTCACCTAACTAAACAGAACTGGGTGACACTGGGAATGAACAAAACCCCAAGAACATTTAACACCAATTGCATTTGGTGACAGGTTTTGCAGTGCCTTAGATTTAAGCTCTGAGCTTCCCGATGGCTTTTGAATAATCAGATTGCATAGTAAAATTACTTAATTTGGGGCCATCTCATGCAACAGGCCAGGATGAGTCTCAGTCTTGCAAGCTGTCCTTGAACACCATAGGTAAGAGCAAGACATTGGCCAATAGTGTCCTGAAATGGAAATATAGAGGCTGTATTTGAAAATGTAACTTTTTTTTTTTTTTGTGGAAATCTTCTGAAAAGGTATAAATTTAAAAAGCTAAATGCTCATGTACTTTGCATTCATATGGAACTCATTGAGATCATCTACTGCTGTGGCTGGACAGATCAGCAGGAAAGGGTGTCATTGAGCAGCGCTCTGCCCATCCACAGCCCTTAAGCCCACTCTTAGTCACGTATGTGACAGCTGGGTCATGATGCTGAGAAATTTCCATAGCAGGTACTGCCCCTCAAGTTTCAGTGCCTCTTTTTCTATTCTAAATTATTATTTATTTTAAGATTGATCTTATATTAATATTCCATGCCTGTGGTAGAGGGACAAAGTGCTTGATAGACCTCCCAGCTAGGTCCCCAAGGAATGCATGTTACTTGCTTTGACTGAACTTTTCTGCTGAGTCTTTATGCCACAGTTTTCAAGAGACCACATATTTTAAGTTCTTGTACCTTCAAATGAGTTTTGGGGAGAAAATCTGTAGTATTTTCTTAAAAGGCTTTATCTGGGACTCCCAGATTCATCTCTCTTCTTTCTGCCTAGTCTCTTTTGAAAACCTAGACCTCAAGAAAGAGTGTGGTCCAGATTCCAGATGCCACAGAAGGCTGTTACTGTGCATTGTTTTGCAGCTGATGACATCCAGCCAGCAGCTTTTCAGTAATTTAGATCTTGAACAGAACTGTTCTCCAAAGAATGATCACTCTCCTAACCAAAAAAAAAAATATTCTATTTCTCCCCCTCTTATATTGTGTCTAATTGCAGGTAACAAAGCAAATTGTTATATCATGGTCATCAGAGGCTGAGCATTACAGTCACATTGCCTTTTCTCTTAAAAGGAGTTTCTACAAGTCTTCCTGACTGGGTTTGAGACAGTCCATACTTTCATGGGACCTGAATTGAGACTATCATCCGACTCATGACTATGATATGAGGATTAGGATTCATAACAGGTTTTACATGGGAAAAAAAGTATTTAACGTTTCCAGTGACTTTTTTTCAGGGAACATGGAAGATAGAGAAGGAAAATGTTTTCTAAAAGAGAGAGGGCCCAATCTCTGCAGAGAAAGCGGTGTGCCCTGGTTACGTCCCATGGCAATGGCTGCAGGGCAACTGTATGACATTTCTTTTATGCTTCCCGTGGAAAAGAGACGGAACATGAACTGCAGAGCTTGAATTCATTCTACACTAAATGCAGGAATTCAGAAATATTACTTTTAATGAAAACATCCCTTAGTATGCAGGAAATGTGCTATTCATCTAGGACTTAAAAGCCTCATTGCAATTTTGGTTTAATACCTTGAATTAAGCACTTGTCAGGAGATGACAAAATATGCATTTTGCACAAATATGTAATATTTCCTAGGATTTAAATACTGACAAACACAGGTTTTGCTATTATTCATTTTTTAAGACTTTTTTCCCCAATTTAGAAAAGGTTCCTTTCAATGAACATTGTGCTTTGTATTTTCACTCAGAGCATTCCCTTTTTTACCTGTTTGCTTTTGAAAGATATCAGGGAGGGAGGGGGAGCAAAAAACCTCATTCATTTGGAAAATTGTCACGGATCCCCATATATCTCAGTATTAGAGCCACTAACAACATCACTGCAACTTTCTTAAGAGCTGTCAGACATATTTACAGTTCCAATGATTAAAAGTTGCAAATATATTATAAACTTCACCACATGACATTTTCCAGTAATGCAAAACTCTTTGCAGCTAGGGTAACATGAAATTCAAAGGAGACTTTGATTACATCTAATCTGGTAAAGAAATGAAATCATAAGCATGCTTATTTCAACCAACAAGGAAAGAAAGCAAAACAATACATCAAATCCCTGAGTAAGCAGTCACAAAAGACCTTTAAATAACTCATCTTTCTACCATATTTTATTATCCTTTCCTAGTTTTATAGCATTATCTACTGCAGAAATGCAGGGAGATTTGTAAAACACTATAGCATTTAAGTCATTACATTTTATAGCTAATTTCTAATGTGGATTTGATTTTTTACGAGCACAAAAAGAATCTAATTTGCATTAGTGACAGTAACTAGAGAAATTTAACACCTGGCACTGGTTGTACCAGAAATTGAATATTAGCTACTTGGGTGCTAAAAAGCACATTCATACCTTCAAGGGGGATTTTTCATTTACTTATGCTGTACTCTCATGTTTATCATTACAAGAGTGTTCTTACATCATGACGGAGGAAAACTCTCAGGAATGTAAAAATACTGTGCACTCGATAAAGGGAGTTTGCAGCAACAGCAGCAAAATGAATCATTTATACACTAAAGAATGTCCAAACGCAGAAATAAATCTCCAGTGATATATAAAATTAGAACAGCAGCAGTGTACGGACAATTCATTTCCACAAGTGCTTTTTATTTATTTATTTTTCCATAGATACTGCTGCTTTCTTGGAGCAATGCATTACACTCAAATTAAACCTCCATTTAAGCAAAAAAACAGCCCCAAACCATAGCTGACACAAAAAAGAACCACATTTCCACATGAACAATCCACGTATTTATAAAGGGTGGAAAATTAGGAACTGCGAAATAGGCAAAGCCTCTGTAAAATGATATGGGAAGTGACATTTTACATAGCCGGCTACAATTAACACATTGATGGCATTTTGCTGGGCTCCTTGCAGTGATAATGCTGTTGTCAAATGTGTTTAGTGCACCAAATCTCCTGGAGCCTTCAGCTAGGCAGCAAGCTTTTGACAGATTGAAGGTTCGGAGATAGGCTATCATGACAGATGGAAACTGGCACCGATGTTCAGCTTTCGCCGATCACAGGGGACCTGCCCCCCTTATTCTTCAGGGCTCAGCTCTGCAACCTTCCCCCTTCTGATGAAAGCAGGGGATGGCATTGTTAAATAGTGCATCTGTGTGAGTTAGACTACTCTGATGAAAGCATAAGGCAGACGCTCTGTGAAGCAAAAGACAGCCTCTGCTCTAACTGCATTTTAGATAGACTTGGGGAAGACTCCAGGGAGCTGGGATAAAACTTTGGTAAATTTCAGACAAAAAGAAAAAGCCCACACTAACCATTAAATGGTGCTTCTTATAGGTCTATATTCATGGGCTGGAGGAATCCATATATATGAGCTGCCAGGAGCCATTGTGCGAGGCTCTCCATAGGAGTCTCTTCATTACTGTTTTGATCATTTACTGAAATTGGTTTCTAAGAACCGTACATTACAGAACCCCATCCAGACAGCAGGTCCAAATAGGAGATAGAACCATGTAGAGAGGGAGGGTGTGAGAGCGAGTCCGCTTAGCTGTGAGCATCCAGCTTGTTCGGAGGCTAATTCAATTATTAGGAGAGGCTGCTCTTGCAACTGGTCTTGATTCTTGGATGCAATGTTAAAACCGGGGTGGGAGCTTGTGTTATTGAGCTTTACACAGCTGGGCATAAACAGGCAGATAATACAGTTAATTAACCTTTCACCCCCCAACACCTTTTGAAGAAAGGCATTTGTTGTTTTGTTTAATCAGCCTCAGGATATTTCAAAGGCACTTGTCCCAACTATATTTGCTTCTTTCTATCCCTGACAAATTCCTGTTTGATTTCTTTAAACTGGGCTGGAAAGCTTTCTTTTTGCTGTCTTAATCTTCAATTCCACTCTCGCTGATATAGTATTTGGAGCAGCATACTGCAGCCCATTTGAGGTATGATAATCAGCTGATTAGCTAGTGAAGTCGTTTTCCCTGAGGCTCTTTTGTGTGCAAAATCCTCACACTCAATTGACATGTGGACATCATAAAGCTGATGAAATGCAATTGTAATGAACAAGAGGGAGAGGCATCTGCAGCAGTCTAAATGAAAGACCCTTGCCTCTCGACATGCTAATTCAGAAAATCTGCTCTTAACTTGTACTCCCTCTGGATCCCAATGGATGCGAGTCTCCATGAATGCATATTCAAAACAGCGTATTAGCCTCAGTAGCAAGTGAAATTTGAGCCTGGATGGACCAATTCTAATTTCAAGACAGATTATGCTGCATCAAACGTAGTAATGATTTGACAGTTCATTTGTGACAAGAGTCCTACAGTCAAGGTTTAATGCATGGACAGGCGCAGGTGTGGAGCCAGTACCAACAAAATCCAAAGGCTGCCAGTTAGAAAGCTTCATGCATGAGGAAAGGTGACACATGTTTAAGAAATTAACACCATCTTCTTTAAAGTATTATAGCAAGGGTTCTGCAGCCACAGCTTCCTTATTACACCAACAAGCCCTGGCTAGGAGGGACCAGAGAGGGACCAATATACCGCAGACGCTACAATCTATTTCCAGGGTGGAACAAATTAGGGAACAAGATCAGAGCATGATTTGGCTTCTTAACCATATTCTAGTTAAATATCTGGGTGGGCCTTCTGGAAATTTAGGCAAGCTCTGGCTCTGTCCCTGGAGAGGGCGTATGGGTGCAAACTGCTGTGACTAAGCAGGCACCCACAGCATGGGTTGAGTGCTGCCAGGCTTTGCCTGTGCGCATGATGGATGCAGATTTTCCTCTCAGCAGCTGCCAGAGTCCATTTGGGGCTCCTCTGCCTCAAAATGATCTCAATTGTTAATTGCTTTTTCCAGGTGGACACCATATACTCATGGGTGTTTTTTATTCCTCTGTGATTTTTAAGACAAGGAGAGAAATGTAAACCTGTACATACCTATTATGCATAGATATATATATGTATTTTTAAATAAAACTTATCTTGAAAGACTAGAGTTTCTTGAAATAATGTCAAATACACTTCTATAAGTTAAAAATGCTTTAAACAATTTAAATATACAAAAGTCATACATGAACAGCCATTGCTACACAGACATTTAAGTACTAATTAGCTGACATGTTCTGGTATGCAGAAAACTCCACCTAAGTTCAGGAAGAGTCATTACTTGACAGGATCTTCATGTGACCCAGTGAAATTTGTGCTGTAGGGCAGGAGGCAGCCCTCACCTCTCCTCCTTTCCTCCGTGTTGGCTGGGCATGCAGCATGAAGGTACATGGCAGGTGGGTGCCCTATGTTTCCCTTCAGTAAGGTTTGGTCTCAACCCGTTGTATATTAGGCATAACTGGCTATTGATGCCTACACTGTATGAGACAAGTTCTCTGCAATAGAGTTGAAAAGAACCCTATCCTCAGCAATACTTCCACCACCAATGTTTATTCCATATGACTCTGGTTAGATAGCTGTGTCTACTCGAAGATAAAATGCAGCATCTTCTATTTGCATGGACATTTCCTATGAAGATTCAATGCACAATTCCAGATCTTGAGCTTTTCCACTCAACTGTTTTCCAAGGACATAGTAAAAAGAGCAATGAAACATCCCTAAATTACAAGAGTTCCTATGCTTGCAGTGTGCAGCATGACTCTTTCAGCAATACAGAAGAATCTCAGCATACACCCTAAATAAATCGCAGCTGTAATGGCTGTTGGTTAAATAGGATACTCCCTAAAAGCAGGGGGCCAGTTACAGAATGTTGCAGAATGGACTAAACAGGCATGCTGATATCCTCTATGTTCTTTCTTTCTTATTCCTAGTTGGGGTTTTGGAGGGAATAGAAGGAACAAGTTAGCACCCTTGCTGTTTTACCTGTTTTATTCTTTATCCTCATTTGAGGAAAAATGGGATGGAAGGTGCAGCAAGGGGGTGTCCTGAAAAGACACAGGTCCTGTCCTGGAGGTAGTGAGGACAGTACTTCTTGATCAGAGCTGTACAGAGAAGGGTGGTTTCTCCTAGCTGGCCTCGAGTTACCTTAGCTGGTTTTACTATGACCAGCTGGCTGATACCAAAGCTCCATCACACTCATTTCCAAGTACTGCTTTCATGAGCCTCATGAGCCATATGATTGAGTCACTGTCGTCTTTCTGTTACAAGGTGGAAAAGCTCCCAGGAGTGCATTTAAGAAAACCCAATGCCCCTGCTAAGAATTCTGGATTTGGGAACATCCTAGCCCTTTATGTAGATGTGCTATGGGAACTGGTCCATATTCATTGGTCCCCAAAATAACAGGCCTGAGCCAGTCTCCTCTCTTGGGAGAAGGGCTGTATCAGAAGTTTTACCACTTTGCTTTAAAACTTACTTGCCACCAAAAAATGTACAGGTACCATTTTGTGGTAGGGTAGCTACCTTGCATAGAAGATCAGTATTACCAGGAGAGGTGTCTACAGACCTTTTCTGCTTACAGGGTACTTGTATAAGATATAAATGAAGTAACAGATTAATTTGTGTAGTTTTAGTTTCTAATGAACCTCACCAAAAAAGGGGTATTGCAAAGTCTTTACAGTAATGAAGAATCAGGGACCAGTAGTTATTGCAGAGTATCAGAGACCATAAACATAGACATTGCTCAGCCACACAAACATCGAAGTGTACATATATATCAGCATTTTTAAACATTTCACCTCACTCACTTTATAGGTACTTTATGGCAAAAATTGTGGATTGGATATATGCAGTCACTATCCGCAATGTATTTTGGAGACTGGGGGGAGGTAAGGGAAGCCAAAACCGTAAAGAATTGCATTAAATTTCTCATTTACTTCTGCTTACATATCCCTGGATTCATCAGCAGTAGTGGTGTGAGATCATGCAACTCTTCTGTCCTGATTTCTGCTGTGTGTGCTTACTGAGGTTTAGAAAGCAGACTTTTACTGTCATCTTCCCAACAGTCTAGAAGAGTTATGTAAAAACATTAGTTATGAAAATTAGTATCATTCCAAGCATCAGAGTTTGGTAAGATAATAAATGACATTCATGCTACATGTCATAAGTTTGGTTCATATTTTCTACCCGCTTCAAACCTGCTCTAGTATAAACCAGTGTCACATCTAATAAATTGCCTCAAGGAGAAGACCTGGTCTTCGTTGCCTGTTGCTTCAGAAGCATCAGATTACAATGATGTTTAACAGAAGGTTTTTTGCTTTCTTTTCCTTCTCCATTGCATGCTTCAGACCAGTTTGGCAACCCTTAAAAGGTTAATGAGTACTGTCTGCTACAGAATGCCAAACTGATTTAATTCAGAAAATGAGAAAACATTCCCAAAACGTAATCAGCTGTCACTTAGGAGACGACATACAACAAGATAGGGGTGTTTTACGTTTCATTTCCTAAGCAGGGCTACTGAGAGGTCTAGAGAAATTGTCAGGTGTTTCCTGCACAAGATGAGTCTCTCTACAAAACAGTTTTTTTACCTGGAAGAGGAAAGAGCAGTCATTCAATAGCCCGGTTTCTGTCCCTCCAGATAATCACAGCCTCCATCCTCATTTGCTCAGGACGTTACAGACGATCTCACAGAGTGCAGCACCTTGGACATATCTCATTGAACAGAACATCCCAGTGCTCCTCCAGCATCTCAGAGTGACCTGAACATGGCACAATCAGGACAGGGCAGAGGAGCTCAGCAGTTCCAGGACCACCTCCTTGCACCTGGGGATCCTGCTTGGGGTGGCAGGGAGTCTTCTTGCCCTTCCCAGAAGAGGAGAGAAAAATGAGACTGGGTGTGTGGGTCAGAGTGGGAAGGAGAAGAAAGCACTTCTTTGCTCTATGCAACCTACTCACCTTGAGCAATCCTCCACTGCCAGCCTTTTTGACATGGTGGACCCACTGACAATGCCATTCTTCATCATGGATCTCCTGTCTGAGGGGGTACATTTGGGTTTCTGGAAAACTCACCATCCCACAAGCACTGCAGAGCTTCAGAGCCCTCCCACTCCTGCATCCTTATCAACACTTGCTGCAGGTAGGTTTGGCAGGGCCATGTTTTACAGTTTGGGCAGAGTGAAGAATCACAGACATGACATAACTTTTCCTTTGTTGAAGTGCTAAGCAATTTTATTTTGTTGGTGGAATTAAGATGATAATTTAAAATAACATGCTCTCAGACCAAAAGTGATGTCTTGCACATCTTCAGACACTACAATTTTCTGTGATTCTGAAGTTCTTGTGACTGAAATGTGCTCTAAAATGGCTGCCAGACCCTGCCCCTTTTCAGAGCACCATGCTGCTGGGCTCTTTTCACTCTGCACAGCTCTTCACCACTAATGTGTTCAGTAGTGGTACCTGAAACTTAAAGAACACTTCCCACCTAAAAGCATTAAAGAGAGGTCATCTTTATTTCTTTTATAAAGGAAAACTAAAAAGTCCATGTTGGGTGACTTGACAAAGGCTGTTGCAGATCCAGAGCATGGTCCTGTTCTGATTCCTTCCTGGCCCTGCCCAGTTCCGCACAACTTCTAGGAACAACTGCAATATACAAACAAAGCAATATACAAAAAAGACATTTTTAGACGCAAGTTGCTTGTAAATACTGTTGGAATATGACATAATGCGCTACAGCACTGCTCTTTTAATCACTTTAGCAGTACCTTTTTGCAGCTTTAATCCCTGCAACCCCCTGCACTGCACTCTGCAGCAGTTCAGCATCCATAAACAAGACTGGTATATAATTCAAAGGTTTAATCCATATTACCAGCAGAATGTTTAATTTTTGTCTTCCCATTTTTATTTGGTGAGCCTCAATTTTACTGTCGGCAGAAGGAGCCCTTCTTGCTTGATTTTCGAGCACGCAAAAGTAGTACAATGTGTTTCTTCTTGCTGCTTAGTATAAACCACCTTCCATACATTTTGAATGTATCAAGAAAGCTGTAAAGTTTAAATTGGGCTATCTGTAATTAACTATGTTTTTAAGAGTTTGTTCAGAGCAGGGCTCTACCGTATTAACAGTTTCACAAGGAGGAAGCAGAATTTAAACAGAGGAAACAAACACAAACATGTTCTTTATGTGATGGCAATGAAATTCATTTTTAAGAAGTGGGATTGCAGTTAACTGTGGTGGGGGGTTTTTGCATGGCAACATCCTATGGACAATATCTAATTAACTAAGCAATTAATTAAATTAGAAAAAAATCAAAATTAAATTATTAATCTGTATAATTCTCAGGAGACAATGTCACCCCAACCCAGATTTACTCTATTTTTATCACATTTGTTGTTTGTGAAAATCTGGTTTGGTTTGGTTTGGTTTAGTTTGGGGTTTTTTGTTTACCCACAGTAATTATGGTTTCCTTAATTGTCTTTTATGTAACAGCATATAGGAAGGACCAACACTAGACTCAAGGAATTCAGAGGTAGGCAGAGAAAAGAAATTACTTGCCACTAGCTGAGAGGTTTTCCTGCCTGCCAACTCAATGTGAAGAATTACTATAAATGAGTATTTGTATTCTGGACACAATACAAAGAAGTTCTGCTGTTGGTTATGTTTCCAATGGTTTCACCAGGTACATAGAAAAAGAAATCATTATTAGGTTTCACATTGCACTTCAATGAAATTTGACAGATAAGTAAGAAGTAAAGTTTGACAGAAGAGCATCAAGTCTAATGGTTACTGGTGTGTTTCATACACCCTTTTAATAGCATAAATAGCAAAAGGTATTAAAAAAAATATATTTCTTAGCCTACTTATGTCCAGGCATCTTGTGGGAGGGCTTCTCCCTACAAATTAGAAATAAAGACAAGGAGGAGGGAGAGGGGGAACGTGAGTTTTCCTCAAGGAATAAACCATGAGAGGCTTCCTGAGCATCTCTGGGCCCTGCCAGGGTGCTGTGCAGGCTGCATGGAAAGTTTGGGAGTGAGAGCCCACAGTTCCCTCTCTGCCCAGGTACCCTGAAACACAGCCTATGGGACTGGTGCATGTTTCTTACCTTACCTTCCTTCTGTAGGGTCTTCAAAGGCAAAAACTTAGTAGCAGACTGCAAACTGGCTGGGACAAGCCGAAGAGCCTGGCTTTAAAGAATGATTCTGCAGCAATATAAAGGAGCAGTTACTAATAACAGTATTATCTCATAGCTTACTCTTCAATAGTATGCTGGCTGAGAATAATCATTTTCTAATTAATCACCTGATACTTTGTTCCGGATCAGCAATAACAGTTCCATGTCACATCACTTTCTGCAGATGTAATGGATACAGTGGCTCTGGTGAAACACGGCAACACCCAGAACTACCACAGCATTCCTGTGTCTGGAAATCAATAGGAAGTATCCTGTTTCTCACATTTTCTATCACCTCTTTAATGTCTTTATTGATATAGTACTTAAAATTTGTCATTAGCTCATACATATTCCTATATCCTCTCTCTTCTGCAGTTTAAAATACCATACCAACAACAGGAAATAAAAAGTATTACTTCTTAAAACAGGCAGAAATGTTTAAAAATTACAGCACAGTATAGTTTAATGTAAATCTGGTGAGTTTCTAGGGGCAGTACTTCAGATCATGTGGAAACTGCATGTTTATACAAGGATTCTCACATTTCTGAAAGGATTTTAAGTTTAAACGTATTTACAATCACCTATTTCAATGATGACCAAGGACCAAAAGGTGAATCGTGCAATGAGACAAATAGCCACTATATGGGGGCTCCACCAGATCTCAGAACATCCTATTTCTCCATGCCAAACTGCAGCACCCTCACCACCTTCCTGCTCACTTCCTCCTGCAGTGCCAGGCTTATGTGCCCTCCCAGGCTCTAGCTGATCCTACATTTCCAGATACAAAAAGTAGGCTTCCCACCCCTGCTGTAGCTCTCCATCATCTTCCAACTCATTCCCTGGAGACGTGGTTTTGGTGCTTACCTGAAATGTAGAGACAAACTGTGGGCTGATGAAATAGGATGAAGGTGAAAAAGGAAAATCAAAAACTGCTGGATATGAAGTATTTCCAAAATAAACTACTTGCTCCCTCAGACATGTCTAGGAGCAAAAATATCTACAGCTAATATGGCAAACCAAAGGCCATCCCAAGCAGTCTTACATTAGTACCACTCTTAGTACCACTAGCTGACAAGTACCTCAAGGGACACTGCCTCAAATAAATTCTGAGTGCTGGACTTCACTCTCATGTATGACAAAATCTTACTAAGGCTTCAGAAGTCATTCAAAGCAGCATTTAGCACTCCTTTCCTGTAGCACTAAAGTCACCTAGCAAATGTGTGTGCTTTCCTTCCTCTTTTGACAGCTTGGGAAATCAAGGTCAAAAGTATTGCCTGATGCTAGGCAGGTGTCTTCTGAGGTCTGAAGAAAGAGAAAGTAATCAGAGAGGTCATTTCTAACACTGTGACCATACCTGAGCAACTTGTGATTTCTTCTTCACCTCCCTAAACTTTACCTTGTCTTAATCACACTTTCTGTAATTGCGCTGAAAATAATTTTACCCTGTTTCCACAGGGAGTTGCCTGGTTTTTATCATCCATCAAAGGTGGAGAGGTGAAGGTGCTTCTGAAAGACCTGCCAGCAGTCGGCCACTGCCTTGCTTGGAGAGACCCATGCAGACATGGCACTGGACCACAGGCACTCCAGTAACACCCATGCAAGACTGCAGTGAAAACTCCAGCAATTAGAGAAACACACTTAACCAGGCTAAAAAGTATTGTACTTTTTGTTTCTCAGTATAAATTGTGACATCAAGGAAGGACGCTCCCCCTAAAGTCACCCCAAACACACATATAACCTGTTTATAAACCCCAACCTTATTTTAGTCTTCAAAGATAATTGAAGAACAAACAGTTCTGCCTAAACTCTCAGTAAATTAATCACTGGCCCAGAAGTCGCTGACTGGTTGTCTGAACATCTCTCCAATCTGTCAGAGGAGAGGATGCTTTTTGCTATCTTGGTTCACCTTACGTGAACCCCAAAATAAAACACCTCTGAATAGTACCTCTAATAAAGCAGCTGTGCATTCTGCTGATGCCATTGCTGCTTGTGAACGGCTCCACAAAGATGGCAATAATGGAAAAAGCTTTCTACGGTTTTGTATTTGTCAAAATGAGTCACTAAACTGATGTATTTTTATTCCCTGTCTACAAATGTCATTTCACAGTCCAGAATCATTACACACTCTGAAGTGACTGCTTTCACTAACAGTAATATTTCCACAAAGTACTTTGACTGTGTTTTCCCTGTTTTCCAGGATTTATCGGCATAAATTCCCTGGTGGTGAAATGGCCAAGTCCCTTCCCAGGTGAAGCACCCTAACACAGCCGATGACTTTGGGGAATTATTGTAGAAAAATCACTGAAACCATCAGCCTAGTGCACAGCAGCAGGCAAAGAGGCAAACATCAAATGGTATTATCAAGGGGATAGAGTAAACAACAAGAGATGATACACTTTCTATATAAGATGATCTGTAATAGCTATAACCCATACACAGCTTACCTCAACCTGTTTGCTTGGCTGGGCACGGCAATATAGGAAGCACAATACTGACTTTCAAAGGATGTGCCATAGGGCAACAAAGATAATATCAGGTCTTTAAAATCTAAGTTGTAAGAAAAGGTTAAGGGGCTTGAGTTATTCTCCCTGGAAAATAGCAGCCACAGATGTGACCTAAAAGAAGTTTTCACAATTATGGGAAGGCTCTGATAACATTCTTATTGACAGTCTTTGGTCACAGTGGCATGACACTCACAAAGAGAGAAATGCAA
The DNA here is from genome assembly GCF_033815535.1 of Pezoporus flaviventris. Lineage (NCBI taxonomy): Eukaryota > Metazoa > Chordata > Aves > Psittaciformes > Psittacidae > Pezoporus > Pezoporus flaviventris. Next base: position 41,200,172 of record NW_026892549.1, read on the forward strand.
ACATAAAATTGGGATTAAAGGAGAATTCAGAGAACTGAGCTATTTCACACATAGATAATAAAAAATAAAGGTACTGTTCATTCCCACTGAGGTCAACAAAAAAATTGTTATTGATCTCAAGCAGGTAGACCTATCCTAGAGTAATTCCCAAGGTGAACAAAAACATATTGCACAGCAGTTAAAATGATGTTTTCCTCAGCTATTAATTTCTGAGCAAAGAGCAGCAATAGGAGAGAGAAACCTAGAGAAAGCTTTGAAATTACAATAGAAGTAATGGGTGATGTTTCTTCTTTCTGACGTTCTGAATCTGAATTTTCTTGGTCAAGCACAGAGAACTGTATTTTTCTCAGATGAAAAGCAAATGCCTATAAACCAGGATTTTACTGCTTAGCATCCCCTGTCTGTGCATTCAGAGGCTGGATAGAAATCGGAGGAAGTTGCCACTCGGACAAGAAACCAAGGCCATGGGTGTGGGGATCTGTGTCCAACAAATCGAGTCCCTGTTGGGGCTCATGAAAGTGGAAAGGTGCCTGACATTGAAAAAAAGCAACCATGCTTCTCCTTCCCAGGAGCTGGTGTGAGGAGAGATGGAGCTTTTGCAATCCCTAACCAGGGAGATGTATGGTTAATCATCAATCCTGCCTGAAACAGGGGACAAGAGTGCATCCAGCACACTGCAGGGAGGAAAATGCTTCCCAGAGCTGTGGCAGAAATGCTGGACAAGCAGCTAAATTCCTTCCCAGAAGCTGCTCCAGTGACAATGCAATGTCTCCCAGCTCCCTCCAGCCCACCTCTTGCAATAAATGTCATCCTGCAGCCGTATTGGGCATAATTAGCCCATGATAATAAATTACCCACATTTTCAGGAAAATATTAGAGACCATCATTATTTGGAATAGAGCTGCATTCAGCTGTACAACCCTACCTAATATGATGGATGGAGTAGTCATAGCACTGAATACATTTATCTAGAAGGAAGTGATTATTTCGGAGATGAACACAGTCAGAAATAAGTGCATATGAATCATATACTACTACACACTGGAGAGTATCGTAGTAGCAGGGTTGTAGGTCAGCTGACCAGCCCATAGCTTTTAGTTGGTAGATTATTTCACATATATACCCTAGGATTTTAAAGCTCAGTCTCAAAATCCCTCAGAATTTAAAAATGATTCCATGTTTTCTCTTGGAAGGAGGGAAAAAAAAAGACGCAGGAAGGTGGTTTTTTTTTAACCTACCTTATAGAAGACCTTTGGTGTTATTTGACTCCACTGTTCAGCCACAGGTGAAAGCGTGTTGCCAAAATACCACAGGCAAGCATATTGTTAAAATCATCTTGATAACAGCTAATTGATGTATGAAAAAAGTAAACAATGAAGGACTTCCTTTGAAACTTGCTCGTGTCCAACTGACTGTAAGAGAAAACAGGAGCCATTACAGTAAGAACAGTCTGATCAGCACTACAACAAAACTATGTGCTCCCTTTTGACACATTTTAATTCCCAACAATATTTCTTTGTCCTATTGCATCATTTTACTAAAGCAAAGAAAACCATCCAGGATCAATGACGAGGCTCACAACTCTGTTCTACAACAGTACCCTGGCACTGGCAGCATCTTGCCTTTTTATCCTCCGCATGCTCTGCTAGTAGGTAGGGTCACTTTAGACATTAAGTTTGCATACCAGTGAATGAAGATAGGGTCCCTGATCACTGACTGACACCTCCAGAGGGCTCTGAACAAAATCAGATGCTTTGAACAGGGTGTGTGAATATGCAGTTTTCTGTAGATTCATCTTTCCATAATGCAGTAACATAAATAGAATTTCAACACGTTCCTCTGAATTATGACCATGCATTTATCTGCATTTGGAACAATGCATGGACTCTTCATGCAATTCAAGATGAAACAAAATTTCCTCCAAAGAGGAAACAATGTGAATTTTCAGTCATATTCCATGTTCCCATCACCATTGTTGCTGGCAGAGATGGCATTTTTCCTCCCCTCAATCCCACTAACTTTTTTCCCTCGGAAGCGATGCCTGGATTTCTGGAGATAGGGGTTATGTAGTCAGCTGTGAGGAAGCTTGTTTATCAACAGTAGTAACTATGTGACATCTCCAGTTGTGAAAAACTAATAAATGGACGTCTCTTATTGTCAGACTAGTGAAAGTATCTATTTGGATAAGAAAATCAAAAGCAATTTTTAGAAGCTGAAGGTATCTGCTATTAGACGTATTTAAGATGAGTTACCATTAGATACACGGCTGCTTTTTTTAGATTTACTGTATTTCTTGATAGGCCATCAGTTAAGGATATTTATTACATCAGGCATCCCTCCTAACAGCTACAGGTTTTGCTTGTCATGAATCAGAATTTGAAGCTAATTTCTGTATAACTGATACCCATATCCTAAAGCCAACCTCAGCAGCAGCAGAAGCAATATTAGAATTGCATGAACACTTAAAGCACAGTGATATTTCTTGGTTTTAAGATGAGTGGCTTCTACATGAAATGAAGACCAACATTTATCTTTTTGAGATTTGCCCAAAATATTTCAATATATTTCTATATTTCTATTTCTATGAAATACTCTAAACTAGGGAGCCATTTAAAGGTAGGAATCAATGCTACCCCCAAGTTTCATTTTCAAAAAGTTAAAGTATTGAGTATTTCAAACATACAACTAAATTCAGAGAAGTTCTAACATTTTTGGACAATATGAATATCTGTTTTCATACTGGAAGTACTGAGGCAGGTGAAGCTCTTTAACAATGCCTGCTGAAAGCAGTATGCTACTAAAAATATAAAGCAGCTTGACATTAGGACGCAGTTCCCATGTGGTAAATAAAAGATGGAGTGAGCAGGGAGGAGCTCTTTATGGCTCAGTCTATACGTCAAAAGCTGTGATGCTTGAAGAAAATAATTATAGTGCATCTAATTTTTCAGACTTTCCAGAAACGTCTGTCACTTTTTCTTTGAATGGAAAATTTGTACCAAGACCTGAACAAGTCCTTTTTTTATGCCCTCCCAAACTGAGCTGTCTACCCAAAGCCCTAATGCACTGCTTCAGAGGTAGGACCCAACTCAGAAGGGGCACTGCCACAGCATCTCTACTGTTAATAGGGAGAAAAAAAATCCGTTTCTCTGTTTTTCATGTGAGGGCAGCATCTCTTCAGCTCTCCTCTCAACAGCTGATGCCCAAGAGCTTCTCAGGTAGAGTGAACTTCAACGTGAAGTGGAAATATTAGGGAAAGATGGTATCTGTTTTGCCGGTGCTTTGGATTCTTACCTGCACATGGTCATAAAAGAAGAGATTTTCACATTTCTTGACTCTTGTTAGGGAGATATTTCACTTGTAGCTTGTCTTTTTGCCCAAAGAAAGTGAGAAAGGTAACATCATGCCTTCCCACAGTCAGAATTGATTCTTGACAATTCCTGGCCAATTAAGGAAAAAAATAATCCAAGACTGAGAGAATTAAAAAAGGCAAAACAGGATAAACAAAAAGAACAAAATAGGAAAGAGGTAGAGACCTTTTTTTCTTTTCTCCTTTGTTCTTTTACACTTGATCATTCTTTTTCTGTAAAACTGGTGTTTTCACGTCCTGCTTTGCCCCAGCCTGTGTGAAAATTAGTATTGAAACTCATTAGTTTGGAAAATCTGATACAATATCAGAAATTGCTACTGAAATTCACTTGCATGAGGTCCCATGAAGCTTCAGGGGACCCACAACTAAAGTACTTCTCACCACATGCTCATGGGATGGGAGGCTGTCTGGGAGCATGAAGGCTGCTCATTTCTCTCAAAATGCTTATTTTCTTCCACTCAACTTGTCTGTCACTGGAAGAGCACACACAGCTACATCACTTTGTGGTACAATGATTTAGCACCTAAAGTGAGGAAGTTTCTTTCCTAATTTGAATTATCTTAACTGCCAAAAGCATAAATGCTGCTCCATCAGGCCAGACACAAGGAAGGCAGCAGGATTTCTTCAGAGTGCTTCAGCAATCAGCTCTACCAGCACAAGCAGGGTATCACCAGCATGGGGAAATATGGCCCTCTGAGTACCGTCAGGGGATAAGTAGAAAGAACAAATGGAGTACTGAGAGGATTGCTGGGGGTTTAACTGAGAGCAAATACTAAGAGAGAGAATTTTATAAAGACAGCTTCCACATCAAACAGCATTTTCTCAGAGTGCTGTTCAGATACTGCCCAGCATTACGTTTCTGGGGTAGGGTGGCCCAGCCTGGATACAGGTGCCCACCAAAGCCACTCTATCACTCCTGTCCTCAGCTGAATAATGAAAAAAAAACATAATGAAAGGCTTGTGGATCAAGATAAGGCCAGGGACAGATCATTCACCAATCACTGTCTTGGGCAAAACAGACCTGACTTAGGGAAATAACTTCATTATCATTGATCACATCAGAATAGGGTAATGAGAAATAAGACAAAATCTAAAATCACCCACCCCTCCCTTCTTCCTAGGCTTAACTTTTCATCCAGTTTCTGTACCTATGATGAACTGCAGTCAGTCTGTGGGCTCTGCCGCTCCTTCCTCCCCAGTGGAGGACTTCTCATGCTCTCCTCCTGCTTCAGCAGGGGGTTCCTCCCATAGGAAACAGTTCTTCACAAGTTTCTCCAGTGTGAGTCCTTCTTGTGGGCTGCAGTTCTTCACGAACTACTCCATCATGGGTCCCTTCCACAGGGTCACTGGTCCTGCCAGCAAACCTGCTCCATTTGGGCTCCTCTCTCCACAGGGCCACTGGTCCTGCCAGAAGCTTGCTCCAGCAAGGGCTTGCCATGGGGTCACAACCTCCTTCAAGCATCCTCCTGCTCCAGTGTGGGGTCCTCCACAGTTTGCAGGTGGAGATCGGCTCCACTATGGACCTCCACAGGCTGCAGAACGACAGCCTACCTCACCATGGTCTGCATCAAGTGTCACAGGGGAATCTCTGCTCCAGGGTCTGGAGCACCTCCTGCCCTCCTTCTTCACTGACCTTGGTGTCTGCAAGGCTGTTTCACACAGATTCTCACTCCTCTCTCTGGCTGCCATTGCTCAGTTGGCTTTTTTTGCCCCTTCTTATCCCAGAGGCCCTTGGCTAGCATCGGTTCCATTGGACATAGGGGAAGCTTTTAGCAGCTTCTCACAGAAGGCACTTTGGTAGCTCCCCCTGCTACCAAGCCCTTGCCACAGAAACCTGATGCAGTTTCCTCTATGCAGCTTACCTAATGCATGAACACACATTTACAAAAACACACACACATATACTTGCATATTTTGATACCAAAATAATTTCATTACTAGAACTCAGCAGTTAGAAGAAAGTGGATGCTGTATTAGTAACACCGACAAATGCCCTCTCTGTCAAGGCAGAATTAAGTCAACATATTTTTTTTCAAGTGTTAGAAGTCTTTCTTTATAAACTTCATAAAAATGAACTGGAATATGGAATAGAGATATAATAACCAGCTGCTTTGCTTTTCTGATAGGAGTTTGAGTCAAATCCCAAACCCCTGAAGGTATAAGACAAATAAGAGACTTGCTCAAATTAATTTGCCAAAAGAACAGGTAATCATGAAAATTATCCGAACATTCGATGACAGGGAAGCCTGTGGTCACGCACACCCAGTCACCCACACATCCTGTCACTGAAAACAAAGGATGCATATCAGAATTGAATTGCTAGGAAACCACTGCAAAAGAGCTATTCATATGTACACAGGTAAATTAATTAGTACATAAGCAGCAGCTCATATGAAGCTGCTGCATCCTCAGCAAACTTATAACAAAGCCACCAGAGGCAGCGGGTCAAAGACATACTCTTTTTCATTATCATTCTGCAGGTATGTTGCAATTATTCAATATAATGTACTAAATACAGGGTCAGGCTTTTTCCACAAAAGGCAATGTCAAAACTCCAATTGACTTCAATGAGAACGGAAATAAGCAGTAAGTGGGCAGGCAGATTTTCCTCCTTGTCCGCTAAGACTCACAATCTAACACAATTACTTAGGACATTCTCTGTAATCTTTCTCTAAAGCTGTTAGTACTTCACAAGATTTGTCCTCCAAAATGTTTATCTAATCTGTCCATTGATTAATTAAAGGCTACCAAATATATACTAAAAATTCCAATTGACTGCTTTGTGGGTGGCTTTCCTATTTCTCTGGGCTTTCAGGCTTCTTTCTTACTGCTGAAGCCCTGGGAAGTGTGCTTTCAATAGCCTCTCCTCTTTCACCTCGCCCCCAATCCAGAACCCACAAGGCTGCTGGAATTCACATTAACCCCAATCAAACTGTTCATAAACTCATTCCTTCAGGATGCTTGCCACTGAACAGAGAGTTTTATATGGAGCTGAACTCATCTATAGCCATGCAGTAGGTGTTCCAGAACTCAGAGAGGTGGGGATCACCATCTCTGGTTTAATCTTAGTTTAAGCAGATCTACACATACAGATCTTTTTTGTCATCACTTCTGCCTTTTATAAACGCTTCTGAACTGTATTTTCAAGTTTTTATTTTTACAGATATATGCTACCTGATGCATTTTACCTTAGATTGGCTCAAGTTATGAATGAGTTAGGAAAACTGAAGAATAACAAGGTAGTCTTCACCTGAAGGCCTGGCAAAACCCTGGCTCTTGCACACCTTATGTCCTCCATGTCACCACAGAATCCTTGCTGGTGTCAAGCAAGTCACAGAACAAATGTTCATCTCTACTGTACAGGCTGGGTGGAAAGCTGGCACCACAAAGCAGGAGAGGGAAAGGTTTCTTCCAGGGACTCAGATGGCTCGAGCTCTCTAGCCAGCAATAAAGCACTGGCGTGCACTTGCAAACCTAAAAGTCAGAGGGAAAGTATCCATCACATTCGCATGCACACCCATATTAACCCTTTCTTACAATACGTTTATCAGATACATACATTTTGCAGTTAAACAATGACAGGTCGGAGACACCCAGATTTTCACTATATTTCTCTTGGGTTTGGCTGAGGGATTTTGACTATTTCCACTGAGCAACCATTGTCTGGTGTGACAGCCACCATAAGTGACAACAATTATTTTACATCCCTTTGCAAAATCATTTATTATTGCCAAGCAAATATTACATATTTCAATACTGAAAGTTTTCCCATGGAAATTAATTTTTAAAATTCTCTCCATCAAAACCAAATTTTTGAAAAATGAGATCTTTCTATAAGGTAGTACTGCTCTAAGGAAGTTGTGCTTCTTGTGGAGTAATGCTATTGTCATCAACACAATGTCAACATCCTTATTTTCAGAAAAAAAACCCTTCTGAACGTCTTGACATCTTGCAAAGAGTTATATTGGACCATCAATTCATATGCAAAACCAAGGAAAACCATGAGAAGAAAGGATTCTGTTGCAACTGGAATGGGAAAGCTACTACAGCAAGAATCTGCTGAGTGGTAATTGCCCTTTACATCAGAAATAAAACCTCCAGGAAATAAATGAATGCTGTTAAAGAAGTGTTCACATGAGTTTATATGATGTTTCTCTTTAGTTCTTTGTAGGCTCTCCTATCTACAGAATTCAACTGCAGGGGGTAAGGGTAGAGGGAGGATTGTTGTTTTTGTTATAAGAACATAAACTTTAATTTAGCCTGTGCTGAAACTACCAAGATTGCAATGGCTTCTACACAAATCAGTGAAGTTATCCCGAATCCACTGAAAAATTATTTTTCAGTCTGAAATGGAGTCTGAGGTTTCAGGGCTGGCCAGATGAACCTTTTGAGTAAACCACTGCATTTTTCAGACTTCCGTTAAAGCTTGCAGGCATGTCTCATTTCTAGGTCTAGTGTCAAAATGAATGGAAAACAGATAAGCTATAAAGCACTTTTTTTCCCTAAATATTTAGAGGGATTTTTAAATTGCATCATTGGAGAATTTAATATGAAAAAAGCAAGCAATGATCACTGAAGGTTATCCCTTTAACTTTCAAGTTGAAGCAACAAGATCAACCTAAAAGCATCCTTGGCATGGTAGTCCTTCCCAGCCTCCAGCAACTGATTCTATAAGGGTTTCCTAAGCTAGAGAATGAACCCAGTCCACTGTTGTTAATAACCGCTGGTGAGCTCTCTCCCATGAACTTCTCTAACCCATCTCATCTCTAACCCATGATTTTCAGCCTCCATAATAACATCACTGGACTATGAATTCCATCCAAAGGATCCCTTTACGTATGTCCTGTTTCCTTTTACTTTTTACCCAGGCATCTTCAGATGATCACTGGATCAGATGCAGTTAAGACTATTAGCTTTTTATCTAATACAGTGTTGCAATACTTACTATAGCAATATATGCAGTGTAGCATTATCTTCCCAAAGGACAACCCTGTGTAATTAATATATACTATTTTAATTATCTTTGTATTTTCTCTATAAAAATACATCCATGCTACAACAAGGATTATAAAATAGGCAACATATTCCACAATTTTAACCCATTCTGCTATATTTCTTGCTATTTCAAGTTTTCAGTATGTTCAACATACAAGCATATTTCTGACTGCTCACATAGTATTCCTTGGACTTCCCTAACTTCATACCCAATTCCTTATTTAACCATGGGAACAGCAATTTCCCATTTCCATGATCACTCATACTGTAAAATTCTTTCCATATTCTTTCCACAGAGGAACAAGAGAGAGAAAATCAGGATCGAGTGGCACTCATGGTTAAACATGGCTAGAGCCACCAACCATTATTGCATTATTAACCTGCGACATAAAATTCATATGCCAATATCATCACCCTTAAGGAAAAGGGGTAACGTCCATTTACATCCTATTCTTCAGACTGAAAAATTCAAGCAAGTTTTGTTCAGCATTTCAAAACACCTTGTAAATCACATTAGTACATCATAAAAAAAAAATCATTAGTCATAGCACTGTATTTGTTCTCATTTGCTATAAAAAACCATAAGAGAGAAGTAAAGCATGCCTCAGATATGCATTTATTTCTGCTTCATGAAAGTGCATTACTGCCATGTTTGTCATGGGCTTGAAGGTGAGGGTATACCTCAAACTGCCACAGCCTACAAACGTACTTCCCCCGAATTCAAGGCAAAACTTCCTTTTATTTTAAGCTCACAGAGATTTAGCACAGAGGCAACTCTTCCCCTATCCCCAGACTTGGCTTACCCCCTCCATTCAGACTGGAGTTTCCTACTCTGCAGTAGTGGTTCAGGATCAGCTCCTAGATCAGGATGCGGTCCTTACTAAACACCTAAAGCTTCTCACCCTGATGCAACGCTTTGGAAATGACTTGCTAACAAGGATTTGTTAAAATATTTAAAAACCCATGGGAAAAATTTAGGGTAGTGCCAAGCAAACATGTATCAACATCCATAAAAAAATCAAAGCATGAATCCACTGAAACGCAAACGGCCTCCCCCCCCGAAAACAGGTCCTATTCTCCAAGTTTGCATTCCTGTGACAAATGCACAAACAAAGCATCACTTGATGTTGCTAACCATGGTGTTCGAAGAAAGTGCCTCTTTTACAGCATTTCCAGCCCAGCCTTTTTGTCTGTGGAGGTAGTCTAATATGTAAATGTCCTTCCACAGTCTCTTCAGAATAAAAAGGAGGTCTTGGGAATTGAAATTCCAGTTATATTTATCATAACTTGATAAGAGTGGAGTGTGTTTATTTAAATACTCTACCATTATTTCTTCTTAACAACAGGCAGCTCTGAAGTGCAGTTATAAGTCTGTTTACGCCACACAGATATCAAATTGACTTGCTAATGGTAACTTTTATTCGGTATCCATGGGTTACTGTGTCATGTGATTTGACATCAAGTACAGACAGTGCTGATTAGTAGCATCCAGTTCTGTCCATCTCTGTGCATCACTGAACCATCTGGTCATTTATTCACTAATAAGCCCCTAATGGCCCAAATATTCACCGGCCTGTCATTGTGACATGGCATAAAATGCCTACATCTTTCAACTTGCTTTGACATGTTGCTTGTTTCACATCAAAACCCGTCATTTACAGGAAAAGAGCTCAGAGGGGTAAAAACTTGACCTAATCTGCAGTGTTAACACAAAGACAGAGGCTTTGTTATCCGGTAGCCTGACTGAAAGCATGTAAATGGGCATGAATTCATTTTGTACATTTTTCCATTCTCATTTTACAACATTCTTTAAGTTCGGTATCATTCCTAATATAGGTTTTTATGTGGGTTTTGCTGTGAAATCCCTTTTCTTTGTCAGTTAATATTCTTAGGAGTGCTTTAAAAGGAGCTGGGTTCCCAGAGATGTTTGTCAGATTTTTATATGGAAAATGTGTATCAATGGGAATTTTACAAGCACCTGCAGAAGTTTTCTAAACCCCTATATTAAAAATTAGTATAATTAATAATTTTACTTCATGCTTTTTTTATCTTTGCCTAGATATCAATAGGCATTGTAATACTTTCTGCACTAAAGGACAGGAGATGCATTAACTATTTTCAGTGTAGTATGTTAGATTTTGCAGCATCTTCCCGGACAAGAAAAATCTCATGGTATATATATATTCAACCTGGTATATATATTCGACAGCAAAGTCAAACACATTATTTCTTAAAAATCATGAATGCTTAGTAACTGAAAAATCTTTCTCTTCAGTCCCATCACATGAAATTGCTGGAGAAGAAAGAGGTCACAATCAATGCTTTAATTTTTTTTTTCCTCCCCTTCTTAATCTTACTGGATATAGCCACAGTTAAAATAGTTTTAAAAAAGCAAACACCCATTAAACTAATTGCTGTTGAAATCTTGGTTAATACATCATTAAAATGTGATTAAAGCATGATGTAATTGATTGTAACTAGAACACTTAGGGTGGTTTTATGGCTCTGCAGTCATTGGTGTGATGGGACACATAATTCACCCAGTATGTTAGCTTCACTTGATGTGTGCCTCTATTGGCACACCAGCTTCTTGAAGCAAGCATACTCTGCTCAACAAAAACTTCCATTGTGTTGCCTTTTTGCTGTTATACTGGTTGTAAGGTGATAGGTGTTAAAAAAAAAAAAAAAGTATTTAAACATGATAGAGCATTTCCTTTTTTCTAAATAACTGAAGTGTTTAAAATATTTTTTTTTTTTTTTTGTGGGTTGATGCTATGTGTATCTTGCCAGTGATTGTTCCTGTTAATGACATGAACAGCAGCCAGGATAAATCCTCTGCCTGTGCATGCTAGTAAATTTTATCAGAGAATTCAGGTCAGCTAATGAATCAATTTGAATGTTGGCATCTTCATGCTGAGATTCAATCAGGTTTAAATTTCATTTAAAATTAGTTAGTTTGCAATACTTACAGAACCATAACCCAGTCTTAGGATACATACACAGAATTTGGAATATGCATTCAAATGTTTCTATTTTTTGATTATTCACTTTACCAATCCTTGCTACACAATGTTATTCTCAAGGGCATCAATAAACGCATTCACTCCTGTCTTATAAGCCTGAGAATACCTTTTGCACTTACTCAGAGCCCTCAAACCTAGAGATGGGCTGGAAAACATTGTTTTGTGAAAAATGTTGAGGTTTCAAAACTAATCTCTATTCAACATTAAAACAAAACCCAAGCAGAGCCAAGTCAAACAAGATATGAATCGATATCTTTCTAAACCCCTAAATGGGCATCTCCTTCATAATGTTGTTAATTTCTCTCGCTCCAAAGAAAAATCCCATCTGACACATGCAAAATCTTTTTGACAACATTTAAGCAAAGTGGAAAATTGCTATGAAAAAAAAAAAATCTGTTTTGATGACCTGTCATTTTCTGATAGAGAAAGAAGTTTTATCAAAAGCACAAACTCTGATCAGTTCAGGGTATATTTCTGTTTGTGCAAATAGGACTTAGAGGCACCAAAATACTAAATGGAGGTTCTCAGCCCTCTGTAGTATTTGTTCTTTGGTTCTAACTTTTTAACATGCTGAGCATTCTCAGATCAGTATTTACAGTAATATTTAAAACAGCCACTGAGTATGAGTGGCAGATGGAGTGTGGTTCTTTTACAGCTTATTAATGTTTTTCAGATTTTGAAAGTTAAATAAAATCATACTAAGGGAAAAATTTCATTGTAGCTATTGCAGTCATATTGACACTGCAGAAAAACTTTTATAACTTTAAATTTTTTTTCAGGTACTGATCCTTTGAAATTCAGGTTTTTCAATTTTTATTTGAAATTTAGCTGACATAAAAGTGACTACTTGAACTAAGTCAGAAAGATTTTTTTTATTTCTTTATTTTTTTAGTTAGATACATTATTGAAGTGAACCATGTTGATATTGGAAATAACTGTAATGTTAAATTAATGAATTGTCACCATTTCCATATTCCTGGCATCAGTGAAAGTGTTCCGTTTGTCTAATCGGCAATCTCTCACAGAAATCTCATTTCTGCTCAGCATCTAATAAGCCTGGGCTCACCACCAGCTCTCATGGAATAGTGCTGGTGGAATGGGAAATGGAGAGAAGTGTTTCCTTCTGAGATCTAAAGCACAACTTCCTTGGAAGAGTTACTCTGCTCTGTCTGGAACTTTTCAGGAGGATACAGCAAAGGCCATCTTAAATGAATGATGAACACCACGTTTTATCACCTACTTCTTATTACAGGATTTGCAGAAATCTTTAAACATAATCATGTTGTCAGTAGCAAGTATGCAGATACAAATGGAACATTTTTTAAACTAAAATGGCATGATTAGTTTTAACAAGCATAAATGTGTCATGCAGCAACAGAGTTGTAGATTTTGGGTGGTAATATCTGTGATCATCAGCTGGCCATATTTTGCATACAGAACACTTCTAAAAATTCCATACTGTTTTTAACCCTATAAATGCAAGATCACATTTCTAACATGACCAGTTAATTGCAGAAAAAGACAACTGTGTTCATGTTGTTAATGCATAGGTATTTCATTTTCTGGGCCATGACTTCAGCTAGATCCCTTTGAATCAGAATTAGCAGAACACAGCACCATCTATTTTTGTAAAATCAAAACAAAACAGAAGATATAAACAGATTATTAGGCCACTGTAAAACTCAAAAGCTATCCTTTTTCAGGAAATGGCATTTTCAGTGGCTGGTCTTTTACACTTACCAGACATAAATTGTTGCATCCTCAAAGTAGCCATTTAAGAAGCCAGCTAGTAAGTATTTTAAAGAAATCTTAGAAATCTTATTAATACCTTCTTATATATAACAATATTGCATTTATATAGCACTATTTAACCAAAGATCATATACTCTTCAAAATGGGAATAAATATTATTCATACATTTTAAACATGTAAAAAAATCACATCTGAACAGCCAACAAAGGGGATAAGAGATGTTGCACACCCAATCAGTAGAGTAGCATGGCTATCCTGACCACACTGCTGTTCCTGACAGGGTGACTTCTGACATCTTCCCCAGACCTCCTTTGCAGAGCATATAATTTCCTCCTCTTCATAATAAATATCGTTATCTTAACACTGATAGCATTACAAACTGTCTCTCTACACCAAACAGAGCTTCTTTTTTAATAAATTTTTAATTCAGTGTAGTAACAAGAAAATGGTTCCTGGCCACTGATGAAAAAATCTGCCACCAAGCTTATACACACTGAAATAGCAGCATATTGCTACTTTTCGCTTAGATGGAAATTAATGCAGTAACAGCACGTTTTAATACTGGACGCCAAAAATGTAAAATCTATTCAACCAGCCTGAGGTTTTTTCTTGAAAATATCCATGTTTTCCTATTTAGAAGTGTTTGTGAAAGTGGTACTTGCACAACTGGCTAAAATAGCAAACATTAACACTGCACTCTTTCAGATTAGATAAGATCATAATGGTATTTTTTAGCATTCCACTTAACTACCTCCCAGTCCTGAAAAGACATTTATGCATTTGCTTAACTCTTCATATATGAGTATTTCCACTGATTTAACATGTATCCGAGTCTTTGAAATATTAGGGCCTGAGCACAATGCTAATTATATGCAAAAAGCATTTATAATGCTTTGAATGACATCAACTGTCCCATATTTGAAATTAAATATGCCTACTACCATGCCTAATTGTTGACTTTCTACTAAATATTTTACTTGGAAATAGAGTGGTAGAAATTAAATTTTAAACTTGTATGTTTGTGTATTCAGACCCAAACTGATACAGATCATACAGAATTAAATGCTGTTTATTAATGCAGCAGAAGTACTGCTGATACATTAACCACACTATAATCAAGAATGTCAAATATAGCATATGGCTCTGCATTGGCAGACACACTGAAAGTGCATATTAAATGCACCCTCATGTGAGAATAAGTTTGTAAAATTCAGATCCATCAGTAGTTACAAACAATTAAAAGAAGCTCTCTAATTCAATAAATCCCAAGTAGGGTCAAATATGTGTTGTAAGTTACTGAACAGGCTATAGTGACATCCATATGGTGATTTGAGATGCAGGCCTGAATTTTTAATGAGTGATTCCATCTTTTGAAATGGTCATCACAATGACTTGCTGCTACAACTTTGAGAGTTCATCTGTCTGTACTACTGACTACATATTCACAGCTGCAGGCAAAGCACCCATCACTGATCCCAAATTCACCCTTTTTACTAGTGACGTCAAATATTTTAATAGGTGATAGAGAGGAGTGAATGAGCAAACAGTCCACTTCCACATGTATGTATTTGCACACATGTACAAAGCTATCAGTCTCGTTGCATTTCCAGACCCGCTAATCACTCACAGATTATCTGATCCCATGTTTGCTCCCTGAAGTAATTAACCAACAAAGGTGATTATCCCAGGGTCACCATCAGGCTACCAAGAAATTATTGTTACTGCAAAACAGAAAGACAGGAAGCAAGAAAACCACAACTGTCTGATCCAGTATATAGTTAGGAGACATTCTTCTGCAATAAGAAAATAGTGACTTAGAGTCCAGCATGTACTAGCTGTCTTTCAATGAAACAGAGGCTCTAAAATCTATAGCAAAGATACATTAAATGCTGTTTCATCTGCTTTCTCTACTGAGCAGTCATTTACTATTTTCTATCTGAATCCATTGTTCCCTGTAGCTTCTTTTTTAGGTTTTCATGGGAAATAACAGAATCCCATGAGGATCCTTGGGTGACAGAGGCTCTGCCACACTGCATTTTCTGCCAAGATGCTAATTAACATAATTAAATGATCCATGACAGAAAAAATATGATTATTACAGCATATGCTATATCATCACTGACCTTAACAAAAACTTTAAGCCTCCATCAGCTGAAATGCATCCATCGTACGTAAAAGTAAACAAATTTGAGATAGACTTATCACATGGGTCTATCCCTAAAGCTTGTCACTAACAACAGATATTCCTGGTTCAGCAATTGAAGGCTTTCTGTATATTTTCTTGATCCATTGTATCTGATGCCCTTTAATCTGCAACAACACCAGTTTTGCCAGCAGATTGAAAGTACCTGCTCCTGATTTGTAACAAAAGGCAACACTAAATACAGGCAGAACTGCTCTTTTTCTTCAGCCCTTTTCACATACTTACAAAAATCTAGAATATTTAGCTTATCTTTACCTGCCTCTGTAAGAATCACTTGCAGGCAAGAGCAGAAGTGGAAGGAGCATGGGATCCACTCCATACAGGCTATTGCTGCTACACCACATCTTGGGAAATAAAGCACCAGTGTTTCTTTAAAAATTTTATTCCTACTTCCTCTTATAATACTGTTAAATATCTAAATTTTGGATGAGTTTCTCAAAATTGTACCCTAGTTTTCTCTTACCCATTTATTCCTCCCTGTTGCAAATTCATATGCAGAATTAGTGGCAAGATGCAATATTCCCTTTCTTTGCATGCCAAGTTCTGCTTGGATTCTTTTCTCACGTTACACATCCAAAACTCAACTCTCAGAAACAAGCATTATAACACAAATCACCAGACCTCTCCCTCCCTCCCTTGTCATGCTGCACTGTTTGCTCACTTTAAGCAAAAGATGAGTTTCCCTTTAGCTGGCTCAGCTCCAGAACTAATTATCTCAGATTAGTGACCTGCACAAACCTTGCTGATTTCAAGGAAATTCACTGAGCAGGCTTCAAAACCAATGCAAAAATTGGACTTTTTTCACACCAACAGCAGTTAGTTAAGTGCATTCTTCTCTCCTCTAAAAACACAGAAGAAAACTCAGACCAAAGCAGAAACAAGAAAGATTCCATTCTATGGTTTAGGATATTCTATCAACAAACCTTCCCATTTTTAACCCTTTATTTACTTTTCTTTCTCCTCACCAATTTATTTTCTTGTTTTTTCCCCCCATAGGGTAAATGCTAATAAAGACTATAACCTGTCATAACTTTGAATCAGGTATCAGTTTTGAGTATTATGGCCATCAATCCTAAAAAATTTCTAACTCAAGTAGAAAACTGAGGAAATAAGAGAACAAAGGGCATAAAGATAAGCCTTTCCTTTTTAAACCATTGTTAGTTTGGACTGTAAACTGTCCTAGATAAAGACTACCTCTTCTTACTGGTATGAAGATCAGACGGTACCACAATGAAGGAAAGCCATCCTATTATTAATATTGCTTCTGCTTTGATTTTCTCATGACAATTTTAAGAAGCACTTCGTAATTGCAGAGTTCATAGCTGCTGTACACAGACCTTGAATACAACCTTGAACAGAACCAGCGACAACTTAACAAAGGCAGCATGGAGCCACCTGTATCTGCACTGGCTGGGATGGACCCAGCTGTCAGACACAGCTCACTCTACCTTTCTTGTTGTCAAGAGTATGCACATGTATCTTCACAAAGGCCTCTGTGTAGGACCCTTGCACAGGAGGCTGCAGTTTTGAGCAGTTCACCATCATTGTTGATTTTTAACATTATTTAGGTCACAGCAGACAAACTTATTTGCTTCTTCAGGCCATTAACTGACTTTTCACAGGGGAACACTGGTATCTAAAAACTGGAGCCAGGATCATCCCCAAGTTCGTGTGTTATGTAACAAAATTCATCATACCTGAGCCTCCCAAAGGCAATAAAAATACCAAGACAGGATCTTGCTCTATGGGAAAGTTCACATAACTTAGAGCTTTCTCACAGTTTAATAGTTAAGTGAGAGAAAATGGTTTGCTAGTGACTTCCAGTCAAGTTTTGAAAAATAAAAGAAAAACTTAGTTTCAACTACTTAGCCCAACAGGCTAAGGATGCTGAGATTTTAGAGTGTGGGGCTGGATTATATCACTGGAAAGAGAATAATCAGTACTGTTTAGGTTTAGCACCTTTAAATTCTTTTAATTTCCACCTATTGTAAGAACAAACAGTGCTGGGCAGCATTACAGAAAATGTTGCTGAAACAAAACAAGTATTATATAGAAGGCTGTAACTCATAATAAAAAAAAAAAGAAACCAAGATGCTGGAATAAATCATTCATATTTATTCATATGCTTGTCTGTAGAGGGAACATAACTTTTCTATTAATTCCACAACTCAGACTTTTGACTGAGTTTATACTGGCAATATTCTGTTCTACGTGTAAGTAGTGCCTACTGATGCAAACTGAAGTGCCTTCTTATTCTGAGAACAACAACATATAGGCTGAATGAAGTTCAATGAATGTACAGTGTAAGTACTCTTCCTAAAGCAAACATTGTAATGCAGTTGCAGAACTCCGTTAACTACAGCAGTGGGAGGGTGCCTTTTCTTTTATTTTTTTTAAGTTTGCACAATTTCTATCAGGAATATATGCATGCTTTCATTTCACCGTACTGTGATTTAATCTCAGTGAATAAATTTTTGTAGCTCTGTGAATGGGAATGCTAAGTATTATTTGCTTTTTTCCCCAAACATCTCAAACAAAGAGCTGTAAAAGTGCTCAAGCACTTATATCTTACACAAACTTAGTGGTTTGTAATTTGGCATGATGTTTAACCATTCCAGAATTTCAGCTCAGAAGGGCAATCTCCAAGGCTGCTAGACAAGAAGCATCCTGATATCACTTACTTGATGTTAGAAAATAAGTCACTTCAAGGTACTAATAACATTATCACAACTCATAGACAGTTACAGATATTTTATTTCTTCCTCAAACAGGTATTTTCTCTGATGTCGATCAGAGGAGAATTTTACTGCCTCCCTGAGTTTGATGAAGATAAGTAAGATTCCCACCATACAGAATTAAAGTTTACAATACAGGGTGTCATAGGAAGAAATGACAAAGACAGTAAGTGGAATAGATCAAGACCCATCATTCCCAGTTCCATTTCAATTCTGTATACTTACTTGCTAGAATGATTTCAAGCCTATCACTTGTTTCTTAACCACTTCCTTCAGAAAACAGAAATACAGGTAGCCGAGTCATGGGGGCACTGAGGAAAAAAACAGTTAGGATCACCCATAGAGCCCAAGAAAACATCAATTTCTCTGCTTAATGTGGTTAGTTAGTGAACCCTTCCAGAGATGAAAGGGTTGCTCAAGTAATGATAAATACATTTATCCGTACACTTTTCCTGAACTACATTAAAGTCCATGCTTGCAAGACCTTTAGCAAGAGATGAGAAAATTCTTATTTATCCTCTGAGTGAAAGGAAAACCCTCTGTGTATTTAACTTACACTTTATTTGTTTTTAAAATATATTCAGGCATTCCTGTGTGTTTTGTTGCTAACGCTTAATGAGCCAAATCCTTTTAGATATTTGTCTACAGCTGTAAAATTCTCTGCTGGCCTCTTCCTCAAAGTAGAGAATTTAGCCCCAACTTGTTAATAGATGCCAGTGAAAAACACGAGCTCCTGAGACCTTCCCACAGCCCCTGTTCAGCCTGCTGCCCTTTACACTTTGCTTGTAACCAATAGAGAGTCTTAATGTGCATATCTACAGGTGTGTAAGGCAGCCCAGGAACTAGTATCTATGCACTAATATCCCTGTGAAGGGCAAGCCAGACAGTCAAGCATCTTGATTTAGCCTCCATGCAAAAGGTCAGATTAGGCACTCTCTTGAGGTCCTCACTACATTTCCGATACTGTGCTCATGCTGGGACACCTGCAAGAAATTCAATAGCTAGATAAAGTAGGGTTGTAAGGAACTTCGGAAGAGCAGTGCTTGTTACTAAAACCCAGAGAAACTCAAAACTGTCAAATACAATCCTCTGTCTGCCCTTCCTCATTATTTTTATTGTTCTTTATACGCATGCTAACTAAACAACAAGCTCTTTATACCCAGGATGGCAGCCAAACCCTAACAAAGCAGTTTGATTGCCTCACCACCCCCCACACACACACATTAAGGTATGGTCTGCCACCCAGTACCACGGCTAACCATGCTGGCATAGCCAGCAGTGGCAAAAGCAGCAGCAAGGGCTGTGGCACTGCTCCTAGCAATGCACGCTTCTGCTGTGGGGACTTTCCTCCCCAGCACACAGGCATGGACTTGCGCAGATACCCGCATGGCATCCCCCGTGCTCTTGCATGTGGATACGTAGCAATGGGTGGTTTGCTTCCCACTGGATGTCCTGTTTGAGGGCATCATGGACCTCATAACGTTCCAAAAAATCTGTTTAGCAGCTGCTTAGTAAGCAAACAGAAATTGCTTGTATCAACCTGTGGTTCAACAGCGCTTTCCAGAGTAGTCCCATATAGGGAACACTGCAGTAATTCGATGTGGGAGTAAAGAAAAGCAGCAGAGGACCTGATGAGGTGCACCCTCCTCCCAGAAAGAGCTCCTTTGCCAAGTGTGCAGTCAGCAATCTCTTCCAAGATTGTTTAACCCCTGCCAAGATTTAGATACACTGTGTGCGGCAGCAGTATTCAGCTCTAACAGCCTGAAAGCTAGAGAGCCTGGGAAGGACAGGGGCTGCGTGTGTGGTCAGCACCATCAGTAATGAATCCCCTCTCCTGTGGGGAAAGCTGAGTCCTCTTTCCTTGCAGAGGATGTTACGTACGCAACGTATCTGGAGGAGACCAGCTATCTTGGGCACTGCTAGTAACCTGCTCTCCAGAATTACAGTAGCAGCATTAGAATTAACTGAACTCTAAATCTGTTAAGATGGAGAAATCTTAGACGAATACAGCACTGTTGGGAAATAAAAAATAAGAAGAAATTCAACTGTAACCAATCCTGACTTCCTTTGACAAGGCAACTAAAGAAAAAAAGACCTGTAAGAGCCCTCTGTAGGCTATTCAGACACCTTATTTAAATTTTGTAAGAGGATCTGAAACCACAATGATGGTCACGTGTAAATATCAAATAGCTCCTTTATGCCAGGAACCACTTACCGGCGGGAAATTTTTCTGCGAAGGGTGCCAACGAGCACCTATGCTTTTAAAAGTAAGATTCTAATACATAACAAAAGTTGTAATTCTCTAATGGTAAAATCAAAAAGAGAGCATCCCAAAGCTATAGCCAGAGATAATCCTAAAATGGTCATGAATTCACATTCTGCCAGAAGCTCTTCCACTGATCATTTAGTGAAGCACATCTTTGGTCCTAATTTTCCAAAACTTTAATGCAGAGTCTATCTTTAATAAATAAAATCTTCAGTGCTGAAGGCCCTGAAGCTCTATAATCACTATATTTTAAAATTTCTTTTAAAATTCAGTGCAGTTGTCAGATATGTGCTCATTTTAGTTATGCATAGGTGGCTTTGCAGTTGCATCAGGTGTGCAATTAACCTATTCCCAGGTGAACAGTCTCTGCAGTTACGTCACTGAAGAGATCCCTCTCACATCTTTGCCTATTTGAAGGTGGCACTAAACCAGTTGTCGTAGTCTACTCATCTCAAAGTGATTTGGCAAGCTGTGTTGCAACAATACTTTCCTAGATTATAACATTAGCAGTGCCGAAATACACACTGCAAAAAGCTACCAAGAAAGGTCTCCACATGTGGGCACACTGCTGTAGTGCTTTTCCTGAGAGAAGGATACAGCAACGGTAGCCCATAAGCAAACTACTGATAAATTATCATACTTTAGAGGACCTGCTTGTAAGCCAAGTGAAGAAGTATTTAGCTCAAGTGCCATAGCCACTCTGCCAGTGCTTGCTTGAAAAACAACTGGGTCTAATCCTCACCAAAACAGGTCTAAATGACACAAACTCCAAGGCAGTCTCCAGTTCAGGCTGGTGCAGCTCCAGATGAGCACTACCAGTTTAACTCAGCAGAGCCTCTCTCTTCACCTTAGCATGAGGAAATTATCACATATTAAACAGAGACATAAAGAAAAGCAAGTGTTCTCCTTCCACCCTTTCCCCTTGGCTATTTCATCACTATCATACATAAGTGTTATATCACTTTTACAGACTCTTCTACCCAACCACTCCTGGATCAAATATGCAAAGACGCAAAGTCACAAACCTCTTTTGGACCCACTTCTTTTTAAATGGTTGGTGGAGAACAAACATGCTCTGGAAGAAAAGCTTTTATGCAGAGTAATGCATACGGGTGGCCTTCAGTTTTCCCTGGGCAATATGCTGCTGGGGGTCACCAAAAACAAGTGAAAGACTTGCCACCCTAATTTGTCATTAACATGTTTCTTTTCCATGCCCTGAAACCCAAAATCTCTCCTGA
The DNA here is from genome assembly GCF_033815535.1 of Pezoporus flaviventris. NCBI lineage: Eukaryota > Metazoa > Chordata > Aves > Psittaciformes > Psittacidae > Pezoporus > Pezoporus flaviventris. The sequence continues at coordinate 41,221,751 of NW_026892549.1, forward strand.
AGGACAAGCCATACTGTTGGTGCCCAGTGGCATGAGCAGATGATTGAGGCTGGAGGACAAGGGTCCAAGCTCCCACATTGCCCCGATGCTGAGGGTGCCCTCTCTTGGTGGGTGCTCCCACACCAGCCGCCTGCACTCCTGGTGTTTATCACTGTGGGACAGACCGCAGGGCGCTCCCAAGGCTTTACAACCAGTGAAAATCAGCACCAGCTTCGTAATTCTGGCACAACATGTCTGCTTTGAAGTCTGGTTACTGGTTTTTACAGTTCTATTTTTAAAATGTATTAAAGATGTTTAAAAGTGGCAGGGACTTCCAATAAAAGCCATGTTGTCCAGAATCAGGATGCTGGTCCCAATTTAAACTGGCTGTTAAACAATAGTATATCCAAATAAAAGTGCTCTGATTTACAAAATACCTCAGACTGATTGAACGTTTATTATCCAATTTTTCTCTCTTCAGGTCTTCAGAGATCATTCTTTATTTTTTTTTTTTTGTTTTCCTTTTAAAGCTGCAAGGCTTTCCACAACTACTGTATGGACAATGGATTCGCTTACCATGCTTAAAAATCAACTGTTAACAGTAAATGCTAAAGTATAATAAAGGAAAGATGCTAATAAAGATTTACATTTCTCTTGGCTTTATGCATGCTTTAAACAGCTTACAACATCATCAGAGATCCATTTTCTGAAACACACCCAGGATATACTGCAACCAGCTTCTGTTTTCTAACATCAGGCATTTCTATTTTCCCAGTATAAACTCATTTAGAACTTTATCTCCACAGCACATTGGATTTTCTGTTCGGAGAAGTGAAAGAACAAACAGGACAATGCCTGAAGGAGAGCATCACTCCAAGGAGGAGCCCAGAGGAGCCAGGGCAGCCTAATTCGCTGGATCCACCTGGAGTTCGAAGACCTTCGTCTGTGACTGACCTCCTGTTTCTGCTGTGATCCTGGGTGAATCATTTCACATCTCCATCTGTCTCATCTGGTTAAGCTGAGCTCCTGAGGGCAGGGGTTTTCTTTTGTTTTGTATATTTAAGCAGGGTTAACTCTGTAACTTAGGAACTTATGGTAATAATATTACTAAATAATACAGACCAAGCACGATATATGTGTAAAAAATCTAGCAAAATTTAATGTGCAAAGGGACTGAGTTTGATGACCCTGGAGGAGGCAGCCGTTATATAAAACTTTTGTGAAGATTTTCATTGCTAAAGTTTCTATTTCAGTGGCCTGTGCTTATATCTCCTAGTTATATCCTAGCAAAACACAACTAAAACAGGCTTCCCACCCCACTGAATCTCACCATGTCAAACAATTCCACCATCAAGTTTCACATTAATATCCAAAAAACTACAGTATTTTCTAATACCTTTGGCAAGTGTATGTAATAAAAATTTAGTGGAAGACAGGTATAAATAACCCACTTGAACCCTCTCTCCTGTCAATACCTTTCCTGTAAATAGAAAGATATCTCTATTTCCCATTCTACAGACTGGAAAACTGGGGCAAAGGACAAATAAAGTAACCTGCCCAAGGTGATGCTGACTTGCTCTTGTATGTCCCCTACAGCAGAGCACACCGCTTGTCAGACAAATTGCATTGTAATAGCAAAGTAGTTAGGCCTTCAAGATTTGTAGTTAGCAACTATTCCTAAAATTCTGATTAAACATTTTCTTTCCTAGTGGTTTTAAATTGGATGTGTCATTTTGTAAATGACAGATGGCTACTACACGGTAAGTGAGCAGGTTTTTAGTTTAGAACAGCAAATACACAAAACACATTGGCATCAGGTTTCAGGTAGTTCTTTATACTGAACTCTTGCCAAAAATTACATATTTGTGTCCTACTTCTAGAAATATAAAATCTGCAAGGGGATTTGGTTGCCCTTTGTAAGATCTGGTGTAGTGGAAAAATGGAATTAAATTGTTGTTCAAACAAAACACAAAACAGATCAAACAAAGAAATTTTTTCCAAGAAGTACACATGATTTTTCTCTCAATACATGGAACTGAAGAGCATTTCAGCAAAGATATAAAGGCAAATCTTAGCTTACAGAGAACAAATCCCAGCACACAAAAGACCCAAACCCCAAAACAACCAAACCCAAAAAAACACCCCAAAACAAACCACAAACTGCAAACCACAGCATATATATACGTATATTAGCAGAGCTAAACAAATGTGGAAATATATGTGCTGTGTGTTTTACAGGATGAGTAACTGCATTTAATGTATTCACATAATTTTCACTTAGTGCCTGTCTTTGTAAGCAGTGGGTTTCAACATTCATACAAAATATATATTTGTCATATATTTCAGTCAAGAGACCCAATTCTACTCATTGGTCCTAGCAGTTCAGACAATTGGAACCCATGTCACCAAAATATTCAAGAAGTCCAGAACACATAGAGGAACAAATTACTTGCACAGCTCAGAGCAGAACTTTTGGGGGAATTTCATGGTAGTGTAAAGCATTTCAGCAAAGTAGTTATAATGTTCACTATGAAATCTAAATCCCATTTAGGATCTACATATCTCATTAAGTCAATCTATATAACAGATCTGTCTCTGTGGTCCACAGCACCTCAGGGTCAGGGTCAGCATGGCTGCCCAAGCCCACATGTGCTCTGCCTTGGCTTCTCAGCCAAAAGCTGTACCTACTCCTACTGTCAATAACTGGCACCAGCTCTTCCACTTGCTTGGAGCAAACCTGAAATTATGTCTTCATCTTCAAACAGAAATGTTTCCACCAGTGGTAGGGGCTTTGCTGTTGCACTCTGTGTCATCTTTATTGTTTCAAAATTTAGCTGAGGTGCTGATGCAGAATGCTGCAAAATCACTGTCATGCAGGAGATCAAGGCTAGTAAGAGAAGAAGAAAAAAGTGAGAAAAGGTAAAAAAGAAAGGAGTTGAAGGTTAGACTGATATTTTTCAGCTTTCCTTTGCCTTCTCAATGTAACACTATATACTAAACACAATCCAAAAATCCTATTTACTGGGAAACAAGGCAGTAAGACACCCCTAATATAAGTCCACCAAGAGCAGCAGCTGTAAAGCAAGGATGCCCAGGTTTCTAGTACTCATCCTGGGCTCAAGTATTGTGCATTTTTTTCTAGCAATTTGGTAGGAATTCTCATTGCCCAAGCAAGGCATGGTGTACCATTACACTAACCTTCAAGAAGCCAAATCTGGCCAAGGACATGGCTGAATGCAGATTTATATGTACTGTTTGCACCCACTGCATTGTAAACTGTTCAAGTTTAGCCACGCACAGGTAGTACCTTTACTGATCTTCAGTACCAAAGTTTTGTCACTTTTGGTGGTCTCTGCCTATCTGATGAGATTGGGGTTTTGGTGGTTGTTTTCTGATTTTTCAAGTCCCAACTATTTGGTTCTATGCACAAGTACAAATTTGTGCCAACTAGACACATGCTGTGTCAGCTCTTTGGTATTCTGAATAACAAAAGCAGTCACATTGCTGTTCAAATACTTCATCTTAGCACGTGGTACTGCTTTGAAGCAATAATTTGAAAACCAGTAGCAATGGATGGCAATTACTCCAGCCTTGGAGAGTTCACCCACTGGCAATCAAACCACATGTATGTTTTAGAAGCTTTTTCTTGTAAAATCTTCATTCTCCAGGCAATGACTATGATTTGGCCATTCTTGTTTCTTGGCAATTAGAATCTGAGTTGCTTTTAAACCTGATCTGGTTAATCTTGGTTTGTAAATTTTCTTCCCCAGAAAATGCAGTCATAGCAAGAGAGACATAAAACTGAGTCTTCTCTCCATTAGACTAGATACAGCTAATGGGTAGGGGCTACATAAAGTTATCTAATGGAAAGGGACAACTTCCTGAAAGTATCTGAAGAAAAACAAACCAACCAACCCACAACTAACTGCAGGATCACTTTGACATTGGGAAAGACAATTATACAGATTTTTAGTTACCTTTTCTAAGAATCAGTAGATGGTGCAAAATATTTTAACTGTTGAATGAAACTGCTCCTGTTGGAAAACCAGCCCAGAACACTGGCTGTGGGTGCTAGATGGGGGATCCGAAGAATAGTACTAGGGAGAGCAGAGACTGGGAGGCAGCTGCCTACAGAATTAAGTTTCCGTGTCAAAAGAAAGAAAATAAAATCTCACTTCATCATTGATTAAATGTTATATTCTAGTATGAAAACTGGTAAAGCAGAAGAGCTTTGCTGTGAAAGGAACAGGTTTCCTTTTAAAACTACTCAACAGCTATCTGTTATAACAGATTCTGTTATAACAAAGGATCTCACCCTTCTGGAGCCTCACAAAACCAGTCAGCTGCTTAGCTAGTACAATCTTTTAACATGTAGTTATTAGCCCCCTTTTCATATTTACAACTATTTCCATTATCACTGTATACTTTCAATACTAAGAACATTAGTTTTCACATCTTGTTTTAACCTACAATCAACAAATTGAGTGTAACACTGTTTTGTCATTTGTATTTTTGGGGGGGAGGATCTGAAGTAATTGCTCCTACTGCTAATGTTTTCCTTAGACACCAGAGCAAAAATGACAGAGGCACAAGTAGACTATTACATACTGCAAAAACTACCTTTAAGATTTTGACAAAGACTGCTGTTAGAACTGTTACGTGTTTGCTTTTGAGACTCTTCTGCAGTAAACTGGCTTCTGGAGCTCAATATCCACATGCAATCTTCCTGGCCTGTATGGGCAATCATAACACTTCATTGTCCAGTGCTATCATTACAATATTGTTATCATCTGAGCTTGAGTCTGACACTTTCTCTAAGACCTTTCAAATAACCCCTTTACTAGGCTTCAGTACCAACCATTCAGGGCAAATCTCTGCTTTGTGCTTGTCAGCCTTAATAGACTGGATGTCACTTTTGCCTGTAAAAAGTGCCCGCTCTTCAGCTGTCAGTCAGTCCTTGTGGTGTCAGCCGAGAGCGTGGCTGGAGCCGCTGGATTAGAGGGTAGTTACCATAGCTGTCAGATTACTGACAACCTGACACCCATATCCCCAACTTCCTTTGACTGTATTTGGTTTCCATCTCGCTCCTTGGACCTTTCTTAAGGTGGATCTATCTGCTGAAGTTAAATAATAAATGCTGTAGCCACCTGGGAAAGTTTTCTTCTTGTCTCCAATTCCTCTTTCAGCTTGGTTTGCCCTTTGCAGACACACACCATAAAATGTGCTTTGCAGAAGTCTTTGCTAATTTAGAAGCAGAGAAAATGAATTTTTTTCTGGTCTCTAAATTAACAGCTTTCTTACTCTGTAATTATGCGTCTGTGTTTGGAGATATTTTAGCTGTTGATACCTGCCTTTAGTCAAGGGTGCTGGGGGGCTATACATATTTCTCCACATATTTTGAATGTACTCACCACCCTGCACTTTCTATACTTCTCCAGTTCTACTCTCAAAAGTTTACAGACTATGCAGTTCTCTGGGTGGTTTATAATTACTGGAAGCAGAAGGCATTATACCAACACTTCATAGAACTTGCTCTGTATTTCCATAGTTGACACGTACGTTTCTCCTAGTTTTAGAACATTAAGTAGGACTTAGCAGGAAAAAAGCCACAATGTAAACATATAATTTAGGACCAGACACAAACTCACCTTCTTTGTCTGTGTCTTCACTTTGAGGGACATACTTGAAAACAAACTGCTTCAGTTCATTCCCTTGCTGTTACATGTCTTAAGGGACATGTACTGTAGCCCTATTTTAATCATGGCTAATCAGGGTAAACCATCTATATTCTGCCTGTAGTTGATTCAGCCAGCTAGACTGAACCAAAGACTGGTTTTACCCTCTGCTTGGATTACAAAGAGAAATATTTATTTTGAATAATACCTTGTTCAGTTTCCAGAGAAGTAAAGAGAACACTTTGCTAGGAGCCATCTCTGTGACGAAAAATAGCACACATATACAGCTGGCAAAGAGTTGTACCCATACCTCCTTTGCCTGTATTTAAAATTTAAATTTCACTGTAGGAAAAAATAAATCCAACTTTTCAACAATATATTTTTTAAATTCAGTTATTTTTCTCAAAATAATTGCAACCTGTCATATATGCCTGGCCACAATATTTTTATCTCATTATACAAAATTCTAGTGGAAACAGTTCCATGTAAGGGAGAAAACATAGCAACCCCTCATTCACACTAAATACCGTGTGTTAACCTACAATTCAGCATAAAAGGGAGAGTATTCAGATTGTAATTAAACACTGTTCTTTCGCTTTAGTAGCAAGTATGGCTGTTGCAGTGAAATCCAACACATGGCAGGCAGTTTGCAGTATGTTTAGGATTTAAGGAAATGCATAAGGGTGTAACACACCCCTCACAGACACCTGAGGGGCTTGTGAAGTTTGGAGAGAGGGATTTCATCCTTTCCTACCCCACTGTTACCATCAAGTCACTCTGCTCAATGCTGTACGTCCAGCACCCACGATATACCGGCTAGCTTGACCTAACTGCATTTTCAGCAGTTACCCGTGTGCATGCTCAACTGCATGGTCTCTCCGCTGCTTCCTGCAGCACACTCGCTCTTTGGTTTCCCGCAGTTTTGGTACACTGGGGTGGATCACACCATGAAATTCATGAGATATATCAATTGTCATTAGCTGATGAAAAAGCACGTACCAAACAGCTTTCTCAGGAAAGCTCAGAGAACCAGAACACGAGAAGAATTCTTTGGTCCAGAAGAAGCCTGTCTGACTCTTTATCTCAATTTTTAATTTACAGATTGCTTTTCTATAAGGCTGCAAACACAAAGAGCTACATTTTTTTTAAGTGCAAATTTAAACCATAAGATGGCTTACACCTAATGAGCTTTACAGAGATACTATTAGCTCCTCCATAAACAAGACTGCCTCAAATTTAGAACTAAATTTGAATTTTTTCTTTAGATAGAAACTATATTATGATGCATGCACTTTGCTACCTTTTCACTTTTTGGTGTTTTCTTATTGCATTTCATGTCTGTGTAGCTGTTGCCTTGCAAGGCAGACAGGTGTGATTATGGATACTCTACACCTCATCTAACCTTGCTATTCAGAAAGGCAGGGAGCAACAGTTTCCTGCCTGCAACCAGAAGCTGCATCACCCAGACCAGTGCCTGTGCTAGAGCTTTGGTGCAAAAGAGCCTGAAGCAGCTGCTGTAGTACTGAAACAGATAGTGCAAATGTACCTTATGACAATCATCACCTGGTAGTGTTAACATTGCTCTGTACACAAGTACTAGGATACAGATAATTATCGATGTGGAGCTTGTCTATTTGCAAGGAGGGGAACTAATGGAAGCCAATAGTGTCAGAAGCTCAATATCTTACTAAGCTATTTTCATTAACAGACTGATTTCCAGGCTGTTGTCACTACATTATAACAAAAAGTTAAGCAAGAAAACACACACATTTTTCCAATACGTATGAACTGTCACCTCAAAACACATCACTGAAATACTTCAGTTTCCGAAGCTTGCTGCTGCTCCAGCTGCCTTTATACTTACTTATTCCTAAGTTCCAGACACTTTCCTCAGCTGTACAAAGGGGACTTTGCCATATTACAAACCAACAGCCAATACCTAGGAACAACTTCAGGATCTGGCCCTTTAGTTTTGTAGTAATAGATAAAGTACTGGCATTTCCCAGCCACATTTCTAGAATGTGGCACGCCCTCATGAAATCAGTTGGGGGAAAGATGGCAAGTACTTTCAAATTAGTGGCAAGGTTTCAAGAACATGCATGGGGACTTCTTTTCTTCTGCCAGTGTCTACTACAATGAGCCAATTTTATTTAAATAGATTTAATTTTTTTTTTTAATCTAGAGGCTCTCAAAACATTGCACTGTAATATATATTTAAGTGAAAAGAGGGTTATAAAAATGCATTCTTAATCCAATTCAGCTGAACAACTGTCAGAAATGTCATACCTAAATCCATTTGCAGAAATTAATGCATAATATTACCCAGTAGATAGTAAGGCACAATTCACAGTAGTGGGTAAATCCCTTTTTGAACAGATGGGCTGAAATGTTGGGACATCAAGCTGACTAATTTGGGTACTTCCCAAGTAACCTCCATAACCATGGGTGTGCTGTTATTTTTCTCTCTCTCTGCCAGGTACAGTTACAGAGTGAAATCCAGCAGTGCTCTTCCATCCACCATGCACAGCACATCATTCTGCACATCATTCACAGAATTAGCTAACTCAAGGGAAGAGCTCTGAAAATGACAGCCATACCTTCCCCTTTCAGATGGGAGGAGGCAGTATCACACTGCTTATGTATGACAAGTCTTTAAACTCAACTTGAGACACATCACTCCTCTGCTCAGGAACTTTCAGGGAATTCTTGACCAGTGTCCAGTATAAGGGGCTGCATGTACTCGTGGAAAGTGCCATAGTGCCGCATTCTGACTGAGGCCATAATTCACATGGAGGCTGATGGTGTAAGCCTCTCCCCACTGAGTCCTTTATCAGCAGGGCTGACTCTACAGGTAACCACATAAAGCTATGTGGGGAAGGGAATTAACCTCCATCATCCATATGAAGGTAGCAGTGCCAGGCTAGGTGACCGGTGAGAAGAGGAAGGCTTTCATCCCATTTCCAGAATTCGTCTTAACCACCGCCACCACTTCCTCACTTGTATTTTGCTGTAGGAGCTTGGAAATTGATCCCCAGCACCAGAGTCCACGGGTCTGCTGCTGCTATGTGTGTGACTGCAAAATCATGCCTTGATTTTGGCTCTCAATGAGCCTAAGGAGAAGCCTAATGTGGAACAATTCTCTTCAGCCCCTAAAGGAGGAAGCACTTCAGGAAAATCAGGTGTGTGTTTGGTGACAGCAACACCCAGGCTTATATTTTAGAGCCAAAAAATAGCTTTTGTTAAGAAGCATCTAATGCACTCAGGTAGTAATTCTAAACTATGGAGCCCTGGCTTGTAACTGTTGCAATGCCCAGTGTATATTTCTCTAGCAGAATGCTACCCGCAAGTATAACATTAACAAGTATAACATTATTGCTTTCTAAATTTCTTTTCCTCTTTTTTAATAAAGGTTTGCGAGTTACAGAAGTGCAAAAAGTGTTTTAAACCTCTTAATTTGTTTTGTTTACTTCTGTAGCTTAAAACACAGCCAATTGGTTTTAATTGGTTAAAAAAAAAAAGAATTGCTCGAGGCAGAAAACTAGAAAACCAATCTTCTGTCTGGAGTAAATTTTTACAGCTTCCTTTTAAACCTCTGAAAATAGGGTTTATAATGGAAGTGCTGACACAACCTTATCTACAATATATCAGTGTGAACTGTACCGCTATAATAAGCAGTTATTATGTATGTGTAAAAATAATGAGAGCCAGTGTCTGAGGAGAGTTAATGTAAAATGCTAAGCAATTGTGCTTGGTTACACAGTATAGGTTAATATTCTCTCATATAGCTACACTTTTTCCCCTTTTGTCCTCCAGAACTCCTAATGAAAATTCTGATACCTGACGGTAATGATAAGCAGCCATTCACACATCCTTTGTGTCAAGCCTTGAGCATTAATGCTTTCCTTCATATAACATTTTGCATAGCCTAAAGCATCTATTAAAATCCTTTGTAAAATTCATGAAACAAAAGTGGTGGGTTGAGTCTAGTGGGAGAGCAAGTAAGCTGCTTATTAGCAAAAAGTCAAAAACACAGGGCCAATTACAGATCTGAACAAGAAGGGCTACAGAACAGCATGGGGAGTAATTCTTTCTTCAGCCCAATGGGCTCAAGTGAGAGGCAGCCCAGATAAAAATATAGCAAATATTCTAAGCAGTAATTAAACGAAAATGTTTGGAGTTAGAAACAGCTCTATAACAACTGAAGGATATGCTCAAGTAAAACAATTGTCTGGTCTCACATAGATGCTAAATTGGAAGGATTTACGACTGCTCCCTAAAGGAACGACTAAGGGGTAGCCAAGAAGAGCTGTGAGCTCAGGAGATATGTAAAAAAATCTGTTTGGTATTTCAGATACTATAAATTAGATAAAAAATGAGCTTTTCTACTGAACAAGCAACGTAAAACTGAATAAACCACAATAAGATTGTCCTTTTTCTGTTATAAACTTTACATTAAGCCTGTCATGTTCAATGACAGCCTAACAGACCTCATTCTTTACCCTTTGGAATTTGAAAGATTGGCAGATGTCATGATTTCCTTAACATAAAAGACCTTGCAGATAATGTTCACCGCACATACTTTTAGTTTCATAACTTCACTCCCTTACTTCCAGAATCATCAAGTAAAATTTCCAAGCAGAACTTCAGATTTTTCTCTGGTCAATAATTGTTTCTGACCCTGAGGAAAATCTTTTACTGACAAAGGAAAAACGTGACATGGGCAGCAGTTTTTATGATTTGCTTTACAGTCCAAACATGCCCTTACATTCATAATAATGAGCTGCTTTGCACAAAACAGCTCATTATTATGAACAGAGGGGTATAATATTGTTAAGTAAGCTGAGCCAAAGCAGAACTAGTTGAGGTTAGCTCTCAACTGGAAGCAGTTTTCCCTTTAAAACATCCCTCCTCCCCTTTAAAGTTTTTTGAAAAAACACACACGCTTATCTTTAAAAAACTGGAATGTGGTAAGAATCACAACTGGCATTTTCTAACACTTGGTTGGTAAACTTTATGTGTTGTTATTCATTTACTTTTCAATGTAAGAATTGTTCCAAGATGTTCTATAAGTCAAGGTCATTATGGAACTTCTTAGGGGGTCACGCTTTATTCCTGTGAATCTGAGAGAGAATTTAACACCTATTTAAACAAGGAAATCCTGGCCCTGCACTTTTGCAGCCAAGCAGTATCAAGATGCAATGGAGCTGCTGCACCATGTGATGAGAAGGGAGGAAGGCAAGGGAGACGCTGCAGCAGTTTCTGCAACCTGGTAAGGGGCAGCCAAACTTCATTCACCTTTCCAAGCAAGTGTCTGGGGCAGACCAAGGGAATGGCAGAGGGACAGTCATCGGCTCACCTGCTTCATGGTCAGAGAGCACCATACCATGTAGGAGAGCTGCCATGGAACTGTTTCCTGGAAAGAAGTGCTGAAAGGAGGTCCACTAAGTGACCTGGCTTTCAGGATGAGTCAGGATTTCATCCCTCCTGCTGTCCCTCAGGCCAACACCTTCACACCTCGCTTTTGTCCAGCCTCACTCAAAATCAGTTGCTTCTGCCTGCAGTCTCATGATAGCTCTCTGCAGTTCAAATGCATTTGTTAGTACTGAGGAAGTTCACCTTCCACAGTAAAGAATGCAAAAAACATGCCAAAGATTTGCAACTTCTTCCCTTGTGACAGGTTTACCCCTCGGGAAGTTGCATCAGCCTCACCAGCTGCTTTCATCCAAGCAGACAACTGTCTCAAAACAGACAGAGCCACACAACTTGCCTACAAAGATACTTACCTATACAAACAGATCCTATACTGTGCCCCCAGTCTGCAACGGTTTGCCTGCAAAATACTGGCAGCTCTATCTCCTACATTCAGGTATAAAAATACTTTATTGCCAAGCATTCCAGGATTGATAGGTTTTAGGGCAGGCTTTTAAAAAGCCCCTCACCTACAATGTCAGGAATTGTTATCAAAACTTTTTGTGGTTTTGAATTCAATTTTTCATTAACTTTTTGGCTAAACATACACATCCCATTAAGTCTGATTTCTGACTTATGTTCTTAAGAGAAGTCACTTTTCACAGCCGAGCACTTCTTAGTGCAAGGTAAGACAAAATTCAAACAGTCAAACTTTTTTTTAACAGTCTTATGAATCCTGTGGTCATACATACCTCAAACAGAAGAATTATCTTCAGCATTAAATGTATGTTTTGAATCGGATACTGGTTACAGCAGTGAATTTTATGTTACTTTTTATTCAAAAGCTTGCAAAATGTGCTAATATAGCATAATCAAGTAAAGTCTTCCTTAGTCAATAGCTACAGTATAATAATCGATTTATTGCAATTCCCAATTCTAAGACATTTTACTAGAGATATTTGGGGCCCTCAGATTTTCACGAAGTGAAGATTATTTGAAAAACAATTGTATCCCAAATAGTCACATTACAGCAATTCAGCTAAAATCTCTTCAAACATAGAACAGTCTAATTAAAAAAAAAAGGATTGTTCAAGAAGCATATAGCATGGATGACATAATTGCATTAGAATGAGGAAGTCAATCGAGCCAACCAGCCTTTCACTCCACTTAGCCATTTACATACATTAAAGTCACCATGTTGATAGAAGTAGCATAAACATGACTTAAATGTAGTAGGCTTTATATCCAAATGAAAAAAAAAAAGTAAAACAAAAACAAATCTCTGAAATTACTCCAAATATAGCACCAAGAGAGTCTTGTGGTTTGTGCTTGCAAAATGAGATTTCTTAAAATAAGGGGTTTTTTTTAAATACATAACACTGAACAGATAAAAAATTTCAAAGCTCTATCTCCCTGTAGTTTCACTAACATGTTAACCTACTTACAGCAATTAGTGCTTCATTAGTAAGGCTAACTAACTGTTGCTATGCCCTGTAATGATTTGCCAGGTTTTCTATATACAAGTGCATAATCAATGTTTTCCAATTACTGCTATAGTGCAACCACTATTTCAAATAAACTAGATAATAATACAAACCCATTACTGAATCTGAAGTAGCAGAGGCATTTAATTGCAAGGCAGTTCTTTTCAGCTTTTAAAATTTTTCACACTAATGAAGTGTCATACAAAAAAGTTGTATTGATTTTTCCACCACATGGCTTCAACCACAAATATGTAATTATCCCTTTTATATCTAGCAAGGGGATTAAAATAATCTATAGTATATAGCCTTTACTTATCCCTGATGGGTCTAGTAGTACTTTTACCCTTTTCAAAATATGCAGCTTTTTGATGAATGAACTTTCGGTAAAATGTTGCTTTATCTGCTTCATATCTCTAGTTTTTTGAAGCCAGCTAGCATGCAAGGATTGGAATTTTAAGTCCTGAGTTCTATCTACCACAAGCAGAGGAGAAGGAAGCCTGATCCTGCATTGCTGAAACAAGGACAAGTCTCTGCTGCAGAGTCGGGCCACAGCACCCAATTCTCTTCCTCTTCCCCACCTCATTGCTCCCCCATCAATTCATATAAGGGATCAGGAAAAGGACTTGGTTAATAACATGACTTTCAGTGTTTTCAAACTCTTCACTGAGCATAGTAGCTTGTGTGTGCTGCTACTGCCAGAGAACTACATACCTGTTGTGTGTTACTTGGGCAGATACAAACTGATCCATCAGTTTTGCTGGAGCTCCCACAGTACAAGCAGAACATTGCCTCTGTCAGGAAGGCTTGGTGGCCAACTGTTAGGTACGGTCGCACAGCTCCTGTCTAACAACTAGAGCATTTGGGATTTATTTTCGTAACACTGTTTGGGTACCATGATCTAAAATACTATTTTAGAAAGAGGCAGAGCACACCAGATGCAAACTGTATCAAAGGAACTACTGTTCTACCAGATGAGGCTAAAACACATGATAAAAATTAGCTCGTTTTCATGGATTTTGTACAGATTATTTATTCCTTAAATACTTGGAAAGAACTTCAGCTTGATTTTAATATTGTTTCTATTAAAGCAAGTCTGCAAAACGTTTTAACACAGATGGAAGCTAAAAATCCCATGCAGAAAAGTGACTGAAACTGAAACACAGCTTTAATGTTCTTCACATTAGTAGGGCTAAAGATCTATCTCCCAGTAGTTTCACTAACATGTTAATATACTGACTACTGTTAGTTCTTCCAGATACGTTGAAATTCGCTGAAATGTGCCAATTTTCTGTACCTTGCAGAATATGTATATTTACTGGAAATTTGTACAATTCAAACTATTTTGAGATCATACATACTTTTACAGCTAGGTAGATAATTAGAAATATATGTTAAAATTCTTACATAAAATATAAAAATATTTTGATATCTCATAAAACTGTAGTATAGTGATTGAATAAGAAATATTTTTGTAAGGGTAGGTATCTTTTTTTCCCTAGGTTTTTATTAACACAGAAATATTTGAGGGCCAGGTATTGAGTAGCACCTAACTTATCAGATAAGAAACCTAACTAAGGTTTTCATTAAAATCTGATTTAATTAACAATAAATACATTTAATAGACCTTAAATGAAATCATTAAATAGGCTTTAAAAAGCTCTAAGTTGAAACTTGCAAAAACCATTTTAAATATTAGCAAGTATTTTATGTGTAAAACAAAAATAAAACACAAGCAGTGAAAGCTTGAAATATTACAATGCCCATTTCTTTCTCAAATAGATATGTACTAGTCCCGGCAATACCTATATGGGTTACAATAATTCTTTAGTAGCACAATGGACTGGAAAATTCCATGAAAATATTAATATTTTAACCATAATAAAAATTTCAATGAAACACAAAACTGTGTCTCATCAAGTTAATGCAGAATAGAGCTGTTCTATGATTTTTAACACTGCTGACCTCAGTGCTGTACTTTTTACTTTTTCAAATAGGTCAGTTGCGTGTTTTCCTTTAGATTTTCATAGATTTCAGAACACTTTAAAATGCCTCTGTGGTCATCACAAGAAAGTTCACAATAAGAAAATTCAAAATTTTATCTTTGTTCTTCAACACGCACTAATGAAGGAATAAAAATAAGTATATAATTCTTCTTTAATTAAAATGCTTTACGTGTCACTTACAAAGAACAATGATTAAAAATGTGAGCAAAAGTAAAAAATTATTTCCTCAGAATAGTTTAGGAAAAAACATACATGTGCCTTGTGGAAGTGTGTTTCCAGGCTAATAAAAGGCTATTACCTTGACCATTGACATGAAGCCATCAGAGTCATATATATTGATGAAACTTTCAGCTCCCAATCTGCTGCACTGAATGAGCATCATACAGCTGTCAGCAAAGGCAGGGTACAGAAACAGTGATAGCTTGTGACATTTTCCTTTCATAATTTATGAAAGCAAAATACTTTAGAGTTTGTAGAACACAAGAATAAAAATTTGAGAATATTCCTCTTAAAGAAAAACTCCATAAGCTATACCTTAACAGTATATCTCTATTAACAGAACAATTTGGCTATAAAACTGAAGATATCCATGTAGATTTAATTGATAATCCTTAAGCAGTGTACTCTATACTAAAAGAAATGCTGCCACAACAAAGTGAGAAAGACCTAAAATTAGTATCTTAAAAGTAGTTGTACTGTGAGAATTCTTTGAGGTTTTTTACAGGGAAATCATTTCAAAACTTTGTTAAAATTAATATTATTGTTAATCGTATTCTAATTAGCATCATTTCAGAGCAAGAGACGATTTTATGAGTATTTCAGTATTATAATGTCAAAGTGAACATTTTTCAATATAAAAATGCCATTTCACATATTAGAAACAAGCAAATGGGAAAATATACCATGAGATTCCATGTATATTTCACCTTTTCATTTCATGCTGCTTAGACAAACTGTAAAAATGAATCTGTCTGAAGTCTCACGGGTTCCAGTACTTTTGCTCACAAACCGAGTCAATATCTTTGGATGCCAACACTTTCTATACAGTATCCCCTTCAAGTTGGACACTGCTGGCACCAGATAAACCGGGGAATCTCACAGCACTCCTCTGAACACCCCAGTTCAGGGTGCTCAACATATGTCTCCCTCTTTTCGCCTGCCCAGCAAGTTCCCTTTAGCAGTATGAGGAAGCATTAAAACTTGGTACACCCAAAGTAAATGCCTTTACCATGCTTTTCTCTAGGTGCTCTTTGTCCATTGGCTGCTATCAGGGAGGAGGAGACTCAGCGCTCACGGCAAGATGCAATATTTTCATATGATCCAGTTTGGGGTACTGGATGTTTTGGATATTTGTGTTGATTTCACTTAGCTGAGATTTTCCACCACTGAAAAGCCTAAGGTTGAGCTGTGTGCAGTTATCGTTGCTTGGCAAAGCTTTGGTGGCAGTTCTAGGAGAAAAAAGCTGGATATCAAAATATCCAATTATTGGAGTTTATTCTCCAATTTATGACACCCGATGTACTTTTAAAACTAGCTACTAAACTACCACAGGCGTGTAAATAAAACCCCGTATTTGTGGAAGACTGAGCATTTTAACTTTCTGTTCCAACTCTGACTCTTTGAATACACCCCAGCAGCATCAGCCCAAAGAACACCAGTCCTCACAGGGGAATGCATTATGGACAACATTCTTACCCATCCTGAAGAGCATACCAGGGGGTTAGTGATCACCAGAAACTAACATTTGGGAACAAGTGACACAGTGATCAACCGTCAAGACTCCTTATAAGAGAAAATGGACAGGGTCCATGCATGAAGCAGGGTGCTGAAGTGAGTCTGGGGCATGGCAACACCAGTGATGCCAAACCATCCCTGTGCACAAGAACTGTGTGCCCCACAGCACAAACCAGGCTGCCTCCTTATGCTGAGAGTAGGATATTAGGCAAGGTAAGAAAAATAACTTGCATTAAACTGTCAAACTGAAGCAAATTTTAAAAAATCTCTGAGTTTATTTCATATTGGACACTTTTTCCTAGTTCTGTTTTCCAGAGGACAAACCTGGCTGTCTCCTCTTTTCCATTTCAGTAATGGGGCAGAAAACTTCATGTTGTTTGCATAGCTCTTCTCCTGGTGACACACATTCAGCGCTAACCTGGTTAATAAAAGATGATATAAAGTTGCTTTCAAATATCACACTGGTCTCTTCTACAAGATTAATAGCTGCTGCAAGAAGCAGCAGTAGCTGCAGACAAGAGAGGACACTTTTTGCAGCTACAGGCATATGATGGATCTGGGAAGTTTAGGAAAAGCTCTTTAGGAAAACCACTGCTGAACAAGGCAATGGGTGCCCACATGTCTGGCACTAGGACCCCGCAAGGGCAACAGCTGAACAAAAGGTGGAAAAATAAAGCTCCATGCACAAGATAAAGGCAGGCAGGCAGTACCAGCAGGCTTGGTTCAATGAAGAGCGGAACATTTGTATCACTGGAGGGGTTGGCCTCAAGCCTTAAGGCCATCAGCAGAAAGTTCAGCACCATACCATTGCTCAAACGGAAGAGTACCAAAGTCATTAAATGGATGACCAGCCTTCCATCAGGTCAAAAATAATGAATTAATCCACATTTGTAAAGCATTACAGACGGAATGTGAAAAAGCTGTATAAACTGATACACTGTGGACTCCCAAATAAGACCTCTTCACTCTGTCTGCTTATAATCTTCTTTGGATTTGTTCCTTTTCACTTAATAGAGACTTAATAATTAGATCTCTTTAGTATTTTATAATAATCTCTGAAGAAGCAGGTAAGTTTTAAGGCAAAATGCTAGAAAAAGCAAGGGCAGAATATCTTCAGAAACAAGAGGAACTGCAAAGGAAGCTGTAAAAGTTCTGTAAACTGAGTATTACAACCATTTACCCGTGGCTTGAATAAATCTATTCTTAACAACAGGAAAATATTGATAAAGATTTATAAAAATCACTACAACACCTTTGCATATTGAACATAAATCAGCCTACCAAGGAATGTTGCATAAAATGAGTGAGGAATGCTTGTTTATATCTGTGTTCCTTAGAAATATTAAAAGCATGTTACCAGTGTCTAAGCAACTGCACAAATATGTTTCTAAATAAATTTCAAGAGAAAGACTCAGCAAATACTGTATGCGTGTCTGCATGATATATCTTAAGGCTTACCTACGTATATCACAATGCAGAACGAATTAGGCAGCCAGCAGATGCTCCTTACCTCATAGACAGTTTAAGGTCTCTTTGAGCCCACAGTAAGAACATCATCATGTACAAGTCTTGCATTAGATATTAATAAATAAAAATAAATATAACCTAATATAATTGTAAGGTCAAATGCTGAAAATCTTTCTTTTAGCCTCCTAAACTCTCTATTAGGTCAAATTCTGAGAGGCAACAAGTATCTGCCAACCACAGTGGTTTGTCCAGCATTTTTGCTCAGCTCCTCTCTGGATGCAGCTCCCTTGGAGCTCTACCAGAACAGCCACTCTGAGAGGTGTTAACACCTAGAAATTAGAGTGGCATTTCTAACTAACTCTGCAAACCGTACCTGTTGCATTTGCATGGGCACGCATGCCTTGGGTAAATAATAATTTATGCTAGACTTTTTTCCTCCCGTGACTTTAGTTTTGATATCACATCATGATTCAAAGCCTGGTGCACCATAAATTTTCTCCAAATGTGTAGTAATTCCTTGGTGCAGTCTAAAGTTATGATTCATTTATACTGGAGTGACAGCATAATACCTAGGTGTCAAAATCCATTAAAACTGTTCAATGTCTTCTGTTTATTTTTAGAACCAATTGAGACTTAACTGATGGTGAAAAATATACAGTCAAGTGTGTTTACTTCACCTTTACAAAGAATCCGTTATAGTCCCAATTAATTTGTTATTCCTGTCACAACAGGTACTAGATACTTCAAAACTGTCATTACTGTTTGTCTCTCTTTTGCCTTTTTTTATATGAAGGCTTCTGTTTACTTTTAACCCATTAGTAGGTTATGGTTTTGTTTGTTTGTTTGTTTGTGAAATAAGGAATTTCACATCATTTTCCATTTTAATTAAAATACATGTGATGATTGAATACATTTCCTAACCAACTGAAATTTACTGGGCTCAAATTTCTCTCTTTCTGTCACAACCAGGTGTTTTGCTGCTCAATTTAACATTCATAGGATGATGCGTCCTGTGCATTGGTATGATTGGCCCGATGAAAATTAAAAATATGCTCTGTGACAGTTACAAGCATCAAAATAGTTCTTAGTACAAATCCGGAGCAGCTTTTGCCATGTTAATTGTTAACAGTACATTTTTGCTCATAGGAAATTCAGACCGGAGTTTCAAAAGTAAAAAAAACAAAACAAAACAAAACCAAGAAGCACCCAGATGGATGCTGAATCCTAGAGCTAAGCCTCAATGAAAAATATTCAGTGAAACATATTAATAGTTCTATGCAAATAGGTGTAAATGTAACTCCAAAGAAACATTTGGGGTTGTGTTTGAGAAAAGGAAAATGAAATACTGGTGTCTGAATTGTTTTTACATGTATTGAAACCAGAGCAATAATAGTGTTGGGTGAATGCAGTCACAGAATAAAACAAGTACATTAGGAGTTGAATGAAAAACTAAGTATATGTGCATACACTGCTCCTGATATTAATCTGCATGGAGTAGGGTGCTGCCTACTGAAGGTCTTATCGCACTTTGGGAGAGGGGCCCATGGTCTCCTTTGCCCCTTCTGCCTCCCTCACCTGGCAGGGAAGCCTTTAGGCACATCACAGGTTCTTTGCACTTCCCTCCCTGCCAAAGGAGCTGAAGTGAGCAGCCCCCAGTCGCTGCCCTCCAGCAAGGAGCATGACCCAACACTCACAGGAAAAAGCCTGGAAAAGTACAGCACAGCCCAAGACCTCTGGCTGAGGGTACCAGCCTGAAAACAAGCTGAAGCCAGGAAATCAACCCCCTCGTTGGTTAAGAACCAACTGGGATAGAGCTCTGGAGTACATATTATCATTCATAGTTTTACAGCACTCAGAATCATCTACTTTCTGTTTTTCACTTCTGGACAAACAAAATACGGGAGTATAATTGAGTATAGGACTTGATATTACTTAAATGTATCGTTAGTGACCCCACTGCTGCCACAGCAGCATGGACTATCATTCATTTCTGAGGCAGGTTAGCTCATTTGGAGCAAAATGAGGCATCATGCTTTTTTTTTTAATCTGTTATAAGAATTTTATTAGTATTTGGATGATTATGCTCTGTAGTCATAACTATGCAAAATTAAGCATAAATAGCTTAAGTGGCTCATAGGAATTAGAAATTAAGTAGGCTTATTTAAATAAGTCTATCGTCCTATCATTATATTATGCTATCTACAGTATATTTTCCAGAGTTTTGACTTGTTCAGTTTTAAAAGTCTCAATAAATGGGTCTTGCATTATTTCTCTTTCACAAATGTTCTCTAACCTAATAGACCTTAAACTTTGGTACATTTTTGCAGTCCTTAGTTTGTCTCCAATTGGGTCTCCTTGATTCACCCTAAGGACCATAAACCTCTTCCTGTATTCTTAATTGTTACACCCTTCCACTTCTTCTACAAGTTGCAAACACATGCTCTGCCCTCTCCCATGCATGCTGGTGCTTTAGCTATTTGAATGTGGTTTAAAGTTCTTCAGTAGCAAAACCTAAAACCTGCAGCCACTGCTGCTGGACACCAGAGTCATAATGTGGTGGAAAGGACCAGAGTACAAAGCTGTGTCTCAGCCCTTCAGTGTCTCTTGGACCATACAGATAGATACATTGGCCTCATGCTATCACCTCCTGCATTAGTTATAACCAAGAATAATGTATTTTAGTAGGAAGAGAAATGGAGTTTCCTCTGCAGGATTGTTTGCACACTGAGCAGTATTGAGATTTTCTTATGACAGTGAATGAAATTTCTGTAAGAGACACTTTTCAAACATTCTGGAGTAACTATGCCAAGTGAGGGGCAGTGCTGGAGCGGGATCAACAAGCAGTAAGAAATTACAAGAGACTGCCAAGACAGCACCTTCATCCATATTATTGGTCATAAGTGACTCACATCCTGGTCCAGACTCATGTTTTGACTCCCATACCTGTAAAATCACATCAGTTTGTCCTACCAGTTTAGAGAAGTAAACTGAGCCTGGCTTACCTCTCACAGTCTGCATTGACTGCCTTTGTACAAGAAAATAGAACTGGTATGTGTCAAAAAATCCCACACTGCAGCTAAGTGCTCTTCATGAAAATCAAAAGCAGTAGTTTAGAGCTACCTGCATAGAGCAAAAAAAGAGTTTATTTGCAAAACCTGTATGCAACTCCATCAACACCCAACACAGTAAGACAAACCAATCAACTAGAAGCATTAGCACAATTGATACCGCAGTGAGCCACACATGAGGGATTTATACCAGAAACTCACAACTTTATTGCTGGTCATGACTGGACTTAATATGGCCTACACTCAGTTAAAGCCAATGGCCTTATTTGAGTAGTTTCAATACCCATCAGTCAATCCTGCCTTCCATAAATCTATAATTATTATAGAAATAGTTGCATTTATACCAAGTGCAACAGTTTAGTGACAATCTCAATACCATGTGCTAAAGATGAAGAAAGGAAAAGAGGAGGAAAAGAAAAGTAAATGAAACTTTTTTGGGGAAAAATTTATTAAATATCATAAAGCAACCAATGAAACACTGCCAGAAAACTAGGAACATCATGCAAATATTATTTTAATAATCTGAGCACTGAATCTAGTTTTAGAAACAAATTGTGGCTTGCGTAGCAACTCATCAGTCATTGGACTGAAATAGGAAACATGCAAATATTTGGAGCAAAACTCTTACTTCCTACAGAACAGTTTTCAAACGTGCAATACCAGAAGTGAAAAAGCACCAGCATTCAAATGGACACTTCATCATACAGCTTGCAGGACTAGAATTTCTCAGACGGAACAAATGTTTTTCTCAAGAGTGATGTTTGCACACAGGCCAAGAGGAGGTTATGAAAACCAAGGGTGTTGGTGGTACTCTACTAGCTTTCATGTCCTCCCCACTATAGACTTTACAACAACTGCTTACTCATGGTTGGTTAATGTATCTTAACATGCAATACATAGGTCTTCCCCTATGGATTTCCAAGGATGTTTTACATTTGTAAGAAATGATTCCGTGGTTATGAATATCTGGGTCCATAAACACCATCATCTGCCTTCTTTGAGTCTGATGCAGAACAGAGCAAAGGACCCTTTTACAGAGGTCTTGCTGGCCTGTAGCTTCAGTGGTTAACTAGAGCCAGACTTTGTGGGGTGAACTGTTCCTTGGGTTTTTATGGATGTTGCAGTCAGTATTTGTAAGAGACAGGAGATGTGTAAAACATATGGAACAAAGACATTGGGTAACACCCTAGATGAATCCAGAAGTGATTATTTCATTACTCTGCCTTTTTCTTTTCAAGTTACAAGCTTTGTGGAAAGCCCTCTCCCCAGCATTAAGGTGAGCTTTTCTGCAGTTCACAGAATGCAGAAATCATTCACAAAGGTTTCTCTATAGAAAAGAGAGAAGAAACAGTTTTTTGCAATACGTACTTAAGTACCCACTCTTAGCCCATATCACTGATTTCAAGCAAAACATAAGATTTGGCAGTGGATCATACAGTTAAAAAAAAAAATCTGTAGAGATAATTCATACTAATTTTAATTTATCGGCTTTTAGGATAATTTCCTCTATCAATCTACAAAGTGATTTTTTTTTTTTTTATATGCAAGGAAAAGAAGAAGCAATGCAAGTAGAATGGCAAGAAAATATACGTATTTGCAGCAACTGCTATGATTTTTAATAAATGAGAAGCTTTCTTCAACTTTTTGTAAGACCTCACTTTCCTCATTAATGTTTTTTTCCAAGGACTTGCTCCAAACTGACACATTGCCTTCCCCAGCTTTTACTACATAGGCTCACAAACAAGCTACAAGGTTTTTTGTGTGCACAGTTATGGTCCATCATTATTAAATGTCTCTTGTTGGACGGAAGAGGTGCTTCATCACAAACAGCCATTCATCAGCACTTGCCAAGCCGGCTCACATCTGACCTCTGCAGCAATAATGCTGCATCAAGTAGGCCAACTACCCAGTTTAGCAGCAGAGCAGGGAGCAGGAGCCAAGCTTCAAGATTAAGTGCACTGTTTCAGGTTTTCATTCCCAGGAGCTAAGCGGGCTGATGTTGTATTGATTGCAAAAGTTTACCAGTAAGTATCACAAACAACAATAGCCAGGTCAATGATCGGTGATGCCTGAATACGAATCCTTAGGGACACTGGTGCACTCCAGGCTCAGGCACCACTATCATGATGGCTGAGTGCAGGTTGAATAAGGTTTACAGGGAAGGGAAGAGTGAGAGCCTGCAGCATGAAATGACATTTAAGCAAGTTACATGTGGGAGCAGAATGAGAGACAATGACGCAATTACATATTCCCTAGTTTCCAACTGCAGCAAAACCCTGTCATCTTTCAATGTTTATGTGTTCAGCTGGCCCCACATCCACTTCACTAAGTAGCTTCAGGTACACAGGAACAGAAGAAGAATACACAAATGCAGGTATTAATGAGTATAAACTATAGAGAGAACAAAGCAAAAAAATTTCCAAGCATGTGTCTCTTCTACCCACCACAAAGTTTAGACATCGGATCTGAAGAGCCACCGATTAATAAAGTCTCTGTGGGTTTGTTTTGAAAGCATAAAACCCCACAGGCTGTTCAAAACCCAGGCTAAACTTGTGAAATAAAATATTTCTTCTGACGCTGTGAAATTTGGTAGTCAGGATTAAACGGAAAGCCTGTACTTAAAGCATACTATGGCTTATTATATTAAAATTAAAATCCAGACTCATTGGCCATTCTCCAGTGTGGAGTCATATCCCATAGCTATACTGAAAATCCACTTTTAAAGTTTTACTGTGTGTTATATCTAATGTCTACCTAATAGCTCATACTAAAAACTGGAAGTTACACTAAGATGTTATTTGATACCTGCATTAATGAAACATTTTAGAATAGTTTTTAGTTAAAATATTTAAAAAAAAAAAAACAACTCAAAAAAACCCCCACCTTACAGCAAGTTTGTTTTCCAGGCACTCCAATTTAACATAATATAACCTTCATAAAACATAACTTAATACCCCATTTAGAGCTGAGAACATTACCTCTTCAAACTCAACCATTCCTTACAATTCCCTTCCCAGGCAGTTTATATTTTAAGCAGTAGTGAAACATAACTATGTGTTCACTAATTATCATACTGTAGAGGCAGACATGCCAAATAAATGCTACCTAATTAAAAAACCCTTTTTTACTATGCTGTCAGTAGATCTTCCCCTTCCCAATTTCAACTTTTGTGCATTACACACAGCAACCTTCCTTTCTATAGGATGAAACAGCTAAATATGCCTTCTGTGAAAATGGAGGCCTCTGCAACAGTTTCATTTTACAGACAGAAAACCTGTGCAAAGAATTCTAGTGCCTGTTCACTTTTTATTGTGCCCACAAAATTCTGATGAGCACATAAATTGAGCTAGTGTGGGTTCTAAATGATTAGCAATTAGTACTACACTAACCTTACCTACTGACCTGATGGTCGCGTACTTATTCACCTGAACACAATCCTGCATGTGTTACTATTTCTTCCTATGGCAAGTTCCGAGATGAATTCAAGCTGACACAGTCAAGAAGCGTCTTCCTGTGCCTTCCATGAAAATATGTACTCTTCTCTGAAATTCAGGTAACTACCTAACTGCTTGTTTCACCACCATGATGACACTATAGGAATCTAGAGAAATTTAAAAGTCTAGCTAGGGCTCAAACAGTTGCAAACCTGGGTTTTAATTATTCTGCTTAGAGTTTAATTTGCACTTAAAATGTTTTGCATAAATGGAATTTTAACATCAAAAATAAATGTAATTCAGGCTTGAGTAAAACTGTTGCATTTAATATATTTTACCCATAATTTGCAATTAATTTTTCAATTACTTGAGATTCTACGGCTGCGTGTTACAGGGATTAAGCTATGGAATAAATTTTCTTTTGCCTGAAAATGAAGACAATATAATTGTCCATTGAGTAACTACAGGAAGAAATGAATAAAACCTGAGTAAAGTGACAAGTTTATTACATAAACAGAAAAAGGAGTATGTCCAAAAAGATTTTAGTGCCATGGAAACAACTGTCACTTATCAGATTGCGGCAAATTACCCTTGATGATGCTTTCATTGTTCAGAAAGATACTAGTGTCATTGCAAGTCTATGCAATTACTGAAATGGTCAATGTATTTAATACAATTTTTTTTAACTTCTGTGACCATAGGCCTCAAACATCAGCTCCAAGTTTTGTACTGGAGACCATATACTTTCAATATAATAGCTCAATACAGTATATAAATAATTGCATGAAAGGAAAAAGTTGTATGGAATTTATGTTTTCCTCTGAGTATTCTTGAGTTGTTCTAAAAGATAATATTTGAGCAGGTGAAATAAAGAAGAAAATGAGAAAATGCATAATAATGTCTTTCTGAAATAAGAAAAAAATATTTAAAGTTTCTTCTTTAAAGATAAAGGTATGTACTGTAATAACATACAGGGTAAGAACATTCCTGATAGCTCAATATATTCTGAGATAATGTAAGGATTTAGTCACAAGCATCTCAATTAATTATATTATTTGGCATTTGGGACTAGTTGAAGTCTTGATGATATCATTAAACACTATTTTTGTCAGCTCTATAGAAGCCTTTACACTGAAGTATTTATAACATTTTCAGTTGAAAAATGATTGTTATATAAATGTGGTAACAAGAGAAAAAGTAAAAACATGAAAATAACTGTTAGGCTTTAGACAACAACAAAAAAAGCACCACAATACGCAGTCCATCTCATCCATATCCTTGCAATTAATAGGAAAGAGTTAGGAAATAAGTCTCACACCACAATTAGTACAACACTGTTTCAACTCTATTGTAAAAGTGCTTAGTAAACACATTATAACCCACAGGTTTACGTTAGGATAGTACACAGCAGTTCACAAATAACACGAATTCTGCAGCTATGGGGAATAACTCAACAGGCTGAGAAAAGCTCACAGAAACATTTCTTAAAGTGGGTACATATTTTTCCTCACAGCTAACCCCTCAAACCCCTCCTACAGCGGCAGGGCAGGGCAGGGCTGTGACTATAAAACTGTTCTTGCATCACCTTTCTCCATACCTGAGACAGTCAAGGGTTTAGGATGTGCTTGCCTTTTCCTAGACAATACAGTGCAATCCCATCACTGCTGCTGACCAAAGTCTGTAGGGATGCTGGAGTGCAGAAGTGTTACTGTCTCATTATTCTCTCTGCTTACAGTAACAACGGTAAAGCTCTTTCTTCTAAACTGAGCATTCATTGTTACGCAACAAAAGTAATTAAAACAAATGAAAGAAGAAAGAATTTGTGTCCATCTGCAACAGTTAGCTATCTTTGACGTGGTTTGAATATGACAGCACTGAAGCAATACTTGGTGCCTCTGGATTATAGGCAGAGTGTAAAAGCTGTTTGAGGGGAATAAAATAATGAATAAATAAAAAGGATTTCTGCATTTTAACCACTCGTGGATAAAATAAAGTTTCTTTGTCATAGTCAGTTTATCACATTAAGCCTGCATTAATATTTTCTAATCACAGTGACCTCGTCCTACCAGAATGTACCAGCCCCTAACCCTTGCTGTAATGTTTTCTCATTAGCTGCTCAGCATTGGCCACACTGGTTGTAGCAGCTAAGCACTGCCTCAGGCACCGCTGGAATTAATTACCAGAAGAAACACTGCTGTTTTGAATTGTCATCTTGAATTTATCACTTGCCACTTAATGTAACTCATCTGACCTAATACCTCCGCCATGACACAGGGGGCTTCAGCACCAGCCCGAGGTGGGCGATGGTAGCAGAGCTGTGGATCCCTGTGTGCCCTGGCAGCCCCGCAGGCAGCTGCTCCCAGCCTGGCTACAATCCTGCCCCGCAGGCAGAGTGAGCTAACGATGCCCCCAGCAAATTGCAGATTACGCATACCTCATGTTACAACTGAACCCAAGGAGGACTTCAGAGCTGGAGCCGGTCCACCTAATGGTCGCTGCTTGGAGAAGATGATCTTTCATTCCGCTGGATGTGGTGGCGCTAACCATTTGTTACGCTCATGTTACATTTTCAAAAATAATGAAACCAGCTATTCACACACAGATGAATAAATGGCTCCAGGGGACCTCACGGAGTTAGGCCTGTGGCATTTTCTTATAAATCGTGAAAAAAATTGCTCGTTAAATTACTCTCAAAACAGAATGCAAGTCAGTAGTATAATACAAGTATCAACTACTCTACATCCCTTCCCCCACCTACATTTTCCTTTTATCTTAGGAAGAAGGATCTTTCCTTCCTCCTAAGGGTTTGTATCTTTAAACTTCATAGTAAATGAATTCTTTTGCTTAAAGCAAAATACAAGTTTTGTTATGTACATGCTCTCATCCCCAAATCTAAACTTTATCTGTGAAGAACTTGCAATTGCAATTGACTCATTCACATTTTTCCAACACAAAGGAATAGCCAAATACCCATATTTTTGCCAAAAGCTTCATATTTGCAAGCTCTATTCAAGTGTTTAATTCCACAAGATGTAATTGTACTATTGCTGAAAACAGAGATGACTCAGTGTAATAAGCCAAAAATACCCGAAAGGAGACAAATATGAAAAAACCTGCCTTTTAGTAGCCTTTTAATGATAACAATTCTGAACACGTTTCTTAGACAAAAAGATTTCCTCTTGCTACCACACTGTATACTCAGCACAGTAAACTTAGAGAGATGTATAATGTGATATAAACATTAATAGTTTCACAATTGTGTTTTAGAAAGACTATTTATAGAGAAAATACAAAATGCCTCCCAAAAGTATACTTAGACGTAAGCCACCATAATCTTCTTGCTCATGCAGCAGGAAATCTAATACACCAGCTCAATAAACCTGTAGGAAACAAAGGTTTTATGTAGCATTAAGAGTCACAATATTAAAATACCACATATTACATTCAACTACTCTTACAACACTCATTTTAAGAGCTGAGAAAATTAAGTGCCAGTTTGAGAGTAATAATATCATAACATGCAGAAAGAGACTGAAGAAGTACAAAAATATGTGGAGCTGTCATGATATTTTTGTTGTTTGGGTCAGATCCAAACATTTGATGGTATTGACATTTTGGGTTATCACTGGAAAATACTGCCTCAACACAGCAGTATTCCTCAGAACATGCTGCAAAATGTAAATTCTCATCAGCTGACTCAGTGATGCTATTTCAAAATGTATAGTTTACCCTTTTTATTGTTGATAACAATAATCATTATCATTGATATGTCAGTCAAAAAACAGAGTTAAGTATAGGTGCATGAGAAAATACAGATATGTGCTTGTGAGAACCCATTAAAATAGGGTATAGAGATCATTGACCTTGGGGTGGAATAATCTAGACAACTGATAAAAATACTTATTATTTACTCACTAAGTCCCTGTCTTATTTATATTACCTTACCTAGTAACTACTCCCCAGATTGTTACTAGAGGTCACGCTTTGTAGGATTTGACTCCTGGAAGCATGGCTCTAGGACCAAAGATAGGAGCCCATTCCTGGAATCCAGTCTTCACTCCACTTTCAGCTAGCAGTGAAAGATGTCATCTGTTAGGCAAATAATATTTGGTTTCTTTAATACCCCCGAAACCCCGCCATGACTTCTGCACATTTTTTCAAGTTTATGACTGGATACTTAGGAAGGTTAGGATTGGAAAAAGTTGGATGGAGAAGGAAGGACAACCTTTTCCAGCCAGTCACATTTTGTAAATGCTTGCTGGATGGACAGAACTTTGGAATGTTCTAGTGAAATGGGTTAATAGATGAAAGACAAGTGTGGTGGTCAAGATGTATAACAACTACAATTATCACATAATACATGCTTGAACATGCTAATTATGCATTTGTTTATTTAGTGATAACTTCATTTATGCAAAGATGTAGAAAGCAACGTTATTTTTGACAGCTCACAGGAAGACTACAAACCCCTTCAGAGCATGAAACAAAGTGGGGGTTATTATATATTGTAACTATAAGCAAAATTTAGATAAGCACAACACTGAATACTATACACTGCGCTGCAAAGGTGTATTCTGTATGTGTATTTGAAAAAGTGACCTTAGATGTGCATTTGTGGAACTCAAGTTTTTATTTCATCCTATTATTTAAATATAAAAATCCACATTTTAAAAGGGAGGAAATGCTGGCTAGCATTAAAAAAAAAAAATCTTGCAGGAGGAAAATGCATCTAAAAGCAAATTGTGTGTATTTGTTATTGGGAGACTGTGTTTATGCAAGCAATTGTCATGCAAGCAGAGTTGTAAGTAATAATGTGGCCTTTAATGACGGAATGATGGACCTGCCAAACACTAGCTCCTGCCATAGACTGCTTGTATTTCCCTGCACAAAGATGCCCATCTGGGAGTTATTAACATATCCTCGTCAATTCAGAACCTACTTTAACATAATCCATATTTGTTGGAGAAAGTCCAACATCAGCCAGAGAACAGTGGCCACGTGATCCAATGACACATTTCAAGCAGCACACATAAAGCATGCTTGGGCAGCTAAGCAATTCAGAAATGCAAATAGCAAAAGCATTCCTCTTCCTAGATAAAAAGGACAAATCCCTTTTGGCATAACATCTTATACACTTTTGATACTGAATGGAAACAACAGAGGTAGGAAAGGGACAGGTAGGTGCTTTTTCATTTCATTCCAAGCAAGCCAACACACTCAGTCTTGAATCGAAGCTGCTATGTTTCCAAGACCCAAAGAATGCTCTGCTGCATAGGGGCAGTGGAAGAGAATACAAACACTATTATATCAGCAGTATCTCATGCTTGCTTGTGTGATACTTCTAAAAGTGAGCGTTGTTAAAAGAGACCTTAACTCAGCATCAAAAAAGCCTTTCATTATAAAACTACCTTGTCCTACAGGACACTCTACCCTTGGAAGTTCATATTTTCATAGAATTCTATTATTACTGTCCCTTTATAATTTTGAGTGATTCACTGTTCATTAAGTTTCCTGAAGTTTGGACTTTAATTTTACACTGGTACTTCTGGAGCCTCACCAAATTGTCAGTAAAAATCTCTGAAATGTCATGCAGATGAGACACCATGAGAGTGCCGAAGGCTTGACACAGCACTCGGATGTATGGTATTCCAGGATGTTGACAGCTAAGCCCTCTTTTAACCCTCAACTCGATGGAATATGATATTTACTGCCTTCAGTTTCTGGCTGGATAAAAAACCAGAAAACTCTTTTCCTCCTTTTTCATCCAGGCTTACTAGATTTTGTGATTTCTGGTGTTCAAACTAATATTGCTCATGACGTTTAAAGACCTTTGGGGAAATGTCACTTTTCCCATCACACAACCACTATGGATGGATTCTAACATATGTATGTGAGCTATAAAAGAATAGTGTAAACAATACCTTCCCATTAAACTTCAGTTCACATTAGGACTGTGCTGTCCAAAGATTGTAGTTAAAGATAATGGAAGTGTGACTATATTCCTTTGTGTAGCTCAGTCATGACCCTAATTAATGTGTCCAGTTCAGACATGTATTTCTTTAACTAATGGGTGGTTTTGTTTGGACAATTAGGCAGAGTTGACAAGGAAATTTTACATCAAACTGGGTCATAAAAAGTACATTATTCACCATTATTATAAGTAAAACACTATTTATTACCTGAACTTTACAACACGCCATTATCAATCATTACCTGTCATTAAGGTATGTTAACATGAGATCAAAGAGACAAAGCTAACTTAAACAAACAGAGGTGCAGAGAAGGCTTTTAGACTTACTTATTTAAATTGAAACAAGTGTAGTTGAGTCCATTGATTACCTAGAATGTCCTTTCAACTGAAGATGCAAATCAACTAATCACTGCAATCTCAGAGCATCACTTATTCCTTGACAAAGATCACAGCTGTGCTCTTTCTGAGAGAAAAGTGGCTAGAGGCACCCACAGAAATATGGAAAACCATGGCTGCAAGTTTAGATTCCCTCTCATTACAGCTCTCACCTAAAATGTTATTTGCTCATTCATTAAAAATAATAAACAGAAATAATCTAAAACAAAAGGAGGTTCTCAGTTTTAAGGGATTAATTTCTTAAACAGGGAAAAAAACCACACAAACTGCCAATTCAGCAAATTATTCCAGGCTCATAAGACTCATTCTAGTTAACTGTTTTCATAGCAGTGGTGCCCAAGTGTTTGAGTCAGTGAACAGGATCCCTTTATCCTAATGACTACGCAATGCTCCCAAATACAAATACTCCAATACACTTTGTGTCAAACAGGGAAAGTCCTATAGAGAGAGCTTTCATCATGCTGTGCCACTGACCTCAACAGCCATCTTGAAAATGAGGAAATGATCCCTGAAAGTACAACCTTATCGCAGCACTGAACAATACTGTTTTATGAGCAGCATTACAGTCTAACAGTTGCAATATTTCCTTAGAGCTTGCACAAGATGTAAACTGTTGGGCAAGTTTTTCACTCAGAATAAAAGGTTTTAGATGTGTGAGCATGTTTTGATTTTTTTCTAACTATGCTATTTAACAGACTTGCTGCAGTCTGCAATTCTATTCTGCCCTGCAAGATTCAATCAACGTTCCAGAGAGCTGAGAAGGACAAAACTAGAAATCACAATTTCTGACTGTCCTGGGTTCAGCAGTAGCAGTCATGTTTCTCCTCCTTGGTAGCTGGTGCAGTGCAGCGTTTTGACTTTCGGCTCGGGAACAGAGCTGATAGAGATGTTTTGGTTTGGCCAAGGACTTTGTGAGCCTCATGCTCTGCCAGGGGGGAGGGGAAGCCGGGAAGAAGCAGAGACAGGACACCTGACCCAAACTGACCAAAGAGGTATTCCATACCACAGCACGTCATGCCCAGGATGTAACTGGGAGTTAGCCAGAAGGGCTGGGAGACTGCAGGGTTGGAGGAGGTATCGGTCGGAGCTTGGTCGGGCTTGGGGGGCGAGTTATCGGTCAGCGGGTGGTGAGGTGTTGTATTCTGTTCCCTTGTTATTTCCTTTATCATTATTATTATTGGTGGTAGCAGTAGTGATTTGTGTTATACCTTAGTTACTAAACTGTTCTTATCTCAACCCGTGGGAGTTGCATTCTTTTGATTCTCCTCTCCGTCCCTCCGAGAGCAGGGGGAGGGCAAGAAGGGGGGGGAAGTGAGTGAACGAATTACCTGACTGGGTTTAAACCACGACACTGACCAACCCTGAGCCAAATCCTTCTAAAATTCCTGAACCATTTGGATTCGTTGTTTCTGAGTACACAGTCAGAATATCTTCTTTTTCAAATAAGAGTATATAAAAGTCATAGACACACATCAACCCTCACTTCCATGGAAACCTTTCCCTCAAACATATCCATAATCTATTCTCATTCTTTCTCTTGATCAAAATGTCTGTACTATGACAGAGCTAAACATCTATTCCAGCACAGCTGTAGGCCAGTCTGTAGTCTCAGCACTTTTAGCCACAGCTTCGCTGTATATTGTAAACTTACGCAATACATAATAAATTGTGGGAAGTTGATTTAGGACACGATAGTAGCCCTCAAGGTTTCAAAAATAATTACCATTTTTATGCCCATATTAGGAACTAAAACATCACTCAGGAGTCTTCCCTCATCAGACATCTTTTAAGATTTTCTAGATTATGGGAAGCAAACTAGATCATTTTGTTTGATATTTTGTTACTCCTTCTCTCTTTGTAAGCTTGCCTTAACACTAGCTAAGCTCCTTAAACTCATTTACACAACATAACCATCAAGTTTATGTAAATATGTGCTGACCTTAACCCTGCTCAGCTGGGTAAGAGAGGGGGAAAAAAAAAGAAAACAAGAAAAAGAAATTCTCAGCGCACAGAACTGCAGAATGGTTTGGGTTGGAAGGGTCCTTGAAGATCATCTAGTTCCAACCCCCCTCTCATAGACAAGGACACCTTCTACTAGACCAGGTTGCATAAAGCCCTGTCCAACCTGGCCTTGGTATAGCTGCACATTTTGCTTATCTGCAGATTCATCCCAGAGTTGTGTTGGAGGTGGGGAGTGTTTTTGTTGTTTTGGGGACTAATATAGTTTAAGGAATGCATGGCCATTAGGGAAGTATTAGCTCAGTTACTGCAGAGATTTCATCTTAACACTGTTCAAGGTGCTTTCACCTTCAGTTCTGAGCCATACAAACTGTTTATTACTGCTTAGAGAGCAACCACTCAGATAAATAAGAGCTTTCAAAAGCTACACATCACTGTCTAGAAGTAAAAGGCTTCCTTCACACCTAGCTGAGTGATGCCACTCCTATGATGTATGTGTTTCCACTAGAGGCCTCAAGATACAAAGAGGATCACACAAAGGACCCTCTGAAAGAGAAGGTAGCACCTCACCACATCTGTAAAGGAAGATGTCACATTAACATTTGCTGGCTACTCAGTATTTAAAAAAGGGACAGAAATTCTAGCTATATAATGGTATTTGACTGAATAGTGTTTAAAGTGACATAAAACACAGATCTATTGCATAATGCTAATTCTGTCAGAAGCATGATTTATATACTAAAAAGATAAGGGCCAGTCTGTATTTGTTAATAATTACCTTTCATATTTTGAAATACAGGACCTAAATATTAAATTTTAAATCATTTACCATCTATTGAAATCAAGCTACTTTTAAAGCATATTCATTTGATGCTATACAGTCAATAATGCACACCTATTGATGGAAATGGAATATAACACTCCATAAAATCAAATATGGAGCAAGAACTTCAGCAAAATAGAATTATTTCAGAGAAATATCTAGATATCTTTTTCTGGAACAGTGGGATTAAAAATTCTTGTGGGAGTCATGTTTGGTGAACTTTAATGAGCTCAGTGGTCAAGAACTCTGTATTATATCATCTGATAGAGATACGCATGGTGCCAGCAATTATCATATCTTAGCTCATTCCAGATTTACAAATGTAAAGCAGTACTATAAATATGAAGTAATATACTGTGAAGTCGTTCTGATTTATTAGAAATACTTGGTAACTATTCTCATATTTTCTCTGACACTAAATATAATTGGTAGACCAGTGTCAAGGTAATGGTACCATGTCAGAACTTCAGTTCCAGAAGGCATACAAGGAGGAGTAGATACGCAGAAAGGGAAATGTAGCCCAAATTTATCAAGACAAGTAACACTTGAGCAGTCCAAAACCATCCCCAATGCAAATAAAACAGGTGGCAGGGTCAAGCACTTCAAGAAGTCAGCAAGAACCAAGAGGCAGGGGGAAAAAAGTTGTAAAACATTAATTGCATCTCATGCTTTTTTTGTTAATTCTGCTATTTGGGTTTTTTTTCATATTATCAAGGTGCTCCATTCAGACACCTTTAACATCTTATAAATATTCTAACAAAACAGAAGCTACAGTCAGGACACTTGTTGCAGTGGAGCTCTCATGTTTTCAGAGAAGCCAGAGGTTCTCTCCATTCAACATTTAGAAATGATTTCACTGAAAACACTCAAAAATAGGGCATTCTCTTTTCATTCTACTCTTCTTTGGTAGAGGCTATGTTGCTTTATTTAACCTGGCCTATTACATTCTATATAACTACATGATTTTACCTTTTACAGCTCAGTTTTAATTGCATATCATTGCTACCTTTCTTGTAAAGAGACACAGCTCTGCCATTCCTACTAATTATCTAAATCACCAATCGCTGTTTGCATGTGTGTGGCCTTGCCTAAAGCTTTTAAGTTATGACACTAAATCAAAACAAGTTGGAGGCATCTCTGCTATAGAGACAAACTAATGGTGGTTGCATGACATTCATTTTAAGCCATTTGGAAGTATTATTTCTAAGATTACAGTACTCATATACAACATATAATTTTGTGGGGAGGTGGGAGACAGGGAAGGCTATCTTATGCGGTGGGTTAACACACTGCTATCCCATTGAACCACAGCCACAACAGCACTGCAGCCTTAACCAAACTGACTCAGACACAAACACATTTGATGACAAAACCTAGAACAACAAGAGCACCAAATTATCTCTTGCCTCAGGGTTGCTCCACATCCTTCACTGTGTTTGAGAAGGGTCTGAAAAAGGTCTTTCTCTTCATCCTAATCACATCAAGTCCTCTGCTTTCCTCACACTGGATTTTAACTTATTCTGACTCTAAATTTTTTAAACATTAACGAATAATATCACATTTATTAAATGTGGTAGGAAAATCCAAAATTAATAAAGAGATTACGTCTTCCTCACTGTTAAGCTACAGCATGTCGAGCAAGCACGCATATTTGCAGATGTCCTGCTCTTAGCATAGTGGCAGCCAACACACCTTGCTTTTCTGAAAAGGTATACCATGCCCTATCTTTCACATATATATCCACTTCCTTTGTGTCATATTTCATCTTTTATTTTCCACTCCAAATCCATCAAAATGAGAAGGATTATCTGGACATTAGCTTCCCCTCTAGCCTTCAAAATTGCAATCTCCTGCAGAGCAGGGCAGGAAGCTCGGGTTTTTTTTGAGCTTTTGGATTTTTCTCCTGTTCTTTCTCCCCCAAAAAATAAGACTTTCCAGAGTACTTATAGCACCATGAGAGAAGGAAAAGGGAAGAGATGGAATCTCCCACGAGACTGATTTGACTCATGTGGGAATAAACTGTTATGTGAGGGATACTAGCATCCATCCCTGTCTTGTTCCACTTCTCACTGAAGGAGGATCAGAAAGTACTTATACTCCTCCATCCTCTCTTCTCCCAAATCTTTAATACAAAGTGGATGGTCTGTAGCATCACAGGCAGAGGTGCTCATTCAGAAAAAGGCAGTTGGCTGGAATTGTAACAGCAGAAGCAGCAATTCTGACATTATATCCCTGACCTAAGCACACATGCAGCATTTGGCAGGTCTGTCTGTGTCCACTCAGACTGCGCTTTCTAACCTCAGCCCTGCAAACCTTGCCCACAGGAGAGTTCAGACTGGCTACTGTGCACTTACAGCGTATTTAAGCTGTGATGAATCTGCTTTTTCCCCTTCCCAAGATATGTTAAAAGAAGAAATTAAAAAAAAGAAAAAAAGAAAAAAAGGAAAGATCTTTGATTAGTGCCAAATGGAGCAATAATTAAAATTTCAGTTAAATAACAATGAAATTTGTTTGAATAGCTCCCATCTTCCTATTTTCTTCTAGATTTTTTAAAACCTTGATTAGTAATTTGACATCTTAATAATAAAACATGGAACACTTATAATACCGCTGTTGCAGTGAAAACACTTAGGTTTTATGCCTCTCCAGAGGTAGATATTTAGTACTCTGCAGATAGATTAACCTTACCTCCCATATGAAGACAGGCTGAGGAAGTTGGGGCTGTTCAGCCTGGAGAAGAGAAGGCTGAGTGAAGACCTCATAGCAGCCTTCCATCTGAAGGGGGGCTATAGGGATGCTGGAGATGGACTGTTCATTAGGGACTGTAGTGATAGGACAAGGGGTAACGGGTTAAAACTTAAACAGGGGAAGTTTAGGTTGGATATAAGGAGGAAATTCTTTACTGTTAGGGTGATGGGGCACTGGAAAGGGCTGCCCAGGGAAGTTATGAATGCTCCATCCCTGGCGGTGTCCAAGGCCGGGTTGGACAGAGCCTCGGATGACATGGTTTAGTGTGAGGTGTCCCTGCCCATGGCAGAGGGGTTGGAACTAGACGATCTTTAGGTCCTTTCAAACCCTAACTATTCTATGATTCTATGAACTTAGCATAAAACAGTGTAATGTCTTCCTTATTTCTGTTCATGCATTTTGAAATTATGATGCCAGGCCAAGAACAAGTCACACATCACATACTGGTCATTATGCACAGATTTCCTGATTAACTAAGAAATGCAAAAATCTTCCAGCTCGTGTTAACATCAGTTTGTCAGCTCTGCACCATTTCACTCGAAGAAGAAATGCCTGTGTAGGGAAAACCACAAGAGCCACCAGCTATGGTGCTCTGGACTGCCATCACCTGGAATTCATTTGGGTCACCACAACCTCATGGTCAAGAGCATGATCTGATTTCTTTATTTTGCTGGCATTACATGAGTATTTACATTGCACAGAAGTCATCATCTTCACCAGTGCCAGCACAAACCTGACTTCTAAGGGATGCTCAAATGGATCTAATAGGGTTTTTTTCTTTTTGCCAATGTTTTTGACAGAATTTTGAGGAAGTTGCTTCTGAACCAAGGAGAACAATTTTTCAGAGCAGCTTGCTGTCACTTCATGGTTATGAGTGTCAGCAAAAGTATGCTGGAAATGTCTCAAAGTGGAAAGGCATCCTATAGACATCTCACTAACACTATGGCTCATGAGGGCAGCAAGAGCTGTCTGCTGCAGCAGGGATAGGAGCCAGCAGGAGGTGGGCTCAGCAGGGCTGGGCTCAACTGCTGTTTGCTTTGATAAAGCTCTTTTCAAGAAGACCCAGAAGGTTAAGGAACATGATCTTCAGTTACTATGAACATCAATCAGCTTCATGCAACCACATATTCCTCTTTCAAAAGAAGTAGTACAGGGCAATTCCTCAGTAAATGCACTAAAATCAGTCCGCAGCAGCTCTAAAGTTAGTAGGATTGTGTGCCTCTTTTCTCACGTCAGGTCATCCACGAAACCAAGATGGCCTAAATTCTAATCTATTTTGCAATGAAAGTATTGTGTGAAGCATGCAGGATCTGGCCTCAGGGTGGAGTGGCAAAAAGACAAAGAAAGACCAAGTCACCACCCCATTAATCCTTATTACAGATGTTACTGAGGAGAAAACTATTCCCTTAAATTTGCATTTTTGTTGTATCCTTTGCCCTTGGATCAACTCAGTCTTGACTTTCAGTGACTGGTGTGTTCACTGAAGAATAAAAAGTTACACAGCCAGCCCAGTCCTTTGTTAAAGTAATGAGAAAATCATGTTATGTATTGTTGGTAGGGTTTTTTGTTAAATCATGGCCTTTGTTATTCATTAACATTCGAATGCTGAAAAGCCAATAAATTATTACCAAAAGGAAATGTAAACAACTTTCTCTGAGGAAGGACTGCATACAGTAGGCTGGAACCTCCTTCAAGTTAATTGCAACATAGTTCACTAATGAAACTTTCCATCTATTAAATCTTAACAGGAATAACTATAAAAATGGCGCCAACCTCTCTCTCCTGCCTAGGAAGGCCCCAGACAGCATCTGCAGAGACTTTCACACTTACTGTCTTTGTAGCCATTGGTAATTATTCCTAAGTAGCAATGGCAATGTACAACTAATTTCACACTGGTGATGGAGTTTTCACGTTAATTTGCATACTGGAGCTGGCTGTAGGAAAGACCATAACAATTGTACCTGGTTCTTACCCAGTACCCTGCAGCACATCTGCCTTTAAGAGCTCTGAGGTCAATGGGAATCACCTTCCCTTGCTCTCTTTGAGCTCAGGGTGAGGGTCAAGATGGGCAAGGACATGACCAGCATTTCAGCCAAGACCTGGATAAGCTTTTGAGGCAAGAATTTAAATTCCACCCTTCACACCCATTTAAAAGAGATCACACAGTACTGCTGAAAGGTAACATCTCTCCTGGCACATAGCACATTGCAGGGACTACTTTTGCTTGTTCATTGCTTCATAGACAATTTTGATCCATCACTGATCTTAATCTTGCACTTAATTTCCTCCTCTCGCTGTTATTAGCTGTTCAGATTCAACTGACATCTGTGTTTCTCATCTGCAAGATTTATCCAAGATCTTCTGCCAGCTCATTTCAAGATACTTTTAAGCCTTGCTTTTCTGCCACTTCTTCCATGGTTTTAGCTGTACTTTGCTCCTTATCTTTATCTACAAAATATCCTTAGGGGCAATTTTGTGATTCATTCATTCCTGAATATTTAACAACTGTGCTTTCTAAAAATGTTGAAGACTAAAGAAATTCTACATGTCCTGCTTGAGACTTGCTGCCTATACAGGAAAAACATCCTTTCGCTCTTTTCCTCTTCAGTAAAACTACTGAAATACAATCAATAATTAGAAGTCAGGCAGGACACTCTTTCAAGGAGAAAGTAACAGCATTTTTGAAAGCCTGGGACTGGACACATACATTAAATAACCGCAGCTCTGTATATCAGTCATTTTCATATGTCATATTTAAAGTAAACTAGAATGCCCATGTTGGTATACCAAGTGAATTATTTCATTTATAGTCCAATTTCAACCAGCTGAAGCCACAAAGAAAATTTAGCTCTGGTATATGCAAGTTTGATTCCTTGAAACAGAAGTGTTACGTAGTTGAAAAAATCAAAATATTTTCAATTTGATGCTAAGGGTTTTTTTGCTCAATAACTTTACTGTTTCTCCTTTGACTAGAGAAATAACAGTACATGATATCTGGATGACCTTATCAACTCAGTATTTTAACATTATTAATCAGGGATGAACATATCCCATTCTATCTTAATAATTACTCAAAAACATAGAATCATAGAATCACAGAATAGTTAGGGTTGGAGAGGACCTTAAGATCATCTAGTTCCAACCCCTCTGCCATGGGCAGGGACACCTCATGCTAAACCATGCCACCAAAGGCTCTGTCCAGCCTGGCCTTGAACACCGCCAGGGATGGAGCATTCGCAACTTCCCTGGGCAACCCTTTCCAGTGCCTCACCAGTAAAGTGCCTAACAGGAAAGAATTTCTTCCTTATATCCAATCTAAACTTTCCCTGTTTAAGTTTTAACCCATTACCCCTTGTCTTATCATGACAGTCCCTCCCCAGCATCCCTGTAGCCCCCCTTCAGATACTGGAAGGCTGCTATGAGGTCTCCACGCAGCCTTCTCCAGGCTGAACAGCCCCAACTTCCTCAGCCTGTCTTCATACAGGAGGTGCTTCAGTCCCCTGATCATCCTCATGGCCCTCCTCTGGGCTTGTTCCAACAGTTCCATGTCCTTTTTATGTTGAGGACACCAGAACACACAATACTCCAGGTGAGGTCTCACGAGAGCAGAGTAGAGGGGCAGGATCACCTCCTTCAACCT
Organism: Pezoporus flaviventris; assembly: GCF_033815535.1. Classification (NCBI taxonomy): domain Eukaryota; kingdom Metazoa; phylum Chordata; class Aves; order Psittaciformes; family Psittacidae; genus Pezoporus; species Pezoporus flaviventris. Next base: position 41,261,541 of record NW_026892549.1, read on the forward strand.
GCTGGTCACGCTTCTTTTGACGCAGCCCAGGATCATTTGTTCCACTATGGCTTTAAAGATGCATAGTGAAAACCAAAGCACTCCTGTCTTCCCTTAATTTGCCTTCCTAATTCAAGTAATAAAGTTCTATTGTATTACACTGGGGAAGGAAATAATCCACGATGTTGTGCAAGTTGCAGTAATAGCAAGTTAACTACAGGTAATACATAAACTGTAAACAGAACTTCTAAATAAAAACTACAAATATATTTTTATTATCCATGCGTTATAACTGGCAAGCACCAGCAAAGTGCATGGTGCTATATAGTATACTAATAAGAGTGGCTGAAAGAATATACTCTGATAGGTAGGATAAAAAATGGTTAGGAAGTTTAAAGCGCAAATATTTAACACTTCACCAAAGCTTATCCAAATTTTAGAGGTCATCTTAACTGGTAATGTATGATCTTGATGTATTTTAGCAGCCTTAAAACTTAGCCAGAGTGATGACATTGTAGCAAAACTAAAAAGCTGTAAGTCAACTTTGTTTTCTCATTTAGAACGAATGACAAATAACTTGTGTTTATAACTACTTATTTATATTAATAAAAACATTAATGCTCAGCTACATTTTTCCTTTGTACAGAATAATCCTAGAGTAATTTCATGGCTGCTAGGTGCAATAGCTATAAAGCTGAACTGTTCTGGGAAAGGAAGTGATTGCAGAAAGGAGTGCTGGAGCTGCAGAGTGGAAAAAAATCCTCTACTGTTTCGTTTTATTTTAGTCATAGATTCCAACATCAGATGCCTTGAAATAGCTTTTATATTTTTACTGAGACAAAGGGAAGGAGTCAATGTGTGCAGATCTCATACTCCTGAGAATTTCCCTGGGAGCATTTTGCTAAACAAGTCATAGAATCAGAGAGGAATTTAGGTTAGAAGGGACCTCTAAATATCATCTAGTCCAGACTCTCTGCAATGAGCAGGGTCATCTTCAACTAGAACTTGGCAACTCATCAGCATCTCAGTTCAGGGGCAAACAGTAAGATGAACTATCAAAGAGATCATTAATGAGTTCCAGATCTAGCAAACAGTTTCTATGGAAAGTCACAGTGTTACCTACACAACAGATAAACCACCTCTTGAACTCCAAGAACTGTTAACTGACTTGCATATGCAAGTAGAAGCCCTAAAGTGATTTTCAAGGTATTCCATGACTAGGATTAGTCCAGGCAAGCTGTGCTTAAACACTACGTACTGTCATGACACTGAACTACCATAACAGAGCATTCCCTTGGCACAACAACTCTAAGTTACCATTTAGGAATCAACTTGGGTCTACACAAGTTCAAAGCGAATCATACTCTGCCAAGTCTCATGACAAAATAACAAAATCCCATCCCTGAAAGGGTGTGCAGTCAGGTAACTGTAGGTTGGAGCTTGTCCCTTCTGAAGGTCAGCATCATCTTTAATCTGAAATTAATTGTTGCTGCTGAGTATCACAGATCAAGGCAACTTTGCAGATATCTGGTCCCATAAGGGGCCAAGTTACCCTGAGAAGAACAGCAGTTCCCAAGGCATTGCAAAACACATGATTCCTGTTGTGAGTCTCCCACGGGAAAAACTGGGAATGCAAAATTACTATTTGAATAAATAAATAAATAGGCTATCCTGTAGTTTTCCACTGGTATCCTATCTTCTCCATTTCTATTTTTCAGACTAAGCTTTTCCATGTTGGAACTGCCTGCACTTTCTGTATGCATTATACAGCACAAAGCACAATTTTGGTAGAAAGCAATAAAGATAAAAATTTCATCTGAATTATTTTGATCATTCTTTATCTATCCATAGGATACTCTCAAGGCATTTCAGATTGTATTTGGAATAGATACACTAGGAAGTGAGATGATAATTATCCAGCATAGATCTACTCTTATCATCCCATTAACCAATACTGAAGTATGAGCTTAAAGTAATGCTTATAAAGCTAATTCAAATGTGAGATTAACTGCATCCAAATTTCTATAGCCATTAATTTCTTCACACTATACAAATGCAAACATACCACTACAGCCCCACCAGCAACCTACAAGTGCCTGATTTGCATTCAACTTCACGTCTTTGGCGGTTTTCTTTGTTTCACTGTCTGTATTTTTATACCGTTTCCTTCTTCTGTTCCTTCAAACTCCCAATTGTAATTCCATTAGCTAGATGAAACATCACATTAACGCAGAGATAACCCATGCCGTCAGTGAGGCTATGTGGTGTTCAGGCTGCTGCAACAGCTGGTTCAAGAGGAAGGTTGTGGTACAATAGCAGCTGCCAACAGCAAGAGCAGTGGTGGGTGTGAAGGAGGAGCAGAGCCTTCCTTGTCTGTGGCAGCTCTGATGTAGGATGATGCTCAGCCACCCTCTCCCTCTCCCAGACCCCCGCCATGCAGTACCACCTCTCTCTTCCTCTTACATGGTGTCCTTTGACAGCACCTTCACAGAAGCTAATCCCTGTACATGGATGATGGGCCTTTGGCTGTAACAGTGTAAACTGGGAGCTGACTAGTGGCCAGGACCTGCATAACCCACATGCCATAAGATCAGCTTGAGTGCTCCCTGTCCAAGGCCCACCTCCTCCCAGGATGCCTTCATATTTTTCTCAAGAGTAGGACAATTCTTTGTAACAAGGGAGCAGAAACAACACATACAAGAAGGAGACGTGTGACTGATGTCTAAGATGTTCAAGCAAAACTTGAGAAGTAAAGAAGCAACTGAAAATAGCAAACAAAAATGGTTTCTGACAGTCATTACATCCAATGAAACAAAACAACAACCAGACAGTTAAGAAAAACACTGAAAGAGCATGAAGTTATACTCTGATGAAGAATTTCTCTAATTTAAAATCCAAAACCTCCATACAGAATAAGCAAATTATTCTGAACCATCACAAGTACATGCTTTTTTCAACCTTTGTGCAAACTATCCATCCTAGACCCACTTGAAGTTCATTATATTCACTGTTAAGACTTTGCTGGTGGCTCTTTAGATATTCTGAATACCTACATGGAATCCTATCATGATGAGAACAAATATAATATGAACAGACACTGTAACAACCAATAGCAGAAAGCATCACCATGCTTATACTGACAGCCTACAACTGGATATTTGTTATTTCAATGCTTGTGTGCCAAAGACCAAAGAGAAAAGGAAATAATTTTCCTTAACCAAAGCTTGAATAAGTACTTGAAACTTCAACTTTTCCCCTTATTATCTCTGTTAGAACCCATGCAATTATATGTATGCTTTTTGTTGTATTTCATGACAGCCTCCCAGAATTTGTGAATAACAGTGTGGTACATTTGAAAAATGATGTGCATATGTTTAAGGAAAATGAAAAATAGGATAAGACTGTGGTATCCAACCTTTGCTATACTGCATGATGGATGTAGAGCAGCTCCGCAAAAATTTATGAATACTGCATGCTGACCTGGTTGTTGAAATGTTTGTTGTATGACTATATTGAGTTAAATCAACAGAACTATTGGGGAAATAAGGAGGAATCACTCAAAATAAGCCACCCCAATGTAACTTGTTAGAGCTAGTTAAGAAAACGATGCCTAAACCATCTCCTGAAGATTCTGCCTCCCACATGTAGTAAGGGTCTAAGTCTTTCTTGCCACTTAAAGCCATGGCTGGAGGCAAAATAAAAGACATTCATTTTCTGTAAAGGTAAGAAGTCAACCTTTTTCATGCAGTAGACAGCTGCCAAAGTGTTTAGCTTTGTCATGCTTCATTTAAGCCATTCATTTAGGACGGATAAAGTTATAGGCAAGGTTGTGAGACAGATACAATTTCAAACTTTTTTCATTTTTTATTTTTTTTTTACTTCTATAGTTAAAGAAAAATACTTGGGAATTGCCAATATTTTAATAGAACATATCCCCAGAGAGAGGTGGAATTATGAACTCAGGTAGATTAGCCTACTGGGTTATTTTTGCCATGCTAAACAAACTCAGTATACTGACAGAATAGCATTAACACTATTACTAAATTTTGTATGCAGAACTAATTATTTTAAAGGCATATTGAGTTCTTCCATTTCAGATGATCATGATTTTAAGCAGACCTTTGCCATTTGTGTGCTTATTTCTAGAATCTTTACTTTCTTAGTGTCATTTAAATAAAATAAAAAAAAATCTAAATCATTATTAGGAATGATTTCTGTATATCCCTCGGTATGTAGCAAGCAAGTTTTCATTCAAATGAAAACTTTCATTTGCTAAAATGAAAATTATTAATTTGCCAAAAATACAGATCAGCAGTCTGCATGAGAACTAAAACTGCTGTCAATACAGTTATCAAATGCAGTTACCAAAAAACATATGCACTAGATTAAGAATGCCATCAAAAAGACAAAACCAGCACACTACCCAAAGGCAGTCCCAGCACTGACAGGCAGAGCTAGCCATCAGACCCACTGGAGAGCTGTGGATGCTCATGCTTCGCTTTGCCCAGCCCAGCCCCAGCCAAGGTCTGGCTGCAGACCTGCAAAGGACATTTCTAACAAAACAGGTTGTGCCAGTTAATAGTTTTCTGGGGATCAGATATTCAGATATTCACTCAAGCCACATCAGACCTGGCCAATCTCACTATCACCCTGATCATTAAGAACTCATTCCTTGCTTTCACCTCCTAGCAGGAGCAGAAAAGGCAGCATGATGGGCAACAATGGTTTATCATTTCTGCTTAAGCAGTTTCTAGGAGAAGATAGCAACGGTCCCCCTCTATTCATTTGCCTATAAGGAACTGCATGAGGTGGAGCTGCCTTTTTTATAGCCTTATGATCTCTGTCCATGTTCTGCCATGTTCAAGAAATATAATTAAATTATACTGCATCAGCTGCAAGTTTGAAGGAATGTATCTATTATTCAAGTTCTTTTTACTGCCTGAATTGAACTTGGCATCCTTTTGGATGGCAACTTGCTCAGACATCCACAAGAAGTCACCTTTGCCATCTCTTTTTCCTCTGGATGTTTGTACTGCCCTCTACACAGGGGCTGCGCCTTCAAACCAGTCTGAGTGCAAAGCTGCACCATAAACGTGATTAGTTTATGCACTAAATAAGATATTTTGTCAAAAGTATGACAGAAAGGCTCCAAACCTGAGACGGGTGAAACCAGTATAGACTTTAGAGGACCCAGCTATAGGACAAGCACCACAGAAGGTCTGCAGCCACCTGAGCCAAGGAGCTGAGCACCCTCCTGTGTGACAGTCGCTGCCAAGAGAGGCACTCAACATGGAAAGCTTCAGATGGCTGTTTGCAAGGTGTTGTTTGTGGGGCCTAGGAGAGTCTGGTACTTGTTCCCTCACACTCAGCCCTGAGCAGCCGAATTGCATGCCTTCCCAGCCATTCTGCAAAAGCTGTACATTTAATAGGGCTTGCAAAAAGAGTAAGGGTTTGCTTATCAAATAAAGAAGGGATGAAAGGAACTTTCCTGGGGTTGTGCTGGCTCAATTCCTGTTTGATTGACTGCTCATGCTGTTGTGTTAGTGGTTATTAGAGCTGGTAAAAACACAATTTCTGTCCCGCAGGACTTTCCTATACTCCGACATTTGTTTTCATTCTGAAACAGCGTTAAATATTTCAAAATAATGAACACTTTCATAGAATGAGTGGACCTAAAAATAAATTAAGAAGCGTCATTGTGTTTGTATGTATGCATGCATGAGCACATTCTCAGTCCATGGGTCTAACCTCTTCTCTCCCCTAAACAGTCACCGAGGTTTACAAGAGTTTTGTTTCCAGATTCATCAATTTGGTATTCTAGCTGATTGGTCGTCCTTGTGAAGACCACAGTAAGATGCTGAGCTGACACCATGATGTTCCCCACCTCTTAGGTTCCCTGGCCTGCTCAAGTCCTAGATATGTCAAGAACACAAAGATTTGACGATTTCTCCAGAAAATTCAGTAAGCACAGAGCTAGCAGCAGCCAGCTCCCACATCCTCCTTTCTTTACAGTCCTTTTGTGGGATGCACTGAAATTAAGAGATGAAATAACTAAGAACTGTGAACCTCAGTGTCCTCAGCTGTCAAATGGTTCTCTGGGACTACAGACATACCAGGCACTTCAGAGCAACATTTATGCCAACTAATCCAATCCCACTTTTTGCTTACACGACAAAAATCCACCTCATTTTACCTAGTGTGGCTGTATTTTGAGAAAGGAGCGAGTGAGAACCAGCAGAAGAATTAGGCATGCTATGACTTGCAAGGGCTGTCCAGCCTCGTAATTGCTGTCTTGTTCTTTTCTTCCCCTTTTAAAATGATAACTACAGCCTAAAACGGATAAGTGACATTCTGTTCATCTCCACAGCCACAAAATGAAGGAACAGACCACCCTCTGCCTTCACACCTTTCAAGGTTGCAATGAGAACCTTGTTACCATTTTTCAGTGTTCATCCTTCAGTCACAGATCCTCCCATCCCCAGGTGAACCATATAGTGCTAAGGTTGATATTACTGCATCACAGACTACTAGGTGGAATATAGCCTCATTTGACAGTCTCTTGGTTTAAAACAGTCTTTATGAAGTGCTATGCTTTAGGGAAATAATGTTAGCAAAGAAATGTCAGATTTTGCTCTCATCACTGAAGAACAAAATCTAACAAGGGTGGTTGTCAGCTATTATGCTTTTGTACTGAAAAATTGTACAATCCTTTTAAGTTACATATAATGATTTTATAGCCTTTTAACAAGAGGAGCACCATTGGGTAGGATTTTAACAGAGGAAATAGGATTGGCAATTTATTTTTTTTAAACCAGCTGAATTCCCCAAGTTCTTCCTTGATTTAAGCCAAGGTCTGTATTACAAACAGAAGAGATTATAAGCATCTGAAAGAGACATGGCTTTGGTAAAACTCTCTTAAGTAATGATGATCCTACAGCATTCAGATAAGTCAGGGGTCAATATGATCTTATTTGCCTGTGCCTTTCATTAGGAGCACTCTTTCTGCAGTACCATACTTCTGGTACCTCCGAATACACAGAGGATTCATGCTTCAGTTCTGCATGTATTAAGAATGCAGCCATAGCAACTACTAGCATTAATGAACTATTTGCTTATGCAGTAATAATTAACTTCCATTACATTACTTTGTGTGATTACTTTCTTAATTGCCTGAATTATGCATCCATTTAATATTTAATAACCATTCTCAGAAATCAGACACTGGTAAAAAAACAAATTGCTCACAGTTTCCTTGCAATAATTAAGCTCACAAGAATAAATGAAACCTTTTAAAAATGAATGCCTTGTGATTATATCCTTGCATATAGAACAAGATCCTAAATTAGCTATTTATTAAGTCTAAATTTAAGACCAAATAATACATTTTTCACTTACGCCTTGGGAAATCAACCTATACAATACCTGACATCACCAGCATAATTAAGTGCCATCTATTTACTTTGAGAGTCACAAATTTCGCAGTAGTATTTAGAACATTCAGAAGTGTGTGGGGGGAAATCTTTTAAAATGCCTCCTTGGAAAAATAGCATCTTCTTTACCTGAGGTAGCTGCTTAGTTGTGCTTAAAGTACTGGAAAGATCTGTGAAGCGTAAATAGCCTTCTGATGGGGAGGGTTGGGAAGGACTTTTTTTGTCATGTTTTAATTTACATACAAACAATGGAAATACAGTTATACAGCCTGAGGTCAGGCTTACCAAACAGAATGAAATTCTTTGCTGTATATGAAAATAATGTTTACAATCAAAAACAGGCAGTCTGATCTACTTGTTTTTTCATGTTGTCATCTGTCTCTGAGCCCTCGTGCCCTCCTCGCACCCAAGCAGAGCCACATGCTGATTTGCAAAGTGATAATGCCATTACTTTATTGCACATCAGCTTTGTTTCCCAGTGGTTTGCAATGAAGTCACCAGCTTAAATAAAACGTGCAACCATTTTATTGTATGTTGTCTTTATGAATAGAGTCTCCTGAGCTGGACAAGATAGATAACTGTTGTAAAGGGTTTTGTTTTGCCCCTTTTATTTTTCCTCTGAGTTGCATCTGCAAAATTGCTCTGCCATTCCACAGTGATTATGGCAGCCATGTACAGATGTGTTTATCTGAGCCATAGCACTGCTCAGCTGAAGCTACAGGGACTCCTTCTTTTTTCCTATGCACATGTACCACAAATAAAAGGTATGCAATGAAAAACATACTCCAGGCATCCTGCACCAAAATAAACCAAATCCAGTAACGGAAATAATTGAAGGGCTTATTTGCTGAGAGGCAGGTGAAGAAGCAGGGGCTGCTCTCCCCCTTCCCCATACAGGTGGATCATTTTCAGCAAGATGCAGAAGGAGCTGCAGGGAGCCAGGGAGGGAGGGAGGGATGGCGCCCGTTTGGGGTGTCAGGAGCCAGCAATGGCTGCTAGCCTGAGTTCCCAAACTGAGCTAAATTGATGCCAATCTCACTGGCTGTTGTTACAGTGGGCAGCATCATTAGGATTTGCTTTTTAAATGATCTCTCAGCCTGTAAGTCTGAGAGCTGCTAGCAAGGCAAGGTTAGAAAGAAAATGATGGCAGCATGTTGATGCTTCACAGACCTCATGATAGTTTCCGTCTGTCATTATTTACGTCTGACTAGATGCGTCATGTCAGCTACCTAGAAGGCACTTTAATATGAAGCTCTTGTTTTCCCCTGCTTTTTCACATCCAGACTGGGTACTATTATTTTTTTTGCATCACTACACTTAGGTGAAGCTTGCTTCAATCTCTCTATAATGACACACAAAGAAATAAAAATTGTTTGGCTCATGTTATTATACATGCTTCTATTCTAACAGACCTCTTCGACATTGTTCACAAAATGGTGAATTTAAATCAATAAACAGACATCTATCAAAAGGTCAACTTAATTTTATTCCTTCAGCTTCTTTACCAATATTTTAAGCAAAATCATTTCTTTCCTGAGCTTTCTGTAAATGTTGTATTAGTGGAATGCAGCAGCAACTGATAGTTCTAATTGTTGATGGCATTTAGTAGTTCAATTAACATGTTATTAATACTGCTTTATAATGTGATGAGTTCTGTCAGAGTCAATGTAAATAAGGTTACAGCTATCAAGTATGCGTCAGTTTTGCCATTATACTACCGCTTGGCAATTTAGATTCAAAGGCTTCATTGGCACTGGTTTGGGATGAAGTAATTCACTCCTGGCTAATACAGCCAGCCCTGAATTCAATCCGATAACTTTTTACAGAGATGATGGCTCACACAGAGGAAAAGGACCCAATCCCTCAAGCCTTCCTGGAGATAAAACTCTTGTTCAGAGATATACTGCATCTAAACATGCATTGTCCTCCTGAATGGGCTCAGCAGGCCACAAAACGCCTTTTAAAACCCATCCCTCCACCATACCCCTGGGAGGGACTCAGCCACGACACTTATTTTTTAATTATTTGTGCCCAAAACCAGCAGTTCAATCACTCTGTGGGCTGACTTTGCTGAATAATCATACAAACTTATTAATACAACCTTCTCTAATCCTTTAACTTAACTCACCAAGCCCACTAGTTTGTCTTCTGATTTTGTCATATGTGAAGTTAAGTGACAAGATCATTGCATGCCTTCATTTATCTGGACTGTGAGGGCTCTAGCACAGTTTTGGATACAGCGAAACAATCAACAGCTTAATATTGCCAAGAATTATTCAGTAATATTTAATCACCTGAATTTCGTTCACTTATGTTTTAATTTTAGAAGTTAGAAAATACCTTTGGCCAGTTAATCGTATGTTTGCATTGTGTACACTATGGAGCTTCCTTTTAGTTGCACAATGTTTTCTTAGAAGTACAGCTAGGATAGAATATTTTTGGTTCACAGGTGTCATTAAAATTTAATAGAACAGCTAATCTTCATGAAGTGTTTTGGTTTGAAAGAAGCCTTGAAGGTAATCCATGTGCAGGGACACCTTCCACTAGGCCAGGTAGCTCAAAGCCACGTCCAACCTGGCCTTGAACACTGCCACGAACAGAGCAGCCACAGCTTCTCTGGGCAACCTGGGCCAGTGCCTCTCTACCTTCACAGTGAAGAATTTCTTCCCAATATCTAAATCTACCCTCTTTCAGTTCAAAGCCATTTCCCCCTTTTCCTATCACTACATGCCTTTGTAAAAAAGTCCTCCTCCAGGTTTCTTGTAGGCACCCTCTAGGTTCTGGAAGCCACTCTAAGCTCTGCCTGGAGCCTTCTCTTCTCCAGGCTGGACAGCCTCAATTCTCTCATCCTGTCTTCATAGGAGAGGTGCTCCAGCCCCCTGGTCATCTTCATGCCCCTCCTCTGAACTCACTCCAATAGGTTCACATCCTTCTTATGTTGGGGGCCTTAGAGCTGAGCACAGTACTCCAGGTGGGGTCTCACAACAGTGATGTAGAGGAGGAGAATCACCTCCTTTGACCTGCTGGCCATGCTCCTTTCGGTGGCTTACTCCACGCAGATTTGTTGTTCATTATTTGCATAATTTGATTGGCCATTTAAATTACAAGAATTATTTTTGCATTACTCAATTGGGTGGTATTAGCCCTGCAAAGACACTACCAGTTTCTCTCCATGTGTAGGGCCCAAATTGTTAATTCTTTGGGAAGCATTAAATAGGTTTTTCTTTTTCTCCTGAAACAGCCTATAGGGCTCCAATTGAATTTTGTGAGCAGTACCTTTGCATCCCTTTGCTTTCCCCCAGCACTGTAAAAATAGGGAGGATGAGCTCTGGGGATTTTTCTGGACAGAGTAAAAGGCATTCTTAGGAATTAAATCCATCTCCCAGAACTGGCACTTAAAGTGTTAAAAGGGATGTTGTAAATGAAACCCCAAAGGTAACAGTGCTTACTATCAGCAAGACTATTACACAAAAAGGTCCTCTATATACAGTCGCATGGTGACCACATTTACATTTCTTGTGAAGATTATTTCACCTCTTGTTCTGATCTCATTAGTAAAGACCAGTACAGCAGTAGAGTTTGCTCTTCATGTTTGTCATTTATGTCATGCGATATGCATGCTCCCAGTGGGATTTTGGGGGGCAGTATCTGTTATAATTACACTACAGCATGAGACAGTAGGGCACAAAATAACGGCAACAGCTCTGGATGGTCCCTAATGTAAAAGTAGAAGGTCATAGATTATAACTGTTAAGAAGTTGAGGGGGTTCCGTTAGGGGGAGCAGGGGGTTCTTTGTTTGGATGTGGCTTTTTTTCCAGAAATGCTGCCATGAAAAGGGTCTGAACTGTCCTGTCTGATCCTCAGAACTTCAAGAGTGTACAAGACTGATAGTGAGCGGTGACAGGTCCCCAGGAAAGCCAATGCTAGAGAAGGCGGCTGTGACTGATGCAGGATCAGGCCTTTTGTGACGCAGAAAACAAAGGGTGTTTGGTAGTCAGCTTCTCTATTTTCCCCTTAACCTGGAATTAATGCTTTTCTGAAATGAGAGTTAACTGATAGCCCCTGCTAGAAGAGTGCTAGATGCTAAAAAAATAATAAATTATGAAACCCTGTATTTTCTGTTTAAAGTCCAAGAGCCTTCTAAACCAAATATTTTCCTTAGTAGGTTCTGAAATTCAAATATGAAGCTTCCCCAACTTTTTACCACCTCCATACACTAAACATATCTCTCAAGTTCCTCAGCATCTCTATGTTGGAAATGTATAGGTTGTAAACCACTAGCAACATTTAATATTTGTAAATTCCGTTGTAGCCCCCACCTAGTTCCAAAATGCACAAATAGGGTTTGTTCTTTTTCCTTAAAATCTCACAGAAACGTTCTCCTTCGGCGGCAGGACTGGGGAGCGAGGAGCAGTGAGCAGTAGGTGGCAGTCAAGGCACTGAACTCTCCATAGTCCTCCAGTGCAGCAACGTTGTTCGGAGCAATGTCAAAACAGTACCTTTTTCATTTTCAAAGGTATCATTTTTAAAACCATCTTTTCCGAGGCCTCAGGCTACAGGAGCAATAACGGATAGTAATACGTTTCAGAAGAAGAGTACGAGAAGCCCTTAAAATCAGGCAACTGAGTTTGAGTTCTGATTTTGTCTGGTTCTCAGGTTTTTGGGGAGCATTTTCTAAACTTATGGGAAGGTTCTTCTGATGTAAGGAGGTGCAATGACTGTCCAGAGCTGTCCTGAGGCTGTACACACAGGATTTATCTCTGCACAGAACAGAGACAGCCGCTTCCCAGATGGGGCACAGCTGGGTCAGCAGATCTGTTCACATGCAGACCAACGGGTTAAAGCCAGAGCCCTCACTTCACAGGCACTTACAAAAGACAAAAACACAGAATTAATGTTTCGTTTCTCCTTCTACAGTGCACACACTGTGAAAAGCAATTTAACATCATCTCAATCTTTTTCCTCCTAATGAAGTGGCAAATATCATTAAACATAAGTGTCGAGCATCCGGAAAAAGTTACACAGCAGCACAGATATGTCACACTCACAGCGGGACTATTAATCAGAGAGGCGCCCTACACACACACAGGAGTCTCAGTGTATCTCTTAATAGGTCAGCATCAGTAAGTTCTCAGGTGTCTTCTGTACCAACAGTCTGCAATACTCAAGTGACAGATCAGACCAAAATCTGGATTCATACTTCATAAAATATTGGCAGCTTCATGAATCCATTTTCTAAGTAAGATTCTTGTACTTTATCCATCAACCTATGCATGAAGAAAGTAAACCAGAACTAAACTGAGAGAAGCAAGAGATATTTTCTAATTCCTCTAAGCAGAAAACAGTGGGTTCTCTAGTTACCTTTTTACTTACCAAAGCTATGACACTAACAGCACTCCCAGCCCGACTTCCAGCTCCTGAGGTATTTTGTTTATACAATAATTTTTTTTCACTTTACTTGTTCCACATTTAAGAGACTGAAGAAGAGAAAAGTCAGGCAAAAAGGAGAGGTGTTGCATTATCTCACTGTCAGCGGGATCATTTAAGCTCCTTCACTGTGGGGTAAGGTCATAAGTTTAATTTTATTCCTACAGGGATGCACAATAACTCTGGGAAACCATTTTTTTCTTTCTTAACTTTCCTAGAAGTATTATGAGTTTTGTGAGCACAGAATTAGCCCAGATAAACCACTATACATCTATTAGTAAGCATATATCCTCAATAGAATCATCTGAAGGACACAAGAAACATAACTTTTCACAGCAATTAAGAGTCCCTTGAATTTGAACTGTGACTTTTGTTACATGACCAGCAATAAGATGATGCAACTCAACAAACACGCAGAGCAAAATGTGACATCTAAAATTCTATCTCATTTGGAGATGTCTTTCTATCAGGATAAATATAAGCTTAATATTTCAGAGCTTTAACTGATTAAAGGGCTGACGGATGACATCCTCCATGTTTTAGAAATATTTCATCAAGGGGTGAAGAGAGTGAACTTGTCCATATCATCCTTTTTCAGCAGGTAGAACAAAAAATGAGAAATTGAAGTGCTGTTGCATGAGTTGAACAGTGAAATACCCTGATAACACAGGGCCGAATCAGGGTAAACTGATTTCCAGTTTTTGGGAAAACTGGAAATGCCACCTTTATGCTTTCTTTATGCTTTATTCAGAGCTATGTGACATTTCCAAACTTCAGAATGAAAATTCTGAAACCTGAATAGGATTAATTTTATTAACAACACAACTGAAGTCACAAGTCCAACCACCCCTAACTTAGTGCCATAGACTGCTGAGGAAGCATTGGTACAGCAGAGTTCTTTCTGTTAATGCTGGTTACAGTCTCATGGCCCTGCAAAAAGACAGTCAGGGAGCATCAAGTGGGAACAACAGCTATCTCCTAATTGATCTAAAACCATTATTCAGACAGATATTCAGTCTTTAGCTGACAACCCTTGTCTGACAGCAAGTCTACCATATTTCAAGTTAAGTTCCAACTTCTGGACTTGGTAAACATCTGCATCTTTTTCTAATGGAAAGTGGGAAGGCAGCAAAAGAAAAGGAAACTTGTGATAATTTGTCTTCATTACCTTCAGTAGCATAAAAGGCATCCCACAATTGTTCATTATCTTGATGATAATTCCTTTGAGAGATCAACTTACATTTGAGGGTCTGAAAAACCTGATATTCAAGAAGCATATATAAAAAGACCACTAGGCAGGCATATCCATATAAAATAATGGAGAACCATGCAGAAGTGCTAGCTTAGGCCTCAGAGCAGTACCAGCAAGTCTGAATGGATCTGAGAATGCAGCACTCTGAGGTCCTGAAACCAGGGTCAGGCTTAGGCTGCCTAGAGACTTCCATGCACATCTTTTCACCCTTAGTTGCCTTATATACCTCCAGTAGAAAAGCCTCAATCAGCTGCTTACAGTGGTCCAACAGCTATTAGATGTCTTTGCTAGGAAGTGCTAAAACTGCCAGCCATTTTCTCTGTAGATACTCAAAATAATTTTTATTGCACCTTTCTCTACTGGTCCTACTATTTCTTATCCTTGATTCTGAAATAAATATGAAGCACGAAACCAACGTGTGAAGCATTCAAACATTGCTTCTCAAAGCCCACTAACTATTTAAGATTAATCCATGTAAAAATAAAAAAGGATTTAATTTCTTTGTCCACATAACAAGATCAAACTAATAACATCACCAAGAACCCAACAGAAACATTAAATGAAATCCACAGATATGCTACTATCTCTATTGTAGCAAACACTGCAAATGAATTAACACACCTTTGATAAGCAGGCTGATAGAACTGTTTGGACTTACGTGAATGCCACAGCCTATGTAGCAGATTAGGCTGGAAGGCAACAACAGCAAGCTTAGCATTTTACAGCTTGCTGTAAAATAGTAGAATTCTGCAGTACTTCCAACAGCCCAACAAAAGCACCAAATCTTTCTGAAACGTGCTGTAGCCATGCCTGCATGGCTGATCAGCACACTGAAACTTAGACGCACATAATGACACAAACACATTATCACGGTCACATAACCTAATGCAAGCAATCAAAACACAGGCTAGCATTAAGTTTCAGTTGACATTATACAAAGCCAGCACTGATAAAATAGAAGCAAAACTTGAAAAATAAACAAATAGATTCTATCAGATAGAAAGCTGTTGGTTTTTCCCTCCCAGTGTTATTACTCTGTATTCAAAACAAAATGGGTATTGGGACAGCAAAGTTCAAGGAAGACGTTAGCAGGCTTTCTGAAGAAGTCAACTACTGTTTAAAGAGTTGGAAATATGCGTGGACAACTGCTGCTGTAGCTGCGCTCGCACAGAACAGCTTGCCTGATTAACGCCAGAGTCAAGTTTTCTTTTCCCTCGGAGGAAACAAAACACTTTACATGAAATTTTCCTCCATAAGTATATACTAAGCAGTACCACTATTTGATATGAACAGCACTTGTACTGACTTTATACTAATACATGCCACTGTTTTCAAATTATCATTGTGGGGGTTTTCAGAGATCAAAATAAGGACCAAAACTATGCATATGCTGTCAGGGATGACTGCTGTAACGAGTGCATTTTAAGTAGGGTTTTATAGGCATACTAACATGAAAATGGTGTTGAAACATTTTCTAGACCTAAGGTTCATCAGTTATCAAAAGAAAACATCATCTGTTGGCTACGATAGCTGGCATTGCAACATTGCATGGTACTAACAATATATTCTTAAAATAAACGTACATCCTTGATGCATTTCAAGATATTACTAAAATATACGTATAAACCAATACTCTAGAAGTAGGTCACAATACTTCCAGCTGCAAAATGCAGACTTAACGTAACACGAACATACCATGATGAACATCAAGCTGAAAATACCTCATCTACTTTCCCCTGCAATACATAAACTTAGGGTAGTTTGTGTTGGGTTTTCTATCTTTTTGGGGAAAAAATAAATAATAAATAGTCAGTATTTCCTTCTGCTAGAGAAAAAAATCCCCATAATATATAAATAAGATGCCTAACTTCTACTTTTTCTCTCTTCACTCTTTCCTGGGTTACTCACCTAGCAGTTTCCTTTGAAGACAGATATGGATGTTGATCAGGGAATACATGTAAAAGAGAAGAAAAACTTAGTTTACTCACACACCAAGAAACACCTGTACTCTCCTGTATTTTAGAAGGTGGGGTTGCTTTTTTATCTAGGCTAATCAGGGACCTGATTAGGTCCTTTTATCTAGGGCTGATCAGGACCTCCAAGGGATCAGTAAGGCAAGTTCAGGCAAGGTACTCTACTGCAGGTTTAAGTCTTTCCACCACTAAAGCAATAGGAGAAACTAGTTTACCATCCCAAGTAGGAATGTCTGCTCATTATTGTAATCACCTTTGTTACACAACTGTCTGATCTCTCCAGGCAGTGGTCACAGGTATTAATAAGCAAAACTCCAACTCAACATGTGGAAAAACTCTCTTCATCATGAGAGAAAAGTGGAGGAAGGGGTCCCCAGAGAGGCTGCAAAACCAAAGCCCTTCAATGTCTTTCCGTCAGTCAGACTCAAGACTTTTAAATCAGCTGAAGTTCTCAAGACTACTTCAACTGCATTGGCTGACATTTAGTCAGGTATGTTTTCCTTCAAATGTCATTACTCTGTTAGAACAGATAGGACCTACTACAGTAGCAACTAACAGTCTGGTTTTAAAGGCTTTTAGCAATCAACTGGACCATTTTTTGCCCCAAACTCAGCCCTTTCATCTCTCCATGCATGTCTTACATCCACTCCCCACAACCAAGATGAGCAGCAGGGTTTCTCTTTCATAAGCTTAACATCAATCACCTCAAGAGAAATACTGAACTCAGTATTTATTTTATCCAGCAGGAACTTTCTGATTTAAGGAATGGAAGACATGAAATGTACAATATTCAAAAAATTAGGAGAACTTAAGAAAACTCTTCACTCATCTCAGTGACTGTTTTGCAGGCTTTATGTACCTAGTTACTGTGCACATTCTCTTTGCTGCTGCTGTATCTTCCTAGAATTTGCATTGTCATACCTGCTATACACATCACACAACTTTATTGACCCTATTCATAACAATTAGATTTCTCTTCAGTCCTAAGTAGCACTGCTCAAGTAAATTAGTGTGCTGCTTTGGTCACAGCTAAGAAAATGAGTACTTGATCCACAATTCTTAATGTTCCATTTATTGGAACTGATTGAGCATTACTTCTCTAATTGAATAGCTATATGATGAAATGAATGTTTACATGCAGTAACACAAGCAGTAAATGTATAGAGAGCTGTCTTTGTTCACATATTCACAGGAAAAAGTTCACATGCAGAAAGGAGGAGGATTTTCTTTTTTTCCTACAAACTTTATAACTCTATACATTTGGAGGGGTCTCCAACCAAAATCTTTGGTTTCCACCTGTGAACATCTACATGAGTAACTTCAAAGGCAATTTGATGTCCTTGAATGCTACTCAAATTCACAAGATATACATTTCCTACTACTAGTATATGCTCAGAGATTCCAGCATCAATCACATTTGAATTTGCTCTATAAGCATTTTTTGACACATTAACATGATCAGCATTTGTAAGACTGGAGCAAAAATTAGCTTTCTGTGTTACAAATTTGACTCCTTTTTATGTAGAGAAGGAGAGATTGAAATCCCAGTGGTATGCAACTGATGTATGAATTGACTGTATGTATACCCTTCATAGATTTCTGACAGGGCTCAAGTAGTCAGTCTATAGACCATGACGTCCTCAAAATCCTCATATCAGTCTCAAAGACTGAAAGTGGACTCAGCTAAGTACAGGACAAACATACCCAGTGTTGCTAACAAAGCTCTCCCAGTCTCCAGCACTTCTTCAAAAGATTTCTCAAGCTTGCTATGGTTTCTGCACCAGACATTTCATTCAACTATTTACC
Source organism: Pezoporus flaviventris (assembly GCF_033815535.1). Taxonomy (NCBI): domain Eukaryota; kingdom Metazoa; phylum Chordata; class Aves; order Psittaciformes; family Psittacidae; genus Pezoporus; species Pezoporus flaviventris. The sequence continues at coordinate 41,279,409 of NW_026892549.1, forward strand.
CAGTCTCCCCAGTACCCTTTGCACACCTTTGACAAGGCACATAATTCATGTCTGAAAAAGATGCCTCTCCCTCTTCTGAACCACTTTTCTATAAGCTTCTTTTAATGGCCCTTAACTCTGGTTCTGAAAGAGACAATTGAACATCCATCCCTCTCCACCCATTTACAGTTCTATCAATCCCTATAGTTATCACCATGAGTTGACTTTTTCCCAGACAAGAGTCCCAGCCTAGCCAGCCCTTCCCCTCTTCTGAATCCTCCCTGTCCTAATGCATCCTCATTGACATGAGTGAGTCAAACCTACATGCAGTATCCAAGGTACAGGTGAACCATAGATTTATAGGGCAGCATAATGATGTTATCTGTTTTGTTCTCTGGTTCTTTCCCCATAATTCCTAAAATTTGATTTGCTTTTTAGCCTGCTATTGAGCATGGGCTGATGCTTTCATGGAACTATCCATCATAACCCAAGGTCTCACTCCTGAGTGGCGACAGCTCAGAGCCAATCATTTTATATGTGAAGCTAGGATTGTTTTTCCCCACATGCATCACTTCACATTTATCTACACTGAATTTCATCTACTATTTTATTGCCCAGTCACACAGTCTCTTCAGATTCTTGTGTAATTCTTCACAGTCTGCCTTCATCCTCACTACCTTGAATAATTGTGTCTCAACAGCAAACTTAGTCACCTACCTCATTGCTCTCCCCCTTTTCAAGCCCATTTATGTGCATGTTTATAAACAGTGCAGAAACCACGGGACACCACCAGCAAGCCCCATCTGTTGCAGTAACTGCTCACTCACCCCTTGCTTGTCTTCTACCTTTTGAGCAGTTAACTCACTGTGCAAGAACCTGCCCCCACCTTATCCTAAGGCTTCTTAATTTCCTCAAAGGCTTTTGGTGGGGGAGACTGTTAAAAACCTATTGGTATGTCAGGTAGAAGATGCCAACTTAATCACCCCTTTCCTTAGGCTTATTAATCCCTTCAAATACAGAATTCCATACTTTTTCTTCCATGAATATCAATCTGGAAAGAATGAAGAGAAAAATTAAGTATTTTTAAATTTGCTGGGTTCTTACACCCCCACCCCCCTAACCTACCCCCCTGCAGCTTGATTTTGAGATATCAGGAACAATGCTAACCAGGAATAGCTAATAGAGGAATGAACAGAGGCAGAAAAATCCAGGTTCCCTTTCAGCTCTGGAACTTAAACTTTGTTTGAGTGTGAGAAGGTAACCTGACTGCTGCAGTCTTCCACTTCATAAGCTACAGCAAGCAGTCCAGTGAATGATGGAACTATTCTGATTTCCAACTTATTTCTAATCAACTTTGGTGCCTTATCAGGTTCAGAGCTGTTGGGCTTATCTTTCCTATACCAAGTGACCCACTGGAAAACCAGCAGAAATAAACTGTTAAAGCTCCCCAACAGACACAGAAGCTATTAATTTGTTTGAACAGCACCATTTCTCACTAGCTGAAAGAGTTACAGGAGGACACAGAGCCAGTGGTTGCATAAGCCTTCTTAAAAAGAGAAACAGGTTAAACAAAGATTAAATATCTTAGTAACACCAGATGTTATTTCAGTATTTCTAATATACACTGGACTCACTCAAAAAACAGTCTACAAAGGTTCAATTACTTTTACTCACATATCCTGGTTTGCTATAAAATAACAGCAATGGTAATTTATATGGGATAAACACTAAGGGCTATTCCATCTTGGGCTTTGGAGCAAAAAGAGATTGGCAAAAGTCTCCCTTGTGCAACAAGCCAATTTCACTTTGGCATGGCAAAGTCAAGTTTATCCTGACTAAATGAAGCAGCCACCCATTATTAAAGGCACCTGCTTGCAATTATATCTAAGTGCAGTGGCTACACAGATTTCTCCACAAATTCTGGAAATACTCCTTTAAAGAATGTTCTGCTTGCTTATGAAGAAAGCTTATTGTTTTGGCCCAGCCACAGCACAACCAACCATAAATTTACCTTTAGAGAGAACGCTAGCAGGGTGAAGCAATACAGGACCACATAGTGTGGGTGTTTGTAGATATACAGGGCTGGCTCCAATTATCTGCTCCAAACCAGCTATTTTTGAGCAGTCTTACAGTTGCCTAACTTGAGCCTTTGTCTACAGAGGTGAAGTTAGACCTGGGGTGCCTTGTATTGCCTCTGTACACATATTCCTTCACCGTGGCTGCAGGAGCCCTAGCATGGCTGTTAGGATCTGGCACTACACAGACGCTTTCTGCTGAGCATCTCTAGGGACTGCACAAGCAATGAAGAAGGAAGGTAGACAGAAAACCTGGTCAGTTTTCTAAGGAATATGATCTTGGGAGAGAAGATGAAACAGCAGTTTTGCAATGCAAAACCTATTTTTACTTATATTTCATATTTGAATTATTCAGAAGTTGGAATTAATTTAAAGAGAATAATTTCACACACACAGAACAGTTTACCCAGTTTTGACACGCAAGCAATGAATAACTTTAAGATTTAAAATAAATTAAGGGCAATTTATTATCTGACAACTGTACTTAGTGGTCATAGAAGAGAGTTATGACTCCAATGCTTTATTTGTAAGTAGTTTAGAGTTTGCTGCTGTATGAGGCCGACCATGTACATCCCCATTATCAGAATATACCTCAGTACAAACCATAAAATTGAGGTTAAAAAAAATGCCAAAGCTAGCTGCTTAAACCTGCTCTTCTAAAACTCTCTGTAGGCTTTCAAAATCAACCTGGTTTCACTTCTGAGAATGTGGACAGTGCTATTTAAAAGCCTAATTTCAAGCACTCAGATTTGCAACTTGCAGCCTTATTTACTAAAGAAAGAAAATAAAGGGAGTGAAATACCTTGAAGACAACACTGAGGAAGGTATTAAGCTGCTTGCTTGTAAATCTCACAGTATGATACTGTTCACACAAGTGAAGGAATACAGTTCTTGCCTTCAAAAAAGCACTTAAAACTACAATACCTGAAGGCAACTGGAAAGATGAACTTACTGACCTGCTAATTGCTTGGGCCTTTTTTCAAACAGCAGACAGAATCACAGATAATAACTAAGCCCATTCTTTCATACATATGAGCAATATTAATGGACAAAAATTGCTCAAAATCACATAAGGGGTAGTTTTCTGGATTAAGAAGGGAAGGGTGATATATTTTGAAAGCACAGAAAAAGCTCTGTAAATGAAAATTTAAAAGGAAAAAGCACATTCAAAAAATGTGCCTTTTGAAATTAATTTTTACTTTTTTGAGTGAAAAATATTATTCCAGAGCATATATAACACAGTTGTTCTGCGATTATTTTTTGCATCAGACATGAAGCAATGACATACAATGATGGATCTGTGAGTACACATATGTGGGGGGGTCTCCCCCTTCTTCACTTATTAAAATAGGGGAATAAAAACATTGTAAATAGTAGGTACTGGTATAATTGAATCGTAAAAGTGACACAGGGCTTATGGATAGAATGCCATTTCAAATCTAAATCTTAAAACATGGAATCATATTTTAAAAAGTTATCTAAGAATGCAACATTTGTTAAAGCATTAACACAACTCAATATTAAATCCTAGAATAAAATTAATTTACAGTACTTCTAGATTGGTAGTTTGCTATGAGTATAATACTAATATTTTAAATATTGAAATAATATTCACATGAAGAAATCTTATGTCATTCTTCCCCCCCTCCCATTTTTCTTTATTCTCCCCTCCATAGCATCATGGCAGGAAAATGAACTGAGAACAGCCTTTTTGTCCTCATCTTTCCCTTTTTGGAGTCAGACATTTTCAGTATTTCTAGAGGACAGAAACATAGATACATCAACCTAAGGAGCAGCTGGGTCCAGTGCATATTTCTTTTCCCTCTCTGATCAGCTGTATACCTTTGCTCCAGGACACATATCAATAGTGATTACCAACACATCTTAAGTTTAAGAGAGAGAAAAGAGGAAATTAATGGTGAGAAGGATCTGTAGTCACACACAAATGTCAGTGGAAACAAGCTGGTCTTTTTGTAGCAGAGTGAAAAGAAGGCTTAAATAATTCCTCACACAGACAAATACATTCCAGTTAATCAACTATAAGATACACTACAGCAGCTTACCAAACTGAAATCGGTACTCATTTCACAACCTAGCTACAACTTCTTAAGGCATTTTTGTGTGTAAGCAACAGTGCAAGAAGCAAACACAATGTTGGATTGTTTTCTTCCTCATCACATCATCACCAACGATGTCTGCTTATCTCATTTCTGCCTCACTTTGAGGACCAATCCCTGCATCTGCTGCCTAAATGGCTTTTGTCAGGGAAACCCAGTGGAGTAACACTCACAGATTGCCCTTGCCCGAGTCATCACAGACAAAAACATTATTGCTACCTGACACTATGGCTGCTTCTGGGTTATCAGGGCTACCAAAATACTGTATTTGACAAGACCATGCTTGCACTTTTCAAAGAGTTTGGATCCTCCTTAGCTGAGCAGTAGTTTTTAGAGAGCTATAGGTGTGACCTGAGCATGATGCACCAATAAAACCAATGATCTGCATCCCAGTGTCTGTCTTGGCTCTTCCCCTCCAGGACCACAACAGTCTTCAAACAGCTAGGTTTCATTCAAGTCTCAAGAGTTAGTCAAACAAGAGTCTCTGGAGTGTAAAAGATAATTTTCATAGATTTCAGATATGGAATTCAGTGCTGGAAGAGCCAAGTGAAGAGCTCAGCTTAAGTCTTTAGCAGTAAAAAATAAGCTCTTCTTACTGATTTGACTTTCATGCAATAAGGTTTCCACCACTCTCACCTCATGCAAGCACATGCAAACCTGAAGAAATTCAACTATTTGCCCTACAGTCTTGGAAGAAAAGGAGAAGAAAAAAGGATTAAGTAAACCTGGTTTTAATTCTTTCTAATCAAAACAGAGAAAAATGCTAAGGTTAGAGAAGTGTGTATATAATTCAACTTAATTTAGTAACATAGCTAGTAATAGTAATATTGTGACAGAAATTAAGATGGCTTCCACCAAGTCTGGATCCTGGTGTCTCATTAGACAAGGTTTTCATGGTCAGTGTTGCAACCATAGAAAGATAAGTGCATATAAGTGAACATGAGTTAAAACAGCACTTTGCTAGTCAAGTATAATAGCCAGGACCCAGAAAATCAAGAGTGAATTGAAGTTTTTTCCTTTGTCTTACTGTCTATTGTGACATCATAAATCATACTGTGATGTAGGCAGCCATCAGCCTATCCGACAACACATTAGTATCTTCTCCCTGATGAGTCAGGATCAATAAGACAGGAGCTAAAACCAAAAACAAACCAAAAAGATTTTCCTTCTATGTTATATTGTTCTCAAATATTCCACAGTTGCTGCATGCCATGAAAAGTGTGGAGACTCCGGCACCGGAGAGCAAGAAATGTTAGAAATATGAGAGGGGAAAAGCAGAAAAGAAAAAGTATCTTCCCTCAGATTTAGCCATAGGATGACACAGCAGCGACAAATCTAGTTCTCAATGTGGACTGACCTTTTACAAAGAAAATTACAGGCTAATGCCTTTGTGTGCAAGATCTCAACAGCAATATTTTCATATGTGATAGAGCTGTTAGAAGAGGGATCAACATAACATTCACTAGTAGAGAATGCACCAATTTCAGGTTAATTTTTAAATCCTGCCTTTGAATAGATATAATGTATTTCATGAATCAATGTCCCCAGACCTAATGAGCACACATAACCCGGATTAAACAGCACCTTGAAGCCAGGACTGGTTGTCACTAATCTGTACACACCCATACTCTTGACTTCTTGGAAAATGAAAGGTATTCTGGCTTGCCCTATTCAATTCTGAAAAAATTAAGAAAACAGCCAACACAGTCATTACACAAAAATCCGCAGTCAGCTCCAGAAGTTATATACCAGTGTAAAAAACGTGATGGTTTTAAATTTCATAGTTATCTGTAACATTATATATTACAGTAATACCAAATACCGAATCATTCTGGTCCCCATCCCAATGTGATTAAATCAAAGTGCCCAGTTTAATTTTTTTAGATGGTTATGCTTAGAAAGGTTATGTACTTAATACAAACAGGTTTTTCCTCTTTGAACCTGTGCTCCTTAGCGGGGGATCAGAGGCTCCAAGGGCTGTCTGAGACTCTCTGAGAGTCTGAGAATGAGGAACATTCACAGGGGATCATTTAATCCTCACTGGGTAGAAAGACAGTTACTCTGCAAATTAGAACTAAAGAAAAAGATCATAGGCTATGATCCAGCTTGCAGAATCTTAAAATGCTGAATCCCTTGAATTCAATGTATTTTTATATTGAAAGAATTTCATTTTTTTAAAGAAAACAAACAGTAAAAAAATAAGTAAAAATGTTAAAGCAGAACTGGCCTTGGCTGTAAGTACTGGTATTATTCATACTTCATCATGAGACATAGGAGGAAAAAAAATATATATTTTGCCAAATATGTATTCGCAATTTGTTTCCTGGCAGTGTTTATTTCCCCAAAAGGAAGGGAGGAGCAGCTTGTCTTTATTTTCTTTTTAGTATTTGAAACCTGTGTTTAAGATATTGAAAGTTTTACTTTCCCTTTTGAGATGCTGTATTCTCTTAGGACTTATTTGCAAATAGTGTCATAGATCTGTCTAGATTTAACATTGCAGCAGCTATGCGAGTTATTTCTCCATATAGAACTAGTTCATTTTGATATATACCAAGTGGCAATTGCACCCTTTACATGGCAGACACTGTAAAGGCAGCTTGCAATATATAAAATCACATAAAATCAATAGATCAAGTTTTAATAGTCTCGGGCAGTTTTAAAACAGTAATAGTCACAATCAGGAAAAGATGTTGAAACTGTTGTCATTTCCTTACCTCTTAACTAAGACAGTTCTTACCTGCTGCGTCCTAAATTCCTCAGAAATTAAACAGACTAAAATTACTTGCATAGGACTCACTGAAAAACAATTTGTGACTTTTGGCCACCAACTAGGTTGTAGTTTGGATTCGTTTTTTCCTTCAAGCTCTACTCAGAAGCCTCTTATTTGGCAAAGGATCTATTCCGCTATTATTCAGGTCTCCACTCTGGCAAAACAGCCTCTTCAGACCCAAACCCTGTAAGCTTAGCTGACTTCTGCTGCATTTCTTCATCTTCCATCTCAGGAAGGAATCCGAATCCCTTTCCCTCAGACACCTCCAGCAGTTCTCATGGAAAAGTCTCCCCAAATCCTTTCCCCTCTGATAGACAGTCTTTCAGATACGCTTTCCCCCAGAACCTCTATGACCATGACACTGAAGTGCTCTGAGCATCCTCATCTACCCACAGCCCCAAGCACTTGAAAACCATTCCCCATATCCCTCACAGGACACCATGCTCAATGTGAGCCATCATCCCACATAGGTTCTCCATGAGTAGATAGGCAAGAGCTCTCCTTTGCATTAACCCACTTGATGGTCATAAATTGGCTCATGTTACCAACTAAAGCACTGTTTTTTGTGTCACTCATCTGTATGAAATTTGCAGCAATGTGTTACACTATCATAAATTAAACACCATTTTTGTTATATTTTTTCATAACCAGAGCTACTTTTTTTTTCTCCTATATGCTGCCACAAACTGTAAAGCTGGATTACACAATATGTTAAGGTTCAAAAAGCAATATTTTCACTATTTAAAAGTGAAAGACTAAACTATTGCCTCTAAACAAAGCAAAGTTTATGGGAGTAGAGAAACAAGCTGCAAAAAGATAGACAACGTGACTCTCAGCTTGGGAAAGATTAAATGGTCCATGCTGAAAAAAGGTCTCTAGTCCCTACCAACACCATACACAACCATCCTGACCAAGCCATACTTCTCCTTCAGCTGTGACAAGATGTTGATTTAGCAAAACAATACCTTCCTTTTCTATCAATTAATTTTGTGTTCAGGCTGAGATGTATCTGCTCCCACTTATGACTCCACAGGCCTCCAAGCCTCTCTGCAGCCCTGGGCAGAGAAGCACAGGGGGGCAGTGCTCTTCTCCTTGGCTCTGGTCTTCTACGTCATATCTGTGAAGCCCCATTTAAAGGCAAGTTTGGTAGTAATGGTTACAGGTGGACAAAGAAAACAAAACCCCACAAATAATTCACTATGTGAGCCACGTAGTAATATCAAATCAGAAATTTAGAGTAGAGCCTGATGCTGAAGACGTGTAGCATTTTCCCAAGCACTTGAAGGGGCAAGGAAAATACAAATGCACATCAAGAGTGTGCATGAGAACTCCCATGCTGCACTTTGTACCATTACCTCTCTAAGCTGTTACTGCCATGCAGCTCTTGCTGAAATCTGGTTTCTTTTTTTATAATTTTACCTTCAGGATCATGGTAAAAAAACCAACCATATAATGAACACTGAGTGATTCAGGAATAGGCAAGAAGATACTGACTGCTCTTGTCAGGCACTGTGTAAGCAACCTCCTTTCCACTGAAGCAGAAATGACAGAGCAAGGATTCCACTTGTGTTAGAAAGTGGCTTTTGTTTCTGACCTGTTCATTTCTAAGCTGATTTGGGTTTGAGCTTTCACATTTCCAGTTTTGGAAGGACAATTTTGAATATGCTTAAAACTAGCATCAGAAAGAGAAACGCCTGTTATCAAGATACAGAGCAGTAGCTCAGTGTGCCATGGCATAATTACACTGTCTCCTTTCTGGAGGTAGGTCCTGGACTTCCTCTCAGCACTGCTCCATAAAGACTCTATAGCAAACAGATGATCAAACCCTAGGGCTATCACTACTGTATTTCTTTTATTATTAGAGTCTTGTTTGGTTGTGGTAGAATTCTCAACACTGTTTTTCCCCTCTGTTGACTTTGCTAAGCGATATCTTCTATACACATTTATGCTGTTTTATCTTTGCATTTTTTATGGGGCAAATACGTTTGGGAATGAAACAGAAGAGACAGACTTGGATACATCAAAATGGCTACAGAAGCCTTCTGGTGCCAAAGTCTTGAATTGGCTCAGCTATCCTGCTGGTTGCTATTATGCAGTTTCCAGTTTTCCTGAATTTTTTGCAGATGAAGTACATGAGGGTTGTTCTATTCAGGGTGATATGTAGTTATTCACTCAAGGACTCACTCCTGTGGCTCTAAAGCAAAGCAGCAACAGCCATCAGCTGCATGAAAGAATAAACAGAGAATACCCATAAATACCTGCTTCTGGCAAATTTATAAATAAGTCTAGCCTGAAGTACTTCTGTGCATATATACTGCGTGGCTTTTGGAGGCAGAAGGAAAAAGGGCTTCAAAAGAAAGAAGATGAGGAGATACCTACAGAAACACACAGCAGAGAGGCAACAGAACTGCGGAATGCAACACTCTTCAGAAGCAAGGGGAAAAGAGGGAGAATGGCAAGAAAAACTACAACACATGGAAATACATGGGCTGAAGAGAGATTACAAACCTAGGAAAATAAGTTTGCCACTAAAACAGTGGTAAGAAAGTGTTTCAGAGAGAAACCCATGGAGACATGTAATAGCAACAGTAGTTTCTCCCTAGAGATAACATAGCTTAAAACCAGCTTCTAGATAGTAAAAGCTGCAAGTATTCAGAGGGCACAGCAACTGGTAAATTTCTATGGTTTATCCATCTTTCTTTCAAAAATCAGTTTAAAGGGTTTGGCCTTCCTGGCTTACAGTGTATCTAGCCATAATAACATTTTAATCAGACTAATACAAAATAATTTAAATGCCAGGGACAGTATAAATATGCTTACATTTCTGCAACAAAATGTGCTGTCCTAGAGCAGAGTGATAGCCTGTATCTGAGCAAGGCTTCCCATTTTCCATGAGTAAAATTAAAAGTTAATTCATTTCAGAAGGTGAATAGTTGCAGAAATGACTAGTGTTTGCTCAGATCTCACAGGCACCTCTCCCTCACAGTTTGTCCACAATCCATACAGCAGCACTTCCAACTGCATTTTCCCAGCTGCCATGCAAGTCCTGCAGATACATGGCAGCTTAGTATTTCATTACTTCATTAATGTTGTCAAAACTTTAAACTGTTTGAGTGTATTAGGTAACCAGTTGCTGCATGTAGGCTATCAGGCTAATTAACACTTCCAAGGCTGCACGCTACTTCCCTGCATGCCCAGCACCAATCAAATCTAACTACACAGCAACGCTTCCATCCACCACAACACACGAGCATTATCAAGCACTCACCCAGAGCTGCAGCACACACAGCTGTAATAACTGCGCTCTGAACACTTAAGCCTACATACAAGTACTAAGTTACGCATTCTTGGAAATCTTTTCCCTTTGTCAGAAACAATTCTGCAATGACACACAGGAAAACAGACTAGATAAAGATGCTGAATCTGGCTATCATTGATACTTTTGTTTAATCCTCTGTTTGTCACAGTGGATGAGCCCAGAACAGACCAGGGTATCTTTTATTATGAAATCCTGCAGGACTTCTTAAAAATTTCAACTGTGGCACATTGATTTGTAAGACAATGACTTTTAAAACAAAACACTTAAAGCTCTTATTGACTGTGTATTAGCAGTGTATCAGAAGGTAAAATTCATACTGTCAGCTTTCTTCAGGCCACACTATAACATGTTAATATACAGTACATACATAAAAAGAGAAAGATAATAATGGCAATAAAAAGGTACAGCAGCTAACAGTAAACTGAAGACATGGGGTCTGCAGAAAGGCTTAAAAGAGTTCCCCATTTCAAGGTACTACACAGACTACGTGCTAGCTACTGACTTTGCATTCCTATAGATGAACGATAGGAAGTACAGAATAACAGTTCTGCATTTTAACTACAACATTTTCTCAGTTCCATAATTTTGTATTTTCAGTCAAATTGAGAAGAAGAAGGGCTATTCTGGTAGAAATTAAGTATAAAGAAAAATCAAGAAATTCAGACTGCCTTTTCAAGCACACAATTATTTTAGAGACTTCTGATCACATTGCTTCTATAACACTGATCTCTTCATCTCAGAATTAAGGCCTTGCCAATGATAGATACTATTCTTCCTTACTCTGCCTTTACTGTAGTAGTCTGATTTCATCTCGAAGGGAACATACGTAACAGCTGTAATCCTTAGATTTTGAAGAACAGCTATACTAATATCCTCATTTTAGTTTGCTATCTAAACCCCAGCATCTTTCTACTCATTTCATGCACAGAAGCTATTTGAATTTTTTGGTTTAGTTCTCTTTGGTGAGCTTAAGGTAATTACAGATTTTGTATATTCTCCCCCAGAGATGCTGTTTTTCAGGCTGATGGTTATAAGACCTTCAGAGAACTTCCAGGTTTGACTAATGAAAGGTCTAAATATGACCACAATTGACACATGTACTTCTACTACATTACTCCAAAGGCTGTATCGTACTTTTCCTTCATTCAAGCACCTTTGCCATATCCCATTTGACCCAGCACATCTCAAGAGACTGATGCCAGTGATGTCTCCGGCTTATTCTAGGTTTTCTGTGTGGGCTCTCTCTACCCATTCTATCAGTAGACTTCCAGAAGTGAACAGCCCCAGTATAGGTATTGCCAGTGCTACCTATTTAAAATACATCCACTGCCATTACTCACAATCTCTTGCAATTAATTACCGTGGTGCCTGTGATGGATGACAGTAACTCCCACCACTGAAGGAGCCCACAATAAAGAAGAATATTCCTCCAGCATCATGCACAAGCCCTTTTTTTGTTGGATTTGGTCAGACTTAAGCAACCTGGTGCTGTAATTTCACCAGTCTGTGCACACTACTTCTCCATATGGAAACGAATAGCTTCATTAGAGTTAAGTACAAGCAGCAATCCCTCATACCAGTACAAATATTCACAGCTGCTCCCCGTTACAGAAGGTGAAAAATATTCTTCACGATACAGAGCCACATGAACAATCCTGATATTTTAGTAAATACTGTCTACTAGAACACACATCTGACACACGCTGAGCTGCTTGGGGCATTGTTATATCCATTTTCTGGGTTTCTCTCATTTATTTTCCTTGATTTTCTTTTTCTGTGACTCCTCCATTTCCAAATCTTTTGTATGTTTAAATGCATTGCTACCCTTCCATCAACTTTCGTCATTGTCTCTCAACACCTCCACTTCTATTACTCTTTATTGTAACTCAAGCAATGTAGTCATAGCAGCTACATTTGTAAATCCTCTGTGCTGTCACTTCAAACAGCTGCAACCTGCTCATTGCTCCTTCTCCTCCCTCCATTCTCAACCCCCTTCCTCCTTCAAGAAGTTTGGCATGTCATTACTTTGTGGAATTTTCATGCACTTTAGAATGCGCAGGTATCTGCTCACACTTGTGAGCCCCAATGCACTTTAATGAGAGTATTTAAAAAAAGAAAGAAAACCCACAATGAAATTAGCATGTCAGCTCCCGTTCCATGCACTCACATCACTTTTCTTCCATCATTTATATGCCTCAAAGCTGATACACACTGTATGTATTAGCATTTTAGCTCACAGTTGCACCAGCAACTCCACAAGTCCTACAGCAGGTTCATGAGAAAGTTATTTCCTTCTGATTTATCTTTGTTGAAGTTGATTTTGTGCAGCTCTAATTCCCACTGGCTACCCAAACTACACATATCCTTCCTACCCCTTATTTCAAAGCAGGATTAGGCCAGTCCTGTAAGGTCACAGAGTTTAGAGAGCATCCAGGAATTTTCTTTCCCAGTTTCAAAATCAAAGGAGAAACAGAGGTGGTGGGGCAGCGCAAGGTATGTTTTTTCATGGCTGCTGAATATTACTAAGAAATTACTACAAAGATGGCACAAACAGGGAGAGGAACCCTTCAAGGCTATAGATTTGGGATGTTTTTAATATACTAATGGAAAGCATTGGTGTTTTCTGGCTTTGGGACAGAATTGTATTTTAAAGCTAAAATCCTTGTGGAATTGTCTCACTGCCGTTTTTCACATATCCAGCTCTAATCACAAGACCAGGTTGGATGAGGCTTTGAGCAAATTGGTGTCCCTGCCCATGGCAAGTAGGTTGGAACTAACACAAAACAGTTCCAACACAAAACGCTCTGATTTTATGATCAAGGCAGAAGAGAACGTTAATTTCTTCTGTTTGAGCATATATTAGAAGTGCTTTAAAAAAAATGCATCATAAACATATCAAAGAATTCCCAAGAACAGCAAAACTGTATTTGTAGGCTTAACTAAAATGGTCTTCTATGCATCCCTACTTAGAGCTTTGTTCATAGTGCTCTAACAGTAGGGGTGAAGGGTGTTGTTGGAGTCACTAACGGATATGACTGACACCTGGTCAGACCCATAATATTTTATTATATTCCTGTACGAATATAGGTTTATGAGAATTTTGTTACTCCAATGCAACTGTCTGATATCAGAGCATCATGACTACAAATTCTGGGTAATCAGCCAGAAGACTGTTGTCTGTAAAAGTTAGAATCAGATAAGAAATACAATGAGTTGCCAATATGGATCAGAAACTGCTTTCACAGTATTATTTGGACTTGCACCTGAACCATAAGCAAACCCTGAAGGTAACTTTCAGGACATTTGATTTCTTACTCTGCCTTATTATTTGCACATGCTGAAGTCCCTCAGGAGTTCCAAACTAACCTGTCATGTCTTCTTCCTCCATCTCATGGCTTCCATCTATCACCAAGTGTATCCCAGCCTCTGAATGAGCTTTTCCATTTCCTAAGCATTTCTTTTGTACAAGATCTGTTTCATATCTTGTAACTTTATTAGCATTTTTAAAAATTTTCCTCTCCATCATAATTTACCTTCAGGGTTAGCAAAAATACTTTGAAGATTTTTTTTTTTTTAGCATTCAGGGAGCAATTTAAATTGCAAAAAGACAACATATTTGTTTCAATAAAATCATTACTCGCCTCCAAGGGGAGTTTTACCACATGAGCATATCATGTGGTCAGTTATGACAGGGTCCAGAAATCCAAAAAGCTGGCATTCACTCACTACAGGGTTTGTTGGGGTTTGGTTTTTTTTTTTTGACATACTTCACTGGAAGGTATAACATGAATATAGAACACCAAAGTCATTATAGTAGACATAAGTGCACCTACGCAGCAGGAAGAAGTTACTAACAAAATTCATGATGTTGAGGGGCTGCAGTGAAAGTTTATTCCTCTTGTATAACAATCAGCTGAAAGGGAGGATTAATATTTTTATTTTAATATTAAACATTTGGTATTGTCCCCAAGCAATACACCTAACCAGATGAATCGCTTGTCTTTTTCAATAAGTAATTCATGTTGTCATGGCCATATCAGAAGCTTAAAAATGAAAGTTATTTGTATGAGGACTTTTCATTTGGCCAACAATTGGTTTTGGCAAGTATGAAAAGTATCATTAAATATGCTACATTGGAATACTGACACTTGCAAATACTTTAAAGATTATTAAAACCCAAATATTATTATAGGAGGAATATAAATGTAATGTTCAAATTATTGGTCTGAAAGACATAGATGTTTGTTATTTCACATCAGATTATTATAAAGAATATAACATTACAAGGATTACCATAACTTCAGTTGAAAAAGGAAGGATTGATTTTTTTCGTCAGAGAACCTGAAAAATCAAAATGCTTCTAACTGATATAAGTTGTAGAGTTCATACATTTAAATGTAGTCAGATCTTCTCCACAACTATAGGATTTTTCTCTACTTTTAAGCTCAATTGTAGAGCCTATTTTACTCCAATAACTCATTTTTTGAAAACGAGATTTTCAGGACAGCTTCTATTTAGAGGAGTAACGGAGGGAAGATGATCTCAGTAACAGCCAGCTTATTCAAAGATACTGAACACAAATTTGTTTTCCTTTGAAAAACAGCAAAAGAGAAAAGCAACAGCACACTTTCCCATTCCATTTAGAAATGGTGAAATGACATAATGGATTTGATGCAGAAAGTCATTCCTTTCTGCCATTTATCATGTTTTTCCCTAGTATAGACATGTTTCTGTTCATGGCTTTTTCTTTCACCAGGTCTGTCCGAGCAGCCAGTGCCCAGCCCTCAGCAGACATTCTTCCAAATTGCCTTGCCGAGGGCAACAATCTCTTTTGCATTGGAGACCTTTTTAACGTCAGACATGGGCACTTTGGAGCATAGTAATAAGTGTTAGAGCTAGTGATAGTTTTTTGCTGAACACCTAACAAAGGGTTTAGTTGTATATTTTTTATAATTAGATAGGTGATTCATCTAATACATCAAAGCCCCTCCCCAGAAAATTGTGGTAATCATCATACAGCATTGGTTAAAATGTTTAAGTATTTGTGGAGCTTACTACTGATGTACTGCTTTTGTCAAACATAAGTTTCCCACAATATACAGATCTTCAAGAAAATTCCAGACAGGTCGCCTCTTTTTTCTGTGCTCAGCAAAAGGCCTCATACCCTCCCCCCCTTCCTCTAAATCGTATCTCCAAAGCACTTTCCATGATAGTTTCTCAGATCCCTTTCTAAGGATCTATCCTAAGGCTTTAAGTAAAAAAAGCCTACAAAACTCTGATTTATTATCACCATTTGTGTCCATGAGCTTTATTGCCCAACAATAGATCAACTTGGCTTGCTTTAGGCATTAACAGTACATTAGTAGGCCAATTATAACACTCTAAAAGTTTAATTTGTAAACAGTACAAATCATTATTGTTTCACAAAATGAGATTTCCATCCTATTACTAACATATATTAGCAGTGCCAATTTTATTCTAATTGCAGGTTTGATTTAAGATACTTAAGTCAATTTTATTGATAAGCAGTGTCATCTGCAATATATTACAGATGACCTGAAAGTTTACAGACAGATAGCTAAAGATACAGTTGTAAGAATACTTTTTGTTATTCTCTACACCTTGATTAGCCTCAGGAGCCAGACATAAACTATGCCAAGGACAATCCAGGGAGGGGAATTATTACCTGGTGATACAACTTCTTTTAACTCTCCACAAGTTTTCTCCTGCCAGTGAAAGAGGATGTGAATGCTTGCTGTTGTATTCACACACCTTCCCAGTAAACCAGTAGAATTAGGATGGTTCAATAAAAGATGACTAAACTCAATCAACTGCAGGGGTTTGGGTTGGGTTTTTTTATCTTTAATTTCAAGCCAACTGACTGCAGTAATCTTAATCCAGTACATTTCTGATTGTGCTGCCTTGCTGTATTTGACAGAGCTGTCTGGGTTATGATTAGAGTGCCATGGAAGTACTTGTTACTGTCAAGCCAGCAGTAAAAATCTGCTTTTATTATGGTGGGTATTTTACTCCTAGGCATTCCAAGGGAGACTCTGCTCTGCTAGAGGACATGAAAGTGTATCAAGTTTGATTGGTTTAATCTACAATTAGAGTTCTAAAGCATGAAATCAGCCTGTCTTTTTGTGTTGTATATGCACAGCAGTAAGATGAGCTCCTGAGAAGCTACAAGAAGCACTTGAGAAAACAAATAATATCCCTGTCACGTTCCTGGGAGAAAGCTGTCAGCTCCATTAGTGGAGAGAGATGTAGGTCAGCCGATATGCAAGATACTTAATGCTTTCCTTTTCCATATTATAAAGAGAGCCATTATAGATGACATACAGGCTTACAAGGAAATCTCAGAATAAGTGGCATAACGCCTGCTATTAACTGTGTTGGAGACACTTTAAATATCTCTATCAATACAAAATCTCATACTTTCCTGTGGCCGCTAGCTCTTTTAGCTTGTACCATTTCAAAAAACCAGAAGAACAGCAATGATGCAAGATGGGCCAAGCAACAGAGGCAGGGACATGCTAACAATCATCAAGGCTTCTTTAACAGAAGCAGTGTCATCACAAGGAATTACAGCATTTGAAGGTGGGAAGGTGGAATTAGTTTTACTTGATTTCAAGTATTTATGATGCCATATAATATTTATGATGCCATATGAAGTATTATTATATTTGCATCCCATTTAAGAGATATGGAAGTAGCAGAAAGATGGTGAAACAATTTATGCAGGTACAAGCAGATAAAGGGAGGTGAAAGAGGTGAAAAACTCAAACCATGAAAAATAAAAGATTAGGTAATCCAGTGAAAAGTACACTGTATGTACATATGACAGCTATTTAAACTACTTAATTTGGGGAAGAGTGGGAGAGGTCATAATCTCTCTGGCAATGCAGAAGTCTCCAGATAGCAAAAAGCATTTACACTGTTGGTCCCTCACATGGAGGGACCATGCAGGGAGGAAGGAGGTGGCAGGGGAGGAAGCTGCGGCATGGAAACATTGATACAGGAGTGTGGTCCACCTTGCAGGCTCCAGCTTAAGCCAACACTACTCACAGGTCACAACTTTACACGTCATTGAGTGTGCTAATAAAGTCTTTGCAGTATCTTGAGAATGTTGACAATACTGTGATGGTGCAGACACCCAAGGTGTCAAATAATTTTATAAATTATTATGAGAATATGGCTAATTTCTTACACAGGCAGTGGAAGTCAACAGTACCCAAAAAGTGACTGGAGGACACAGCAACTTGGATACAGACACTCGGGGCTGCACATTAATGCAGTAGCTTGAACTCAGTTCCATGGTGAAATCAAGGGAATTGACATGATCACATCCTCCTTTCATCTGAATTTTATAATTCCTTTCTACGGTTTTGTGAAGCCAGTTATCACAAAAAGCTGTATTTCATACCTCCTTCTGCCATTGCTACCGAGTCCAATTCTTTTAAATGTTATTTTCCATTTCTGTTTAAAAAAATGCGAGTTTAGATTTTAATCAAGAGTTAAAGTAAGAAATGTGCCAAAACCTAAAGTGGCTTATTAGTCTAAACAGGATGTAAAAGATTTTCCCCTCATTTTATAGCACCAAAATTGCTAGTGTGCACAGGAGCTTTCTTACCCAAGATCTCACAAAAATAGAAGTTTGCGCTGGGTTTTGCTTAATAAGCAGACATTGTTTAAAGCAGTAGTCAATTAATCACTGAAAATGCTGTTCTGACTATAATTAATAACTACAGGCAAAAGACTATAGGCAAAAAGACAAGGTAGATCAAGAAAAGCAAACACATCTCCAAGAATAGATTTTTTCTCCCTTTATCACTCCTGGAGCTCACAAATATCTCAAGTAGACCCTGCAGCTGAACCACTGAAAGTAAAAAGATGGAGAAAGAGGGCTGTTAAAGCATGGTCACTTTTGACTATTTACATGCAGGAATAGAGAACAACAACTGGTCAGACAAGAAAGATTGAACAGTAACGCGTCATAGATAAAAATGGATACCAAAAACATAACACAAATTTTGCATGGGTGGGTTTTTCTAATCATATTTCAGAAACACGCGAGTTGCAGCCCTAGGCAAGTGGGAGTGGGGAGCAGAAGGAAAGAGGAAAGGAGGAATAGATGCTTGAACTAGTTCTTCAGATGCCATCAAATGCCCCAGCAATCTTGCAGTCTCCAAGACAGCAGAACTGAGAGCTCCTTGGTGCAAAAAGCAGAGGGGAACAGCTTCTTCCCTTCTGCTCCTGCCCAGCCCCATCCTGCAACTGCCCAGGTGCTTCCACTCAAGCTCCCACCACCTCAGCAGGCTTCAGCACCCACTGGCTCACGTGGTGGCTCAGTGGTGCTAGAGCTTGCTGTGAGCAATATATGTGCCAGCATAAGGCTGTAAGAAAGGAGAGGGAATGGGACTGGAACATTCTTGGCAGCAGCAGGAAGGCACAGCAATTTGTTGTCTCATGCAACTGCCACCAAAGGGTACAGCAGTTGAGCTGTTATGGATCCATAACACAGTAAACCTTCACTGAATGGCATGGTTTTCAGAAGCCTGATTGACATCTAAGGGACATGATATAGGATAATAACAATGTATCTGGAAAAACCCTGCCAGTTTTTGCAAGAGGTAATATTGTTCCACAGTGCCCTTTTTTTTTCTTGCAACACGGTTTATAAGAGATCTTCTTCTACAGACAAGATTATAAACAAGAAGGTAAGTACGCCTTTAATTCCATCTATACCAACAAAAGTTTAGCATAAATCATATTTAAAACATATCACTAGCCAATATAGCAAAGCAAGCAAAAACCTGTAATACAGATTTCACAAATGGAATTTTACATAAATAAACATGACAGGCATAACTGTGAGGAACCCGTTCTTCAACTTCTTCAAGGACCATCTCCACCACTTTCAGTTAAATCAAAGATGGTCTCAGTCTTTGAGGTTAAATTGAATACTTCCTTCCGTACAAAGTTCCCCCTGACTTTGAATAGGCGCTCTACATACAAAATGACTAAAATATTTATGGTTTCCACTTTATGTATGAGAGCATATACATCATGATATAATATATTCATTCCTACCCCGTGTATATACTAAGTAAATATAAAGACTAGGAATGTATGCATTATTCCTTGCTAATTTTGTCTTGAGGTATATATATTTAACTCCAAACCCGATTTCCATTCTTTTCTTTGCAACACATTTCATATCTTAAATTATGAATGTACAACAGAGGATGTTGTTCAGATGTCAAAGAAGCAATCAGCTGAAGACGACTATCATTCAGAAGCCATTCAGAGTCAAACAGAAACAATTTTTTTTTAACCTTTAAAAATGCTACAGTATATTAGGAATATAAGAATTGATTCTATCACTGCCTGGAGTACTGAATTTTTATTCATACTTAGGATTATTGCCTTTACAAAGTACTAAATTCAGCAAGCATGTCATAAATTATGACAGTGATTTCTATGTAAAAACATAGACTGCTGAACTCAAGAAGTGCAGAATAAAATACTTGAAGGGAAATAAAAGTCCCTGCAAGCTGCACAACTAAGACAATACAAAGTCCACCAGTCAAGCATAGTTTATATGCCAGACTAACTTCAGAAGTGGCCAGGTTTCTGCTTACTCCGTGTACGGTGACTCCAGCAGCTGGATGCAATGCTTCTCCCTCCACTCAAGATACGACACCAGCCTTAGTCCCACATCATGATGAGAACGTAGGGGACCCAGTGCAAGAATCTATAACTGTGACCCAGAAAACTGGACAACCCACATCAATGCAGGATGCATGCTTAGAAAGTGTCCCCCTGCTGCCTTACACACAGTCCAAGGCAGGTAACTGGACGAACAAAAACAGCCCCACACAAAAGGCATGGAAAGACAGAAGTGACCCAGGAACATATGCAGGGGAGGCAAGGAAAAAGGCTTTTGAAAACCTCCATAAGCAGCCAGTGAAGCGAGATCCAGGCAAAGGCATATACTCGGAGATCCTAAGTGGACAGATACACCCATTTCCGATTCTTAAACCCAACTTGAAATTGTATTTGGTTCATAATAATCCCTTGCAGATGCTGTGCATCCTGCATATAGAATTCCCAGTAAGCCTCACAGACACACTTCATGGGCCTCACATAATTTATTTGAAGCTCCTTTTAATCATTAGAGCAACAATACACGTAATCCAGTCTCAGGACTGAGAAGATACAAATGTAGTATTGCAGAAAGTAATGACATTGAAGCTTGCTGGAGGACAAGTCATGGTTCTGCAAGCTGGGAGAAACTGGGAAGGTACCAGACCAAGGTGCAGAGCTGACACAGCTGCAGAGAGTGGCAGGTTACCTGGGCTACAGGTAACCTTTCATGAGCAGAAAGACAAAGGAAAATGAAGATGAAGGACATTGCAAAAGATTCAGAAAGATTTTCAACATTAAGCTTCTTCAACCACCTACCCAATTCTGACCAAACTGCTTGGACACATTTATAAAAAGTACTTTTGCATTTCATCTCAGTTCTACAGCTGTAGGAACAGTGCTAGTCCTGCGAAAACTGAAGCCCACAACAGGCTTAGCATCCCTAGCAAAGTCATTCTCAAGTGTTACGAATGGGTTCTACTAAATTTTTAATGAAAACAGCCACATAACAGCAGTATGAGGCATAGAGCAAAGTCCAAAGTCAGAGTGAACACGGAGCTATTATTAACTAACAATCATTTTCAAAACAGATTTAAATGGTAATTCTATGGATATGAACAAGATTATCTTACAGCACAGTTACAACAAAAGCAAGAGATGAAAGTTACAAGGGGATTTTCAAATGAAGTACAAAATGGTTTTAAAATTGCACGAGCTGTTTCACATGCAAGAGTTTGTACTACACACCTCAGTGCCATTCACACAATTACTTTCACAGTCTGGTAAACCACTAAAGTCTGCCACATGAGACACTTATCAGCCACTAAAAGGCAAAGCCCAGCACCACTGGTAAGTGGCACACTAAAAGCTAAAGCTGCTATAGAGCAAGGAATTGACCCTCCTAGCATTTTTACTTGTTAAATTAAAATGTATTTGGTTTGATTAGAACATTGTTGATGGTTCTTTTTGCATTGCTGTGGCATTCAGATGTGCAGGTTGAGATCATTAAACAAAAGGATTTTCCATAGTAGTGGCAACCATAAATGTAAATGTTAACTTGCATTACAGAGTCACACCTGCACACATATATACTGCCCCAGCTCTCTCCCCCATTCTCTTCCTGCTGCAGAGAACAAGCTTCTCCCATACATTCATCTTGTTTGACAAATTCTTACTCCATTCAGCCAGCTTCTAACCACTCCCATGCATACCCAAACATTTATCTTCCCCTTTTTAAACCTCATCTGATGTGCTTTCTGATTAGATGTGTAATGCTGGAGGTGGAAAACTGAAATAATCACGAAGATACTTCTGAAAACATAAATTTATGTAAAAAAAATCTATATTTTAATATTCACACTGTGATGAAAGCCTGGAATTATTAGCAGCTTTTCAGTGTGTACGTGCCATGATTTAATCACCAGTCATATTTTGTGTCTTCCAGTGGTACTCTGGCTACAGACTCCCATGATGAAGGCAGTATCTTTCAGAAGATCTGTATAAAGAGCATAACTTAATATATTAAGTTTCTCTCTACCTCTCTGGTTTCTATCACAGAGAGAAGAAGTATTGATTAGGAAAACACACTAACAGGCACATAGGTGGGAAAGTCACCATGCAGTTCATGGAATTCAGAGTCCATGACAAGTCAACGGCCACAAACTATCCCCTGAAAGCAGTGATAGAGCCAGGAACCAAGCCTTAGACACAGACACTAGGCACAGCATCTCAAAGACCTGCATAGAGGTCATTATTACTGTAAGACAGTTGCAAGATGACAGTCAAGTGCGGTCAAAGGCAATTATGGGGTCAAGGCAGAAAAAGAACAGCAATCCTGACCTCAGCTGGGAAGGGTTACACAGCAGAGACTAACATAAGGAATTTGGACCTTGCAGTCAAAGTAAATAGCAAAACACATCAAAACAGTTGATACAGTCCTAGTGCTAAACAATTATTGCACTTTCTGGGACAGTTAAGTAACTGCAGGCAAAAGCCAAACACCATTCATGCATACAAGTTTCTAAAACAAACTTATAGGCTTTGGATCTATACCGAAGCAGTGGACATTTGGGGGAAGTGGCATTCACAGTATTATTCTTTCCAAGTAATAGCATGGGTAAATAAAAACTGTTTGGGAAAGATGGGCTTGCATTGTCTTCGACAGTGAATTAACCATCGGGGACCAATTCCTGTCTTTCAGTAAGTATTTTCAGAAGGATGGAGGGAAATTCCACATTTAAGAGTGGAAAGTCTCTCCAGAGGTATTTCCAAGCCCCAGACTGCAGCACATGAAACTCAGAGCAGCTACAGTACCTGGGCATGGGAAAAAAGTTTTATTTTCTTTTGCAAGTGCAGGAATTCTCCTTGATCTAAAATTTCTTCCTACAAACATAAATTGGAATGAATTTAGTCAAGTTATGGTTACCTTACCTTGCAGGTGCATCTGCACAAAAACTCACTTCCAGCCTTGAAGCTCAGCTCCCATTGCTGTCTGCACAGCCAAGCAGCACGTCCAGCAGCTCTCCACCTCACTGTAAACAGTTGGAAGAATCTGAATTATTCCCTCTAAAATAGGGCTTCAAACATTCAGCTGCATGAGCAGTCCAATATTTTACATAAAGCTTCAGTATGGAAATATTTCATGATAAATTTACCTTTATTGTGGCTGTTCTAACTTAGAACTCTATAGTTATGGATTAAAATAATGACCCAAAAAGCACCTGAAAGACACAAAAGACTTAAAAAAAAGAAATAAAGTAATTTATAATTTCTTGACTGGGAGGTATTTATTTTTATATTTAAATAACAGACTGACAATATGTCATGGTTTAAACCCTGTCACACATAAGAACTCTAGTCAATTCTGCCATTTCAAAGCTACAATGGGACAAAATTGAGGACTCCGCAAAGTTCCTTCTAATCAAAAAAAAGACAACTACACTACTCAAAGCATTTAAGTATATTAATTGTGATTTCACAAAATTGTGCCAGGAAAAGACTTCAGTGAAATAAGGGTATTCATTAATATTTAATAACTATTTCCCTTTGAGAATAATTTGGAATAGTTTAGTTCAAAAATCTGATTAAAATGGTAACATATAAAAGTTCAACTTCTACATTTGCTGGTAAGCTTGAGCAACATTATCACCAGTTGAATCGCAAATGAAGGTGAGGGTTTAAATTCCCAAAACCAAGAGTCCATTTTTTACCTTGGTCTTTTTGCAATCTTTTATTATTGAAATAATAATACCCTTTTGATGTCAGAGCCATAAAGCGTTTTAATAGTAAACATTTATTTTCAATCAAATTCAACTACTTTTCTTTAGTATGGTAGCATCTCACATGACGACATTTGAATTGGACAAGATCTGATACAATGTTTCTCATTAAGAGTTTTGCTCTCTGTGCCTCCAGATCGCTGAAAAAGTATGAAAAACAAGCACACTGTTTTTCAAAGAGTGGTAATGCCAAATTTTACAGTTTTTCATTTGGTAAATCATATTTGACTTGCTCAAATTTCAGTAGCTCAGAGGCATGTTGTTCTAAACTGCAGCCTTGAAGGATTATGAGATCTAACATACTTTGTTGGGAAATCTCAAAAATATAATTATAAGGATTTTACAATAATGGAAATACATAACAGAAAACTGGATTTAAACCACATACAATAGACTCTGTATCAGAGCTCATGCAATGAGTATCAAAACTGTCTGATACGCTACACAGTCTCATTTCTGGTACTTTTGCTGATGCCACTGAGTTTCCGTTGTAACAGAAATACTGCTAAGCATTGTCAAGGTGGTGCAAAGTATCCCATTCTTTCTAAGAAGTCATCACTAGACCACTACACCTGGATTGATACAGAGGTGAACTTCCTAAACAAGACCTCTATATTGTGTGGGAGAAAACATCTTGCTCTGCAAAGAGAGGTCCCAGCTGTCTCACTCTCCCCAGCTAGTAAGGACCCTTAAGGGCAACCAAATGGCTGTCAGAGGTAGGGAACTGCTTCATTCCTTTATCCACACTACAGCACAATAACCTCAGTCTGATCCTCCATATGAAGCAATGTGTCAGCACAAGCAAGGCTCCTGCTCAGCAGCAGAAAATGGCTTTTGGCTGCATAAATGATATCTGAGCCATAGAGCCAGCAGATGATTTTTAACCAGTAGTGAGCAATAGCTAAATTCAACTGTAATCACAACTGTCAGTTGGCAAAACTTCTAGAATAGCTATATTAAGTCACCTCAACCTCTATTAAAAGAGAGATTAATTACTACAACAGAGAAATTCTGTTCACAATGCTGTTATTGTAATCATCCTAAACGTACGGAACTCTAAAATAATGCTGAAGTCGGCATTTGTCATGCAGATCCAAGAACAGCACTTTGCCCTAAGTAGTCTATGTTATATGTTGCTTCGTATTGGTTGACAACAAACTGTTTTCATAGGAGGCAAGAATAATTTTACCTAATCTAAATATGTAGGATTCCAGAAAAAGAAGGGCAGACAGAAGGCCGAAAACATGAATTATGCATATTGTATCAAACTCCTATCCTACTTTAGAACTGGAGCAGGTTTTGCATGAAAAGAAATCAGGATGAAACATATATTGAACAATTTTCTCCATAACTGGTTCTTACTCATCTTAAACACAAAATTTTATTTAGCTTATATCACAGGGAGACATCCCGATTAAAAAAGCACATTTACATGGGCTCCTTTGAAAGGATTTAATGCAAACAAGTCTGAAATAATTGAAGGGAAGCCATTTTCTGACTGTTTTCAAAAGAGCTTAGTGAAGAAGAGGAGGGCAGGAAAGAATTACTTTATTATATTGATTTTCTTGAAAACAAAACAAGAAAAAAAAAGGTAGGTCAAATGAACCAATTCTCTTTGTAAAAATCAATAGGAGCATGCAGAATATGAGTGAATTTACGTGTCAAAAAGGGTTTGTAACTATACTGCAAAACAAGATATGCACATTATTACTCTAATAAGGCAGGTAATACAAGAGGCTAGCTTAGTTCATTACTATACACTACTATTTTAAAATAGTTTAAAATGCAGTGTATGCATACTTTTCCTAATTTAATCAAGCCATTAATCTGAATATAACTGATTATATATTACATTGCAACTCACTAAGCTATGATGAGTCATAGCATGACTGCCCTGAAGCTGCTTAAAACATGTCTAAAACTGAAAAACGGTTCTACGTAACACCTCAAGGAAAACTGCCTATTGAAGTCTTTACCCAAATCATGCATTCTTAATCTCCAAGACTCTTCTGCTCTGTGATAAAAAAATTTCAGCCATCACCTAAAACCTGACCACAAATTTCTACTACACATTGTCAATATTTCATTGATGTTCAGCTACAAAGTAGAAATTAACACCTTGCAGCATACAGCACTTGACAAATCTAAAACTCTACTGGCTTCTTTAAATTAATATAGTTTCACATCAAATACCTGAAAGTGAAAGGAATCCCTCCTTTATCAATACCCTCAAGGGGATAACATCAGTCCCCCACACTTGAAATCACAAGTGTTTGGGAGCATTAACCTCATCTCACCATTAGCAATTACTATCATTACCATCAATCACATAAAAATCAGTTTCAGGACTGATTCCCAATTTCCAGCAGGACTGGAGCTGGGGGCATAACTGCCTCTGTTACATCCTGACTGTACAATCTGATATCCAGCTATAATACTCAAGGGACCCAGGTGTCCAGCTCAAGCCCCTTCTTTATGAAGCCTCAGCCACCCCTCAACAGCTCCCCTTGACCTACAAAAGACACATGTGAGTCCTTAAGTTTCTTCTGTGGCTTCCCTACCTCATTCTTTAAGACAGCAAAACACTTTGGATGCAAAAACTGTGCATGCATAAACATCTAAGGGGCTTCAAGCAACATCACCTAAAAGCACCAGAAGGTAGTAGATAATCTACTGGAAAGGAGGACTTACAGGTCAATTTTGAGGTTTTTGTAGCTGATATCAAATCTGCCCCTGACTTTGCCAGTGGTAGAATCAATGGGAAAGGACCACAAGGACGGTAAACTGAAACCCCTTCTGTTTAAAATCTATGCATTATTCAGGTTCACACTGAGGACTTCATCGTGTTTCTTCCCACTCCCTCCACTCACCAATACATAGTATAAGGGTCAAAACCATTTCTTCATAATAAGCCTCTTTTAAGAATATTCAGGAGAGAAAATATAGGAAAACTAAACAGCAACCATAGCAGAGCTAAAATTAAAATAACATAATATCCTATACTAAATTCATATTGGACAATAAATATAAGCTAGTTATTAATAAAAGTCATAAAAGGCATGTACTTTTGTCACTTTTTCAAAGAGTACAATGCACTTTGCTGCTATTCAGTGGACTAAGTACTGCCAGGTTAGTCAAACCCTTTCAAAAAAAGATAACATCAAATATGTTCTCATTTCAGATGAACAACAATGTATTTACTTGGTTTATAATCACATTTATGAGAGGAAGAAAGAGGAAAACCCCACTTTTCCAGCTTTGCAGGTCTGCAGTTTTAACTTCACTTTTGTTTTTTGAAAAGAACCTGAACCAGCATTTATAGTCACTGAATAACAAACATCAGAAGAGCTTCCTTGAGACAGCATATTTTCAATTGTGCGTTCATGACTGGCAGATATATTTTACTTATTTTTGTATAAGTTACTACAGGAAGTCTAAAAAAAATACAAGGTAGAAGAATTCAGACTATGTTACTCACCACATTCATTTATCCTAGTACCAGACATGAGTTTTATGTTACCCAACAGAAGTGTTTCTCAATTCCCTTCTTCATAACTCTGTCTACTGCACATTAAATATATATATATAATTAAATATTCAAAGTAACAGCAGCATGCAATAGCAGGAAAAAAGGACACAGAGGCTTTTCAATCTCTGATTAAAAGGAACTGCCTTCTTCAAAATCAAAGACAAGACTTAAACCTAATATACTCTAGGAATTCTCTCCATTGTAGCAACTGGCATCCAGTCATTGACATAGATAACTCAAACTGCATAGATAACTGCAAACTTGAAGCAAAGACAGAGGGAGCAACCATGACCATCATCAGACTTGACCTCCTGCTCAAAATCACATTGAGCTTCATCAGCACAAACTGCAGCTTTCCTTGTCTGCAGTGTACAGTACAGTTGCATCAGCATGCAACCACTCGGGTGGCAGAAAATTCAACACAGACATAGCTACAAAGGGAGAGTTTTGGTATTGGGTAAATTAGAATGGGATCTAAAGAAGCCAGTGAATTTAAACTAGCAAGAAAACAGGTGGGACTTCTTTTATAACAACTAATAACATTAGTATTAGTTATTTCATGACAACTAGTCATTTAGAGCAGCTGTATTTGTTTCCTCGGCTATAGTCTTATTTCACACCATTGCATTGAGATTTCTTAATTGAGCTTTGTCAGTCAGACTTTACCCTGATTTCTTTGGCATACAAGCCGTTTCTTTGAGTACAGGTCTAAACCCTACAATGAGAGTAACACAGTCACAATAGGGATACACAGAAAAGTACAGCAACACTGGTTTTTAACTCCCTGGGCAGAGAATATTTGGAGTATGCTCATCCGCCAGCAATGCTGCACTTGGTACCTACCCAACCAGCAGTAAAAACCACACTACAAAACCACAACTACAAGGTGCCCAAGAGAGAAAAGAAGTGAAACATCTCCTGATGGAAAAACCACAAATTCCCACTCTTCTTCCAGCAGATCCAGAAGAGACATAGCCTCTCAAGCCCTACAGGGATTAAAGAACAGGCCCCACGCTAACCCAAAAGAAAGTATTTGACAAAGCACCCTTCACAGCCACCACCATAACAAACCTGTGAACAAAGAATCAGATCAGAAGACTTTAAATAAGCAAATACCTGAAAACCGACACAAACCACCCACCGCCACAGCAACACCAAACCTGAAGAAACCAACTCTCCCCAAGCCATTATATGGCTTGTGATGATGGTAATGCAATGCACCTGCTCCAAGTGCCATGCCGTACACCCAGCTGCTCTCCTGCCTCCCCTTAGGGTTGCTGAGCATCCCTATCTGCATCTGGGACCATTGCAGCTTTTCTCAAGCTGCTGCAGGCACGTTAGGAGCTGTGTCAGCCATCCTCTGTTCTAGCATACCACTGTTTGTGGAGATGAGCATCTCAGTATAACAAACCTTGCATGAAGGTATATAAGTATATGTTTGCTTCTAAAGCAATGGTAAGGGAGGCTAAATCACAGATTTAAGCTTATTACCCTATAACATACCTGCAGTAATGTGAGATCAACGTTGGCCCAAAGCTTAAAGAAGCATTTCTGTGAGAAGAAATAGTCCCAAAATATAGTCCATATTGTGCTGCATTCTTTCTAAGTCTTTTTACTCAAGTATTACTGCTTTAGAAATGCAATTATTGCTGATAATCATTTAAATCAAGGACTAAAACAGTTCACTGCAGACCCTGTGAATACAATAAAAAAAAAACCTCTTGAATTCTAATAGGAATAGAAATGCTGTAATAAATGCAAACCCCATTTGCCTGTAAGTATACAAATGGCCTTCTTACACATTTATATGAAAATGTATCTCAATACACAAATATCAGGAACATTTGTAGTAAAACGTATTTGTTGACAGACAGATATACATGGTGATATATGCTCCATCCCTATCAGTGCTCAAGGCCAGGTTGGACAGAGCCTTGGGTGACATGGTCTAAAGTGAGACATTCCTGACCATGCAGGGGGGTTGGAACTAGGTGATCTTAAGGTCCTTTCCAACCCAAACCGTTCTATGATCCTGTATATAATGTAAAGGTAGTGACAAAGCAGAGCAGTGTATATCTGGATCTCTGTATTTGTTTATCATTAAGGGTAAGAAGATGTGATCAACATTACTGTGTGATGATGAGCTGCAACTAGGCAGGACCTGTGCGCAAGAAGATTTTATTCCCAGGAGCTGTTTAGAGCCTTTGGTTGCAGTGAAGACCACAGAAGCAGATGACCACTTCTAACTCTAAAGCTGACTGCAGGTGGAAGTTTCATGAGGATGTCTTGCAGTAGTGTAATGCTCCTAGCCTTGCCTACAATCCTAAGGCATAAAGACCAGTCTTGTTAAAAAGCTGGCTAAAGTGACTGACATAGTACTACTATCCCTATGAAATACAAAATACAGACCCACTTAACAACATGATCCAAATGTACTTACATCTTGAAACTGGCATGGACTGGTGTATAGGCAGGCATATTTTCTTATAGCATGGAATTAAAGGCAAAATTTTCTATATGTGTCTCTATTGTTTCTCTCCTTTTATGTCTGAAAATGGAGACACTTGGTTTATAGAAAGAAAAAACAAACAGGACTAGCGATTTGAACAGAAATCGGGTATGAAACAGTGTCACAACCTGATAACGGTTTAATCTGCATTTTTGAGCAAGACAGTTGCACTGAAAATGTGAAATTCAATAGGACTGCAACACTCTTCTCTGAAATATAGATGAGAAGTCTTCATATCATTTTTCTTTTTTTAATTCAGCATGATTTTTAATTTGTATGTTCCCTCCCATGTATATAAGTGTGTGAAAGAGTGGAAGCAGCAGCAGGAGGGGTTTGTTTTAAAGACAGAAGATGACTGCTTTCAGATGCTGCACTGCTCACACACATCCCTGCAGTGCAAGAGATTGCTGCACTCCAATGCCCCCTCCGAGAGGTGGCTTGGGTGACTCCTCTCTGTCCAGCTGCTTCTGCAAGACCTTGGCAGATCTTGCACTGCAGATCTGTCTGTCAGTTCCCAGCCCTTTTTGGCATTGACTATGCTGCAGCCGTTTACTATAATGACATGGAGCCTTTCATGAGAGGAAAAAGTTTTCTTATTGGAAAAAATGTACTTTAGTACATATGTGAGAAATGAGAAAATGAAATGGGTAAAAAAACACATTAGAGTGAACCAAAACAAACAAAAATGAAAACCCTTTAACAGCTTCAAGTATTTTTCATAAACATATCAACTGTCTCATCTCCAAGTATCAATTACATAAAATCAAGGAAATGGATATAAATACACAATAAATAGTGTGCTGGTTCAATATACATCTGCTTTATAAACAACATATTGCATTGCAGCATAACCTTAATTCTGACCTTAAATAAATACTATTACAAGGGCACACTCACATTCTGACCATAACAACAATAACTACTTCTGGAAAAGTCAACCATATAAAATTATTTATATACACATTAATGACATCTACTGACAAACGTGAAATATAAGTCTTTGCATATATGTTTTGTTAAAATAAGTGGGAAAATACTTCAATAGACTACCTGGTAGAACTACAGAAGTCACAGCAATTAAACATACTTAAATTCTACAGCACATTAATATATTAGACTATTAAAAATAATAGCCCGTAAGAGTATCCATTACCATGATGACTTAAAGAATCCCTAGCAAAAAGTCCAGGATCAAAACTGTAGCACTGTCATGAAATATGGATTTCTTTGTACTTGGATGACTGTGTTTATTAGGGGGCTGGCAGCTCAGCTGCTATGCCCAGAAGAATTCCTTTGTTTTGTTTTAAAAAGCTTCTTCTCTGGTGATTAGCTCTTGCTATTTGCCCAATAAATCAGATTTTTGGGTTTAGTTTTGTTTTTTTCCTAGGAACTTCTATTTAATAAAGCTAACTGTTCTAAATTACAGAGGGAAATGTGCACTTGGATCAGCTCAGCTGGGCTCTCTACAGCCAGAGTTACAGCACGATATGATGGCACTGCAGCACGCTCCCATTTTCCAATCTCTTTTCAGCAGCACTTATAGACCTGCTATGGGCATCTTTCCAGATGGCAGCACCCAAAGAAGAGTTGCATATATTTACCTCTATTTGGCACCCTTTTGCCCTGCCCTTGCTACAATTCTCCATACAGAAAGAAAGAAATTCAGAAAGAAATTCAGAAAATTGAACCCAAATGAGATTACCTTGATAATATAGCACTCCTTTGGAGGCCACCTTTGAGAACAAGGTACGATACTGCAAATCGCCAAGCTGAGCAGGTGTGATAATGAATTCAAGAGCTGAGAATGTGTCACTGTGAATTCAGTTGTTCTCAAAGCTTAATACGTGCATGTTGCAATTTGATGATGCTTTATGCAATCGCAGGGTTGTTACTGTCAGAAACAATCTGTTTACTTTGCATATTTTCACTTTTTTGTGAGCTGCCTAGATTCTATCTTCTGCAATTGGAATGGAGATTTACCAATTTATTTTATTTTTCAAGATGAGTAGCCTTGCAAAGGATCTGAAAAGGTCCCAGCATGCAGAATTTGGGAAAATTCTGGGGCATAATGATATTCATGAAGATTCAGATTCCGCATTCATCTGACCTTGATAGCTAAAACAAGGCCAGAAGATCTCAAACACCAAGCTCCACTGGTCAGAAAACCCCAAAAACAGAGCAGGGGAAAACCACACGCTCTTGGTTTGCCAGTCCAATATCCTGACACTGGATGGAGAGGCTCCTGGTGATGAAAAAACAATACACACAGCCTGGGAGCAGCAATAAAGGCATTAATGGGTCCAGAATAAAAGGGGGAGTAAAATATTTCTGCTGGTCCCCTGTCCATGCAGCCTGTGGCAAGAACAGGCATCTGAAGAAAAGACAACAGAGCCCAAGCTCCCCACCCACAGGGCAGAGGGCTCATGGTAGGAGGGGAACAGGCAAGGAGCAGAGGACTTCTGCCTCTCTTCACTGCTTGGACTAGCTATTAGGAGCTCCTCTGATCAGCAGAGGACAATCTGCACTTGGCTGCTGAGATAGAGGATGATCATAGCTGTGATGCTAATAGCTGCATCTCACCATTTCTGCATCCACCCCAGCTGCCAGCCTGGTTCAAGTCCTCCATGCTGGCATCACTGGTGTCCTGACCTGAGAGACTACACACCTGGCTTTAAAGCAGCTGAAAATCCCAGCTGAGCAGCAAGGCTGCTAAAAAACATACCTCCCCCTCTGTTAAATTGCTTGTACCTGTCCTGCACGTCTGCCAGCCTTTATTGGTTTTACCTTCTTAACACAGAAACTCATGTAGAATTTACTGTACTCTTAGAAAACCTCCTCCCATGGAGTCCCTCTCTATAAAGGAATAGATAAAAAAATTATGATAATAAAAGCTGTGGTTGGTTTATAAGTTATTTATTTTTCTACTAGCATTCCTGTCATTAAAGAAATTGGATTTAGCTTTATGTAAAGCCTTGAAACCAAAAGAAGAACACAAGTAGTGATGCTATGTACTACTTTAAAAGTTAAGCTCCTTTTAAGTGTCCTTTTACATTGCTAATTGAACCTTGATATTGTATTTCACATACATTAAATATCTAACATCCCTCTCTCTCTTGACCATTCATTGCAAATCTGCAAGTATCATTCATGTCACTTGGAATGACACAAGCGCACCCCCTGGAAGGTGGCCAATGCACGGCCTCTGAGTTGCTTCAATTAAAAGTAATTTTCTTGAAGTTGTTAAAATTTTACTAGGGAGCTTTTTGAAGTTGCATCCTCCCATGAGATATCTGCATTATCGGGCTCCTGATAGAATTTGGTTTATATCACATGCAATACCTGCAGAAAATGCAGGACTTAATTACTTGTATCTAGATTGTGAACAGGTATTACCTTCTTACCTAAGGGATGGCACCAACCAGCTGGCATTCAACAAAACCACATTGTTTCTTCAGTTCACAGGCCAGATTTAACTGTACTAAGGAGATTCCAACAAAAACATTGTACTCTAAATTTGAATCTGAACAGAGTTGCAGAAAATGATTAAAGATAGTGCTTTATAACACAGTTTGGAGCCTTAACTCCAGCTATTGATACTAATGTGACTGCAACTGCAATTCCTAACAATTTCCAGACACTGCATATAATCCTTCACTGATATTTAAACAAGCACCATGTCTCTGAATTTAATTGATGTCACATAATACAACACATGTAATACCTGAGTATCTCGACTGCCACATGCACATCTTGCACCGTATTTGCGAAAAATGAAAACAGCTTTTTATGTATTTCCTCCCCCCCACCCCCCCATAGGAAAACACCGGTACAGCTGGCAAGATCCCCTTCTGCAGTTGCTGAGTCCCAGAGGCTTTCTGAAACAACATGTTTTGTTTGCTTTCCGTCATATGCTCATTTGATAAATGCCTTCTTTGCATTATGAAATCATAATGATTTCATAAACCTCAATATAAATTCAGTTAAACTTTACAAGAAGCCAAGGTGGTGAGAATTCGGGGCATGCTATGCTTCCAACACAATGGGCTTTGTGGACTAAGTATTTAAAGAAGCCAAGCATGGGTAGGTTTTAAAGTGAAAGAAAATTGTGCATTTAAAAGCAGTTTTGCAAACTAGCCTTTAAAAGCAAAGCATTTTTGAAAATTTTCAGATCCACAGTTTTCATAAGTCTGAACTTTACATTTGAAAACCACCTAGAGAAATGAGCAAAAATGTAGGTGCACATTTAAAATTCGTCTACAGATTTTCTGATAACAAAAAAGCCTTTTCCAGACTTTTCCAGTGACATATTAAATAGGCAAGATCAATAATGAGTGTTACAGAAAACAATTTCAAAATTTCAAAACATGTAAATTTTATTTAAAATCAATAAATTAATGTGGGGTTTTTTCTTGAACTAAAACTTTTGTGTTTAATCTACTTTTAACAATATTTGATCTGTGCTGTTTTCTGGAGGAATAAAAGTACCCTAATATTTGCAGTGGCAAGGTTAAAATCACACCTTTTTATAATCCATGAATTGTGTATTCCTGAGAGCAAAGTTAGAGAAAAATCTAAAATAAAATCCCTGCTTTTAATAGCACTTGAGACTACTTGCCACTTTTCAGAAGGCACTCAGCAGTGTGCAGGATTGGGCCCATATGTCTTGGATCAGTGAAAAAAACTATGAAAGCAACAAGTTTGTGAGTTGCTAAGTTCTGCTTGCTT
Source organism: Pezoporus flaviventris (assembly GCF_033815535.1). Taxonomy (NCBI): domain Eukaryota; kingdom Metazoa; phylum Chordata; class Aves; order Psittaciformes; family Psittacidae; genus Pezoporus; species Pezoporus flaviventris. The sequence goes on from NW_026892549.1 coordinate 41,313,859, forward strand.
GCTTGCTTGCTTTCCCCTAAGGCTGTCTGGGGTTTTAATCTAAATTTCTGAAGTTTATGATTTCTCCTGTGCTGGTTTTTTTTTTGATGTTTTTTAGATGTTGAGGGAAAGTAGAATAGGATTGAGAAATTTTATAAGATCCATGTTAGATTTTCTATTTTAAGGTGTCAAGCTAAGTGCATTGCTCTTTTCAAAAGATAGTCTAATGAAAGTAAAATTAGTCCAGAAAGTCAATTTGGGACTTAGTTTTGTATCTTTTTCACTCAAAATACATGTAAGATCAAGCTATCAAAAAAATAAAATAAAACCAGGCTTGGTCCCTAGAAGGCTTAAGAATTGTTCACCTGTTTGCTTAATTTATTCTTTTTTAATGTGGTTAGCATCTAAATAAACCTTATCAAACATTTCTTGCTCTGCTCACAATCGTCTGACCTCGTAGTTGAAAATCTGAGCCCTAACTTAGTTCATGGATGAGTAATCACAGCAGGTCCACAGCAGAACCTATCCTAGAACTACAAATATATCATCTGCAGCGTTGTAAATCAAAGCCTCAAAGAGCATCGTTTAGCCTGAAGCTAAAATTGCTTGTTTATCAGATGGTGCCTAGCTTAGCATGGAGCAGTTCCTTGTAAATCTCAGGGACCTTTTACAGCATATACTTAAGCAAGCATATTGGCTCCTGGGAGACTTTCTGAGAGCTTTAATGACTGCAGACTGCTAAAAGATCCAGGCCTTGGTTTAGTTAAGTGGTTAGTTGTATAGCTTGGCTCCATTTTGTAAACTCCCAAAGATAAGGTGTCTGCTTTATCTGAGGAAAGAGCAGGCATTAGTTTCTTCGGAAATCTTTATATCCTAAGTGTTAATGTTCTTGTGGCTTTTGGTATTTTGACCTTTGTCTGCTTACTTTTGATTTATGGTGGGAGCAGAATCTTTTTCCCCTAAGCCCTTCCTATGTTTTATAGCTGCTTTGAAAAGCACAGTGAAATACTCACAGCACAGCTTTTAAAAGTAGGTGTAAGGCTGCACTATTCATAAATACATTGTACAGCTCAGGACACTCTAATAACAAGGAGGTAAGAAGACCACCCATTTTATTTCCTATTATTATTTGCTATTTTATTTCCTAATAAAATGGGTGGTCACAATGACTCCACAGACCACCACTCAGTGCACCCCGGGTCAAAGCCGGGGTCTTTGCTCCACTTGGCACCTAGCCCCAGTGTGACAGAAAGGCTCGAAGGGTCCAGCTGGAAAGTGGTGGTAGCGCTGGGAAATCACCCCTCAGCTCCCTTTGGTTTATCACTTGGAGAAGCACTCACTATGGTCTTGAATTGGCTGGATTTCCCACTAAGACACAATGGTCAGGCAGCTACTTGCTGATAGATACTTGCACACACTTGATGTAATTTACTAATTGTAGAGCCTGTTATCTGGTTCTCTCACTTTTTGATTTGAATTAATTAGAGTTCACCTCGATACAGCCACCTGCTGTGCTGTCACATGCAGCATACATTGGTACAACAAAAACAAGGAATTTCTTTAATAGGCTTATTCAAGCAAAATGTGCTCCCACTTAGATGTGTGAAATGGCATCACTACAATGTCATAGACTAAAAAGGGGAATATCATTTATTTCAGCTGGCATGGTAATGATGCAAATGAAAGGAAAAAACTGGTCCATTGCATTTATAGGCAGAAGACCCAATACTTTTAAAATGTAATTTGACTTTACCAATTATTCAATATCTTTGAGTCTTTCTCACCTTCTGTATTTTTTTCCCTTGCTCCAAGTGAAAAGCAAGATCTGATTTTTGTTGCTGTTAGAAGCAGTATTAACATTTTTTAAACCAAGAATTTTCACTGGTCTTTTGAGTGCAAACCTCCTCCCACACCAATACAAGGATTTGCCCATATTCCTGTGGGTAAGCACACGCCACTTATCATAGAACTGAAAATAGACTCCCTTGCTGCATGTTTTTCAAAGAGAGCAAATCATTATAACACACAGCGAAGGAAAAGCTAAATAACTTTAAAAGTGCACAGAAGCAGCTGTCTTTTCAAAGCTGCTAGTTTCAAACTACGTTTTCATTAGGTATTTGATGTAGGCAATGACAGACTTATTTGTGTACATAATTGTGTTTGTTCACTTTCTTCTGTTTTAATAAGAGTATGTTACAAATTGTATTTTCTTACACACAGCCCAAGTCAGTAGACTTTTGTGCAAAAGATGTCAGGACATATGAAGCACATCTGGAGATATTTTTTCAGCACAGGATCAGTAATGGGTGACATATTTACTCTACTACTGTTAGGCTGGCTTTGAACTACCTGTTGCTGTCTAAATTGGGTTGCCAGGAGCTCAGGGCAAAATAATTAACCCTGGCTGCTATGTCCTGCGGGTACATCACTCTTTCACCTAAAATTCAGCTTCTGTGCCCTGTTCAGGACCGTTCACTATCCTGCATGTGACCTGGATGTTCAGTCAGGGACATCATGTCTGGACACAGAGGAACTTCTTTAAAAATGACATGTACTCTATAGAAGATATAACATCGATACTGTTGATAGGAGAAATTGTGATAGCTTCTGATTTTTACTGGAAGGCAAAAGAAAAATAAAACATGAATTATAGACACAAAATTACATCCAGATAGCTGGATATATAGAGGTATCATATGGCTCATATCAATTTCTCTTTTTGAGAATAATCCATACTGGCCTAGTAGAGGGATTTTAACACTGTCCATGGTTTCACAGGAGACTTTTTGTGGCCTTATAAAAAATGTGTAATTTCCAGTAAATAAATTTAATCTTATAAATACAGACTTCTACTAATAACAATATTTGGCATGGTTTGCCACTTTATAAATTCAGAGCACTGTATCACTGGAATCTTTAACTCCATTCTCCTTCTGTAATGGAAGTGTCAATATTCTCATTTGGCAAATTGAGAAATTGAAATAGAGCAGCAAATTTGGTTACCCAGGATCACTATAGCTGTAATTTAATTAAACATGTGGCTGCTGCTTGCACCAGCAAGGGCTGCTCCCACCAACAGGGCACTGTGCCGCAGAAGCTGCAAATTCCATCCAGGACCTTGGGTAAATGTTGCTGCCTTAGCTATTACTTTAGGTATAATTTCTTGTGTTACAATTATGCCTTTGGATGCGTGCGGCAAAGTCAAAATTAAGATTTCTTTCTTCCAAAAGCAGTGCCATTTCTCCTATTTTGCTGTACACGTCCATTTAGGTTTTCCCACCTAAAACACACACAAGAGATAATGCCTGTCAATACAGACACACACACATAAAAAACCAAAAGCTGTGCATGTATGCAAGAGTGCACTAAGAATGGAGCTAGCAGGAAGGCAAACAGAAATATTCTGTGCTTTAAACTTTGAAATCAAAGAACTGGGAGAAGGCTTCGCTTAGTAAACATTGCCCAGTTGTTGATGCAAGTTGTTTTAGAGAGCTTAAGGCAAAAAATCCAGAGAAAGAGAAAAAGAAGACATTTGTGCCTTCCAGTAACTTATCCTACAGCTGGATTCAGGGTTTGGTCACTGCTCTCTCTTTTTCCTTTCAACATCTTTTCCCTCATGTCAGACTCCCAGGCTTGGCGCAGCCTGACTCTGTCACTTTAATTCTGTTTAGATTTCAGGTCCAGAGTCTGGGTTTAAATCTTTATTCTATACAATGCAAAATGTAAATGACCAAACTCATAAAAAGTGCGTTTCTCGACCAATATATTTATCAGAGAAAGAATCATAACATCCAGCAAAGGTTTAATCTCCTAATGCCTGTGAGCAGAAGAGTATAATCCTGGACCCACTGAAGCTGAGTGCAAAACCTCCACTGCACCAGTTTGCCTCGAGACCTGCTCATTTCTGCATGACTCTATTCTTAAGAGCATCCATTACTTCCAAATATATTGAAAATTAATATTCTTGTTGCTATATAGAATTTATTGTGTTGGTGTTAGTAAGAATTAGGCAAGAGTTCTAAACTTAAAGGCAAACAATTTTAAAACAGACAAATGGTGCTAATTTTTAACAGTGAGGATAAATCAAACTCCTACAAGGAGTAATGGTTTCTCCAGCTCTGGAAACCTCCTAGTTGAAGTCTGAAAGCAGCTCTGGAAGGTTATCAGGTCAAACAAATATTCAGCCAGTACTACAATAGCAGGCTAAATTTATCAATACATTGATATTAAAATATAGGTGCTAATAGAGGTGGCGCAGTACTTTTTTCCTGCACTGGCACTGAGGAATCACAGGAACAGCTTCAAATTGAGAGAAAGTGGGAAAGTTACAAAGTTCCAGTTTTACCCTAGCTACAGAAATATTTCTAAATGGAAAAAAAGGCTGGATTCATAAATACTTATTAAAGAAAACTATTTCTAAAATGCTCCTGGTGGTTACCTGCTAGCTGTGGGACTTCAAAGCATTCCCACACCTAGGCATACTTCTTTTTGTCTGAGTAGGTTGTTGCCATTGATTTCACTGGGCAAAAATTTTAACCCAAATTTTAGGGAGAATAATATTTCTACCAGCCTTTACTGAAGTGTTTTGCAGGTGTGAACCATCTCACAAGTAATAAGTTTATTACTTGCAAGTATGAGTTTATGTGTGGTTTGTTTTGGAGGAGACATGACTGACGAGCATCAAAACCCAGACAAGGAAAAGAGGGGCAAGTAAGAGAAGCTGCTTTGCTTTAAGGCAAGCTGAGGAATACTGGGGTTATTTCTGCTCACGCAGGAGAACACCTTTATTTAGACTATGGGGCCTTTTGGTGGCAGACATGCAGTGCCCAGATTTGTTTACAGAGCATGTCATAATTACGGCTGTTAAAATAATACCACTGGAAAATGTTTTACTGATTTTTTTTCCTGTTTGATTAGCCCTGGGGGATAACAAACCTTCTCTAAACCAGGAAACCTGTAAAACTCTGCTTTGATAAAGCAGAGCTCCTTCATTGCTTTAGCAAAGCCCCACTGCTCAGCACGCAGCTTAGTGAGACACAGTATGAGGGGCTGGGTCCCTTACCCAGGCGTTCAGCCATAGGTCCCTGCCATCAGTGCTTCAGTGAAACCGCGGCTGCTGCTCTATGGGGAAATAAAGAAGCCAAATATACTTTCCCCTTCTTCTTCCATCTTTGGAGAAGAGAGGAGAACTTGTTGCAGAGAAACAAACGGTGATTTCCATGATTCAGTCCCACAAGGTTTGGTGAGACTGCACATCACTCAACATTTCCATATATACAGAGGGTGGGATAAAGACAAATCCTGCCTTAGACTGCGATAAGATCACTGCACCTGCAGAGAAGGAGGTGGCAATGATACTGACTAACACAGTCAACAGTCTCTGAATTTGTCCTTGGGAATAAAAGGGGTTGAGCTTGTAAGACATAAGAAGCGCAATAGGTAATCTGTCATTCAGCACAGGTAACTTCAATTTTTTTCTTCCTCCATGTTTCCAGTCAGGCATGTTTTCCAGTGACACCAAGGCACCAGCAGTAAGGTAGGTGGCTTGCATTTGCTGTTGGCTATTTATTACGTACTTTTACATTGATCTGTAAATACATCCGGGAGCACTCACACCATCTGCTGTGCATTTGTCAGTCACTGAATGGATGGTGGACATCTGGGGTGTCACTGGGTTTTGTTGATTTTTCCCCCATTAGAGCTACTGTTTCCTTTTTTATGTGAGCAAAGAGCCAGGCTGACTGCAGTGAAAAGGTGGGTGGGTGTATGCAACACTGCCTCCAAATCCTCAGGATCTGAGTTTTCTCCCAGGCTTCCTTCCACTTTGTAGAGCTCAGAGTACAAAACTAGCATGAAACATAAAAGGACCAACCATAGTGCTCCCTTGCAGTATGAATGGCAATATTAAATGATAATGTGGCAGACAAACTGGTGTATTTCCTGCATGTACAAGACATCACAAAACCCCAGATTTGGGGAGGAAACAAAAAACAAAACACATTTAATTTAATGCGTTCCCCCAAATTCTGTTTTGGGAGCTATTACACACCCACTGACACAGATGGGGAAAGCCAAGGCTGCTTGTCTGAGCTCCAGAACCAGAGTCAGAATATTGATTAATACTCTTCAGAAAATCCCCTTTTTGTCACAAGTGGTTCGACCTTCCCCACTCTTTTTCCTGTGTATCTGTTATCTGCACACTCAGAAATACACAGCTTCTCACAAGTATGTTCTCTAGAATCACCAACACTGTACTATCATAAATCATGTTTAAGCCCTGACTTTTGGAAGAACTAAAAATAGTAATATATTGATTTTAGCATAATAACTTCAAGATTATTTGGAGCATATTTGGTTTGTGTTTCCAAGATAAGCATCTTCTAGACTGAAAATTAAACTTCAGAGATAGTTATATGATTCCAGCTACTAGTGCGCAAAAGAAACCGCACTGGTGTCATGAGAAGTAAAATAATCACTGCCAGCTCCCAGCATTTCCTGCTTTGAAGCTGCTTTACAGTGGTGAGGCACGAGCACAGGGTGCCCAGAGAAGCTGTGGCTGCCCCATCCCTGGCAGTGTTCAAGGCCAGGTTGGATAGGGCTTTGAGCAACCTGATCTAGTGGAAGGTGTCTCTGACCATGGCAGGGGGGATGGAACTAAATAACCTTAAGGTGGAGTCCAACCCAAACCATTCTATGATTCTATGATCCTGCCCTACAGAAATTGCAAGTGCTGCCACAAGGACTTCCCTGTGCTGGGAGAGGTAAGTGCAGGCATGAAGCGAAGGTGCTCAAGGCAAGCTCCAGTGCACAGGGGACTCTGGCTGAAGGGGCGACTCTGTTGCTCAGCCCCTCTACGTCTGAGGCACATGGCCTTCACCTACCAAAAACATGGTTTACTGGGGCTAGAGAAAACTAGTTGCAGCTTCTAAACATAGCTGTGGCTGTGCCCAATATAATAATTCTAGTCTGTGGAAGCTGACAAGTTATTTGGGTGTACGCAGCTTTGCATAGCACACATGCGTAGTTTTTTTCACATTTTCCAAGTGATTTGCCATACGGCACCCTTCTTAGAGATTCTGCCATTAAGTTTTTATAAACCTGTTATTTCCTATGACTCATAGTTCACAACATACATAAGTAAAAGACATGTAATCATCATACTCATCAAGCTTCTCCGATACTGGGCTTCTGATACCTTTCTGAACAGTTAACTGCAAAACAGCATTGATAGCGCTGCAGTTCAGTGCCTATTGCAGTAGACATTGCTCAAGGTCACACCTGGCAGACAGTGGAACTGTTTGCCTAGCATGCACTGTACCAAAACATGTTTTCCAGGAAGTTTGCTTTGCTTTTAGCTCTACAACAGTACACCAAAAGAATATCAAAATTAGCATGTGGCCTATAAGCTTTGCTAGCCATAACAAGTTCATAGATCATTGTAACACTGTTCTTGAGTCAGTTATCACCGCTATGCTCTATAAATATGTTAGAATACCAGGGCAGGTTTCAAGAAGTCACTGTGACTTACATCGTGATCCTCCTCAGGGAGGGAGGGAGGGAAGGAAGACTTGTTTTCCCACCTTCTGTGGGCTGCTGCTGTTTCCAGGAAAACAAACAAGGTACAGAGTGATTGCACATTAATTCAACGCTGTAAATGCATTGCATTCAGTTTTCTTTCAGAAATGTCTCTTGCATTTCATCTAAGGTAAATTGTCAATATTAGAAAATATACAATTGCAACCGGGTCACAAGAAATCCAAGAATAGCTTTTATATTTCATGACTTGTACAGGATTGCAGATATTCCCTTACCTTCAAGTTTTACTTTTCTATTTTCTTCATGGAATTTTTCTCATCATTTCTCTGCTCTCAGCCTTGCTGCCTGCAGAATGCTGGTAGAGATGAGATATACATCCCATTCTGGTGTCGTAAACGAAATGAAAATAAATACTGCTTATCACTCGCTCTCAGCCTATTTTCTTTCTCATTCTGTTGCTTCTCAGTGTAATATAGCATTACAGCCATTTCTGTCTGTATGGGAATCATGGACCCATTGGAATGGACCCATCATGGAATCATTTTCATTCTAAAATGGCTGTGAATTTCAAATTCATGCTATATGTGCAGAACAGTTAGGAGGAAGACATTTGTACAATCATCTGCAAGTGTTTGTCTGTAATGAATTAGTACCAAAATAAATTAATTTGTATCACTCCTCCATCTGGATTATATTTGGTGGGGAAATCAAGACAGTCAGGATTAGAGAGAGGAGTCTTAGTACAAACCTAAGATGCTCAGTTATAGACAGTTTAAAAGCTATGCTTGATAGGATATACTGACATTTTAATTCACTTCTTAAGGTTTCTAATTTTCTATCTGAATTGCAAAATAAGAATACTAGAACAGGGTTTTGTTGATAACAGTTTCACAGATGATGGAGAATGGAATTTTTTTGTTTGTTTGTTTGAGGCAGAATGAGCAGTCCATTCTTTTGCTTGACCTCTCCGTATCTGGAGAATATGTAAACATATTGAAACTTTGTGGTGTTCTACAGTGGGGGAATGAAGTGCATCGATTGCTTGCAATTATTAGCTAGAGTGGGATAAGCCTTCTCCTTATTATGCAGATTAGTGAAGCTCTCAGTTCCAACATATTGTACAGATGCAGGAGAGCAGCTGCTCTTACAGATGGCAAGTACACAGCTCCATTAGTATGTATCTATTGTCTGCTCTTGGCTTGCTCAGAGGATGGAGAGGATGGGTAAAGAGGAATTGTCACACAGTAAAATGTAAAGGAGAACAGGCACTCTTAAAAATCCATACCCAAGAGACTATTTACACAGAAGGACAGACAGCAATCAAATTAAAAGTCTACCCTAAATAAGGACTTTCGTAAGTCACAATTAAGCTTCTATAGTTTTAAAATATACTAACCACTACAACCAAGGAATAGAATTCAGATTTCACAACTAAATGGTACTAAATAAAAAGAAATCCTTGAAGGTTCATTGAAAATTTGGTCATGTATTGCGCCTGTCCAAAGCTTCCTTTAACAGAACCTTTGCCCTCCAAAAACATCTCACTACCCCAAAGAACAAATCCTCACTTATTTTTCATAACATAAAAGACAGAAAAGCAGAACTGTGCTTCATTTCTTAAGCTTTTCACCATAAGAATATAGCATTTCATGCAATTTTTTGCATTAATGAGAGCTGAAGCAGCTAAATTTAAGTTAGTATAGACAGCACTGATTGTGCACCTATGTCAATTATTCTTTGTGAAAATGCTAAACAGAACATTCGTTAACCATGTGGCAATTTTTAATGTGATGAACAATTCCTGAGGAAACATACAGCTACAGGCTGACTGCTGAAAATAGTCTAGTAAGGAACAATTATTTATAACACAATCTGGGGCTGGATGCACGAATTATGGTTGTACCGGAAGGTTTTATGCTATACTTAACATACAGTTTATTTTTATTTAGCACAGAGATGGCTTAGAGTGAAAAAGAGTGATAAGGTACAAATTAAGAAGGTGGTAAAGCCTAAGTTATGGTCTCATTCCAATCTGAAAGTCTGGGAAGCCAAAGATGCCTAACCAAGTGCAAGGGAAAGAAAAAATATATATAAAGAAGCCCATACAAACAAACCATCAGGTCCATATAAAATTTAGGAGGTATTTGTCCTTAGTAACAAGCTTTTACTCAAGATAATCTCAAAAGATGACTTGCCTATGAACAAAGTCCATTACACCTGTTCTCGTGACTTGCAGGCCCTGGAGATCAGCTGCACAGTGCCTGGGCTATGAGGTGCCTTTGCTGCCCTTCATCGCTAAGTCTGGGGTCCTCTGTGTTCAGGGAGAAATTACTTAGTTTATTTTGAGCATTGATTTTAGAAGTAAAATACTAAAGGGTACACAAAGCACTGCCGGGTGAAACTGCTGCATTTGCTTGAATCCTGCATCTGAATGTCACCCAGACAAAAGCATGGAGTGAGCACCCTGTTTCAAAGATGTTGAATTTCCACAAGAACTTAAAAACACAAACGTAAGATATGAAAATGATAGGGGAAGAAGACTGTTTTGAGCTGGCCAAGAGCAGAATATTTTTCTCACAGAAAACCGGAAAAAAAGTATAATTTAATTTTTTTAGTGGTTTGGATGTTTTTATGTGAATATAGGTGGTGTCAGGCTATCCAAATATGCATCCACTCTTCTAAGCTTGATCCCATCAAAATGAACATTCATTGAGAAGTTGTTCTGCTTCTCTTTAAGCCTTACTTCCTAACTAGATATGGATTTACTTAAGGAAAAGATTAATGTTTTCAGAAGGTTAAATAACAGATCTTTCCTTCTGACAGCGATGATTTTTATTTCTGCCCAACAGAAGAGAGTAGCTACACCAGGACACTAGGGTGGCTTTCCTGCTCCAGAGATGAAAGTTGAAAGTATGTCCAGGAGCTCATGCTGTGAGCTCTGAGTCTAAAATAAATTTAAAGCAGTTTTGAGCCTCTGGGCAAGGCAAATATGCAGAGCGCAGATGCTCAGATCTCTTCAGACAATGAGCTGTGTGAGCATCACCATGTCAAGCAGCATCTCAGGCAGCCCCTATGAGAAACTCCAGTGTCTGGAGATCTATAGATTAGTAGTACATTCAAATTAATCTTGTATCTGGTCTCACAGATTAAATGGATACACTTGAAGGATTTTGCTTTGAACGAGTCTTACAGGATTTGGGCTTAGATGAGAGCAGAATTTTTACTTTCCTCCCAACCGCATCCTGTGCATCTGAGTCTGCAGCACATGGCTCGGTCTGAGAGTGACCATCCAATCCCATCAGTCCCCCTCTTCTTAAAGGCTATTGCTTCTATGTTAATCCAGGCAAAAATAAATCCCCAAGTATAAGGAATACTAATTTTGTTCCTATAGCTTTTTTTTTGCATTATTGATGACAAATGTTCCTAAAACTGATATGATCATCATACAAAGGTAACACATTGTTTAGGCTGAAAAAAAATACTATGTGGTGGGCTGCTTGGCTCTAAATATTTACTAGGTCATTAATTTTCTTCTTCTTACCTGGTGGTTGTTTTTTTTTTAATCTTTGCTGAACTGCTTTTTTCATGTTAATAGAACCTAAAAGTCTGTGCTTTCTTCAGAGCATGTGACAATAAATTCCAGTGCAGTATCCTGAGACTATAGCTTAACATAAAGAGAACATTCTCCTTCTCATGCTTTTCTGTTTGGTAGTTTATCTATAGAAAAATGTACAGCTTACCTGAAACATATTAAAAGGAGCAATGCACTTCAAATTGTAAATTTGAGGGTTTTCCAATGCTATTTGATATGGAAGATAATTTTGTTGAAACCTATTATACCTTAAGAGATCCTTGAATTGAATTCCAAGATTAAGTCTCCAGATGCCTCCAATATTATAAAAAAAATTGAGAAAGGCGAAGATCTATCTTTGTTCTGAATTTAGAGGGCTTTAATTCAACCTCTCTCTAATCCTAACAACCAGGGCTATGCCCTAATTTTACCTGGGTTCAGGTTTTAATTTTAATACTGTACTGCTAATATACTAGATTCAATAACCACATAGCACCACATTCATTTGCAAATTTCTAATACTTATGGTCAGGACGGTACTGTTTACGAATCAGGCAAGCATAGAAGGAGAGATACATTTTCATCAGCACAGCACAAAAACAGTAGCAGAATCCCTGCCTGGAAATGTTTGCCATACAAAACCTCCTAAACACAAGCCAAAGTATAATCAGAATTGGCTATTATGAGCCTAGGAAATCAAAATAGTTTTTCCTGGATTCTTGTTCTAACAATACAGAACCTGGGTTTTGAGATACAAAAAATGATATTACACATCTCTAGGATTTTTTTCATCAATTGTCTTGCCAAAAACAACTTGTGCAAAGAACAATCACCATTATCTTATCAGGGACATGAGGTAACAGGCTGCCAGTGAACAGGCTGTGACAAAACAGGGGAGATAGAGACATCTTTTGCAAAAATCTCAACTCAGTGCTCTGAAATGAAAGGTTGTGATAAAGTACTCTCTCTCGATTTGAAATAAACAGCTAATAAAATGGAAATCTTATAAATTCATATCCTTTAAAAATGAAATCCATAAATAACCTGTTTGACATAATTTTAATAATAGCGTTAAACAGAACACATTCATTAATACACTTTCTCACTCCATGTACGTAATAGTAAAGATCTCATTCAAGAGACCATGGAAAATACATAGAATGTTATTTTGGAAAGATAAAGGGCTTTTCTGATGTTGCTCAAGCAAGCAAAATCAGACAAAACCACTTTGTGTTCCTATTTGTAAATCTAGGATATGCACAGCCAACTTCCTGGGGCTCACAGCTTTCCAGAAGAAACCTTCATGTGTGAAAGCCATGCATGAAGCAAAATTTGATGACAAGGAGTTCAAGATTTCTGAACTGAACCTGTTGAGTTTTGAGTGTTCAATATTCTAAGTGTCCTCCACTTAAAAAAAAAAAAAAACAAACCCAGGGATGCATTTCATTATTTAATTGTGTTTTTTACTAAAGCAAAGAACCTCCAAAACAACTTTCAATAGGGTTAAGTCATGCAATACAAATGGTCATTATTTTCAATGTCACCTGCAACTTCTATGCTATGCTGAGGTTGGATGAGCTTTTATAGACATTTGTACTCCACCATGCAAGAATATGAAATCTTGATGACCAAAATGTACTGTATTTTTTTCCTGTTGATTTAGTTTAGAGAGTAAAAACATATTTAATATGGAAACAGTTGAGGGCAGAAAAACATCCTCATCTCCCCATTTTTGCTACATTCAGGCAAGAGCTGCTCTTTCAGAACTTAACTGTAGCCAGTCTGTTATATTTGGTTGGTTAGGGTAAAATTTCTGCTCTGGGGTCAAATAATTTCTAACAGTATTCATCTAGCATAAAAATTCACTGTCACGGGTATCATAAAGGCCAGCACTTTAGGGTTCATAAAAAGATGGAAATCCGACCTACATAATACACTCACCCATTTTTGAAATAACTTTTTGTAAATGCTTTACTTATACTTCAAAGCTTTTCCAAATTTCAGATTTTTTCCCATTTCACACTAGAGAAAACTTCTCAAATTCTTTTTTCAAAGGAAGCAATAGTTTTCTAGGCTTTTCAAAAACCCTCTTACCAGGGAAATCCCATGAGATAGGGTAGAAGATGACTGAAGACTGTGCGAGGACAAAAAAATCTTTAAAAAAAACTGAATAGATGAAAATATATATACATATATTCTAGACTATTTGCTACCTAACAGTAATTTCTCAGGGTTGTGTGTAATGAAGAGGATTCCAGAGCGTCTCAGAAGCCATTTAGTCAGAATTATTGTGGAAGAACAAGGAAACCTCAGAACAGCAGTGACCTCTTCCAGCACAAGGCTCTGGTGCTTCAGCTTTTAGCAGACCTGAACACCAGAAGAGACTTCTCTGGGCTAGCATTACTCACTTCTATTGATGGAAACAATTCACATAATTGAAGGGAGCTGGAAAACAAAACATTACACCTAACAGCTGGCCCAAATTCTCCTACTGAAATAAAAACCTCACACAGCTCTTCAAACAATAGTCCTTATGTACCAAAATGTGTTGTATCATTCATGATTCCCAGTGCAATGTTTCCATGCCGTATAAAACTTACATTTCCACATTTCTTTCCCTGATGAGGTTAGTAAAATAATTTATGCAAAATAAATGAGAACACAGAAAGGTCAATCAGGGTACATAAACTACAGGAGGGGGTTGCTGGTTTTGTTTTGATTTCTTCTTCCAGACCACTGTTTAAATCTCTAGATATCAAGAAAGCTTAAGAGAGATAGATAACAGACAACAACTGAGCTGAAGTCAGATGCCCTTAAGATTTCAGAACTTCTGTATTTTAAGCAAATTACTTTCAAGACAAATCCTGTCTAAATGAAGTATAGAGTTAAAAAAATCTTCAAATGTGTTCAAATACTCCATGTAAACAAAACAAAACTTAAAAACCAAAATAATTAAAACTCAGCTGTAGATAATGGAAGTTTTTTTCTGTTTAAAATAATATTATGAAATTATGACTAACATGGAAGAACCCAGCCCAAAACAGCTAAAGCTAAGTAAATTCAGCTAATTTTGTTCTCGAACAGCAGTAATATGACAGTCATAGCTAAAAGAAATCACAAATTATAGGCAGCATCTAAATGCTCTGTATTGGGCTTTTCATCTTTGATTATTGACCTTTTACTTATGGTATTTCTAAGTGGGGAAATAATTCTGTAAACTCACAACTTTCACACTCAGTTTGCTGTAAATATATTAAAAAAAAGTGTACAGATATTAGTTATAGTAGAAAAACAATATTACAGGTGATTGTGTGCTCATTAAGCATTGCATAAATTTGGGGGGCTTTTTTAATATACAGGAAGTTTTTAACATTTTTAGGAAGGCAGTTCTGTAGCTAAGACTTGGACTAGAGCTTGGCAAACGGGAAAGTGAACAAAGTCTGACTCAGTCAGTGCCTCTCCTTGCTTCTGCTTCCAGCTATGAAGTGCAAACACCTCTTCTCACCTTGTTTGTTTAGCTCAAACTCTTTGGAATGGTATTTTCACCATAGAATTGTACCACAATCTCCTCGGGAGCTCCTATGTATTTTTCTGTTGCAAATTAGCAATGTAATACTGAAAATCAGGCACAATAAGAGGAGGTAATTTGTCCTGGTTCCTGTTACAATTCCCTTTTAGCGCAGCTGAGCCCTCACAGGCTTGTGTCTGTCAAGCATTAGACTGCTGAGAAGTCAAGATACCTCCCCTGGCACTGGCTTCCTGCACAATCAGCACAGTGGCACCCTAGAAAGGGGAGCTACTGAACAACAGAGACCAGGCAGAAGACAAATGTGAGGAAAACAAGTGTTTATGCTCCCTGCCATATGTATTTGTTGGAAGCCATGAGTGGTTTCCACAAGGCACGTTCCTGAGAAACAGACAAGCAGGTGAAGAGACGGAAAGTGGCACTAGGCACCACTCAACTTTCCCTGCCCTTCCAGACCTGAGATTCTGGCTCATTTTACAGTGACCTGTCTCCTCCCAAACCTTACAGGCTCCCTCTGTTCCTCTCTCTGAATAAAGGGGTTCAGCTTCAAGTAAAGTTTCCCTTGACAAGTGAAGCATTGCTAAGCGTGAAACACTTCTTTCCCTTCTCTGTCAGTCAGCACTGCAGGTTCTCAGCAGTCAGACACCTGAATCCTACAAAAGATGAGGTTTCCAGGAGCATGTTCTCTTTCCCAACTACTGTTTTTAAGACATCTGAAACAGCACACCTCTCATCTTGTCACCAGAGGTGAGCTCTCAGCTACTGAGAGCCTACCTTTTCCCCTAACTTTAGAATATAGGTCATACAGTAATTTTGAAATACCACTGTAAAGCTCTACACAAACATTTCTTCTCCAAACCGTTGTAACATATATCAGAACATATTAGCAGAAATTCAGCGGTATGGGTTCTAAGAGCCAGACTGTGTCCAAAGTAGACAGTCCATCAACCTGATCTTGGTGCTGCATATGTTACTGACCAAACAAATCAGGGATTGGTGACACCTGCTGTTTTTACACCTGGGAAAGGAGACATATAGAGAGAGCTATAGAATGATAAAGGAATGATATATAGATGTATATAATGTTGTGGCTCTTAACAAGAGATTGTTTTTCCACCTCAATCAGGACAAGCCTCTGCAGAGACTTGCAGCACTTCCCTGAGCCAGCAGTCTCAGATGTTTCTTCTGGGCTTGATAATGAGGCCCTGACTCTGTTTACATCAATGTGTCTTCTTCAGTCATGATAGAATTCCCATCAATGTCACACTGATATTAGTGGGGACTGCAATTGCCTTAGAAATACCCAGAGTAAAGCTGTATCAGAACTTGACTTTTACTAACTCCTTACCCAATCACGCAAATGCAGATGCTTGGCCAGGAGGGAGGAAGAAGCTTGGGAAGAACAGTATCATATATTATCAGCATTCCTACTGAACAGGATTTCTGACCATTTCAGTGAAAAACAAACGATCACTTATACCAATAGTGTGACAAAACTGCTTACAAGATAATGCACTCTGAGCAAGCCTCCTCTAACCTCTACCATCAAAAGAGTTCAGCTCGCTTAGAGTTTTGAGTTTACAAGAATAAAGTATCACCTAAAATCTAGGGCCATCACCCTTCAATATAAATTTTATTTAAAATACTTCTTGTAAGTGAAGACCTTCCCCTTTGCATGTGTGGGCTTGGCCTGCTTGGTGTTTGCAATGAAGGTGACACTCCCAATATCCTGAAAATCACCAGAGACAAATAGACCCATTAGAGAGTCGGAGGACCTCCTTTAATTCTTTGTCTCACCCCCATATGTAATAATTTTGACTCTTTCATCATACCACATGATAACACATCATGTATGTTGACCTAGTGAGCAATAGCAAACACACAAGTTATTTCAGTGCCCATAGTTTTGCGCTTGCTTGTTTTCCTAAAACAGACAAAGGGGCAAAAAAGTTATTTGTAGTGGGAACAACACTTGGAGTAACACAGTTGCTTGGCATGTGCTCCTCCAAGTACAGTATTAGTGACCTTTATATGAGTTACTAACTTAAAAATCTTGAAAATCACCCAAATTAACTTTTACAATGCAGCTCTTGGTATGAAGGACCAATACAGAACCCAACTGAAAGATCAGTAACCACTAGGGTATCATTAGTGTCTTGAAGTGACCAAAAAGAATTAATGATTTTGTGAGTATCATGCAAAAAGGAAGAATCCTGTTTGAATTACATAACAGATGTTCACTAGGATCCACCGTGCAGCCTGCATACACAGTTATGCTAATTTGGCACTGTTTCCCTTCAAGTTAGCTCTGAGTCATTAGAGCACGCAGCTAGTAGGTCCTTCTGTCTAACTAATAATTGCCTATTATTGATATTAATTAACATTTTTTGCACCTTCCCTCCGTTTTGACCTAGTATCTGTTGGTAGTCTAATCACAGTGGCCTATTAAAAGTCAAAATAGGGAGGCCTATAGCAGTCACGAGCCATTTATCAAAAAGCAAACAAGGCCAATTAAACAGGCAGCCAGACAGTTGTCTTGATTTGCCGCTGACTGTTTCTTGATCACCATTATAAATTGCTAATCGGGCAGAAAGTGCTAAGCAGTGCATCTGCAGGGGGTGGTTATTGCTCATTCCCTGCCTGGTGACAGGTGAGGGAGGCTAGTGATGGTCTTATTGATGTGAACTGCCCATCAGTTGGTAGTTATTGTTAAAGTTCATGATGCTACAGCTGATCCTTTCCTGCTGAGAGTCAATCAAATTAATTAGTGCTAGAAATTCTTCTGTATTATTCTAACATAGAAATATGGAAGGAACATACTGTAATTTAGTTCCAGAGGCACTGGGAAGAAAAAATCTCCATGTATTATAGAGGAGAGAGGGGAAAAAAAAGAAAAGGAAAAAATCAAATATTGCTTCTTCCATTATTTTATAATAAGGGCTGCAGCTAAAGGTTTTTATAGCCACAGATCAAGAGATCATAATAGAAGCATATTGACATATTTTTTTTCTGCAATACTCCAAGGAACTGGCTGTAGCAGGAAAATATATCAAAACCTTATCATCAGAGCTGAGATCTTCTGTGAAAAATCAATAAAGAGTTATACATGGTTTGAGTTTAAACAGTTCTCTGTAGTCATTTAAACATAGTGCATCTGTGCAGCTTTTTACCTCTGGAGACTGGTGTAGCCTAGCAACTGCAAGGCTTAAACCGATTAACTACAAATGAAGTACTGTACGCCTATCAAAGCAATTGCTCATGGTTGCCTTTGTTGCAGGGGCTGAGCTAATTGAACATGATACAGTATGAAGATAATTAACACCCATGAGTTTGTTAATTGCCTGTTAGCATTACAACACAGTCTCTGCATTTCTTTTTACCTTGTTCTTCTGCAGTATCTTCCTCCCTTAAAAGGGTGCATGACTTTTTTAGTTGACAATGATATCTTAGAGTTTATTAACCCTTTTCAAAGGGAAAAAAAAAAAACACATATAGTAATGAAGCAAATACATGCTCTTGTCAAACACAAACTCCCACTTAGTCCAAGCAATTTAAAGGAGAAAAAATTTGGTTTACATAGACTGTACAAAATATGTTTATTTTCAGGGCTAATTTATTTCAAGCAATGTAGCCATTATAAATGCTTTAAAATATCTTCTGTGGGCTGCTTTTATGACTCAGCTGCTCTGCCTTCTAAACTGAACGATAAATGTCTTTTAGGGTTGGAATACTAATTGAAGGCAGCATCTGGTCAGCAGCTGACCTCCCATACTTGTCTTTGTTGACTACCCAGTTAAAACTAACAGCTTATTTGCTTTATTTACCAGCTTCTCTTTCCGTTCTGGGGAGAGGAGGGCTAAGCTCAATTTTACTTATGCCAAAAGGTAGTGCCAACTAATACAAAATAAAATTGATTTTCCACAACCATTTAATCTGATATAGATTTAATCTGAGCAAATTCCTTTTGAATTGGTTATTGTGCTTGGGAAAGTATTTCATTCATTATACTATCTTCTAAATTTGTGAAGAATGCACATGAAAGCCCATAAAGACAATGTAATGCATGCCGTAAAACTATATAGGGCACTTCCTTATAAGGAGGCAATGGCTAAAGGAAAGCAAAATAGACAAAAACAGTAGCATTTGGTTGCCATAGATGAGCCTCCACTGCTTAATCGCTGCCTTTCCAACACTGAATGTAAATGCCTTGATTGTGTCACAGTTGTTTAGAGTAGAGTTTCTTAAATGATCTTGGGTTTCTGAGCTGTTACTGTCATAGTTAATACTCACAGAGAAGCTGTTCCCTTGAGGAACACTACTAGTGCCCAATTACAAGTTCCATCATCAATCATAAGTATTATTTATTCAGCAAAATGAATTGCTAATTAATAACTGATGAGCATTATGGCCTTGAAGTCTGTAACACTATTAATTACCTTGGCAATTGGGATTCTGCTGGTGTAGACTACCAAGCACATTTTCTCAACAATTAGTACAGCAAGATTAGAAGGCGCATACCTGCTATGATAACAAGGGGGTGATGATCTCTAAGGCTTTTAGAGAGCCATGCAGTGTCTGCAAAGAATAAACAAGATTACAGCCCTACTGTGCTGGACTGTATCCTTAAAATTGTTCAGTGACAAAGAGAAAACTGTTTTGTGCAGTGTATCGACTGGAAGAATTGGCACTGCATCCTAAAATGAGTGTTCCTGCGAGGAAGCAATGTGGTAGCAGTCTGCTCAGGGTAACACTGCTGCCTTGTGCTCAGTACCCCAAGGCTGGTGTTTGGCTGGTGCAGTGTGTTGTGATTAGTACACTGACCTGTGACTTTAGACCTCTAGCAATTGCTATCTACGTGGTCTCATAGTGGTTACACATTAACATCACTGTAAAACTGAATATTTAATGAGAGAAGAAGAATACAATCTACAAAAAAAAAGCAGCTTTTTCAGTGACTTCGGTATTCACAATGCTGACACTATGTTGCCCTACAAGTTGATGATTTACTCCTCACAGCCATCTTCTGCTTTCTCTTCCATTCCTGTGCCACCGTGAATTTTGAGTGTAAATTCCTTGGGGCGGGGAGTGGATCTATATTTGTCTATAAAGTATCCAAAATATCCATGGAATTGTACAAACAACTTGAATATTGTCCAATAAAGTGGAAGACTAAGACCACCTCCTGCCACAATGCCAAGATTTGTTTTCTGATTGTCCGTAAAAAAAGCTAAGCTACTGCAAGAGCACAGCTAAGCTCCTAGACTGTGTGAATTCTGCACAGTGATAAAGATAAAAATTATTATTGTGGAACACTAAGGACTCTAATGTGGTATATATGCACTATAAAAACACAATTTCCAGCTGCAATACAAAAGCAAAGACCTATATGAAAGCCATCATATATGCATCTGTTTTCTTTAAAGTGCTGAAACAGGCTAGAGGATGTTGGAAACATGTGCTAAGTCTATCTTTTCTGTATCACTTTGATAGCAGGCTGGTGGCCAGTCCCTACTGTCATTTTAACTCCTTACCCAAGGCTAAATGTTGCATTCATCAAACAATAAAACCAACAGCAGTGTTTGTACCATGCAGGAAGGAGATGTCTGCCATCCCATCAAGAGGAGGCTATTTGCTGCAGTTATCCAGCATGAAGCTGGTAATGTACACTCATAATGGTTAAATAATCAGCTCTGTTGGAAATCTCAATATACTGGACGATTTTCAAATAGCAAAGCAAAAGCCCACTAAAGTTGTCTTGTTCATCACTGCAACTATCTTTATAGGAAAGTTTCCACGTTATGAGCCTAGATAGTACATCTCTGATTTGTGTATGTGAAAAAGAACATATAAGCTCTTTCCTGAAAAAAATTACAGTCACAATAATGATCTCCATGACCTTTGTAAAGACAAATCTCCTTGCCTTTCACGAGTGGCTTACACATAGACAATTTTATTTGGAGATGGGACTTCTTTACCTTTTCTTCCTAAACCCAATGATTTCTACTAAACAACAGACTACTTTTTTGTCTCTGTATTTGCCTCATTCTCTTAAAAAGAAAATATACGAAAATATGGAGAGAAAGTTTCTTGCTCATGAAAACTGCCTTCATATGTATTTGCATTTACAATTAAGTGTTATGTGATCAGTTTTCCTTTTATCCTATGAATTGTAAAGTCTGCTTGGATCCATTGAGAGTCAAAAGGAGGAGAATGCAGTGTGCTTCAGCATAAGACCACCAACTCACAGACCACCATCATTCCCAACTCAGCAATTTGGGAATCAACTGAGTCAGAGAGGCTTTGCTAGAGGAAATCTTTGATCATGGTACATTCTTTTTCTGTTGTGCTACAGTGTAAAACAACTTAGGCAAAGAAGAGACAGCTTCACTGATAAAGGGTATGAGCACAATATATGCCAGGATTTGTTCCCTCTACCCAGAACAGTCCTCCACCGCTTTTTTGGCAGACCCTGTGCTGTCTGACATGCTGACATATCTCCACATCATGACAGCATACCATAAAAACAAAAGTCTGGAAGCAAAACAGCTTTAACAATATTTGACCATCTGGCTTCATTTGTTTTTAACTTGGAATCTATAGAGAGTAAGGGGCCTTGGCTGGGATCTCCTGGGATCTCGCCCAAACACTGCTAGAAAGTTTCCCCAGCTGAGTCCCAGTGCCAGCCTGATGCACACCACCTCAGCGCCTACAAGTCCTGAGGACTCCTGAATGGACCAGATACATTTTGCTAGGAGCAGTGTGCCTATGTCATAGAGGAAATTAAATATGTATGCATGTGTGTGTGTATCATAGAATGGTTTGTGTTGGAAGGAACTTTAAAGCTCACTTAGTTCCAACATGCCTGCCATGGGCAAGGACACCTTCCACTAGATCAGGTTGCTCAAAGCTCCATCCAACCTGGCCTTGAGCACTGCCAGGGATGGGGCAGCCACAGCTTCTCTGGGCAGCCTGTGCCAGTGTCTCACCGCTGTCACAGTGAAGAACTTCTACGTATATCTAATCTAAATCTACCCTCTTTCAGTTTAAAACCATTCCCCCTTGTCCTATCACTACATGCCTTTTAAAAATTTCCTCTCCAGATTTTCTTTTAGGACCACTTTAGGTACTGAAAAGACCGTTACAAAGTGTCCCCAGAAGCCTTCTCTTCTCCAGGCTGAACAACCCCAACTCTCTCAGCCTGTCTTCATAGGGGAGGTGCTCCAGTCCCCTGATCATCTTCATGGCCCTCTTCTGGACTCACTCCAGCAGGTCCATGTTCTTCTTATGTTGGAAGCCCCAGAGCTGCACACAGCACTCCAGGTGGGGTCTCACAAGAGCCGAGTAGATGGGGTGAATCGCCTCCCTTGACCTGCTGGTCACTCCCCTTTTGATGCAGCCTAGTATACAGTTGGCTATATCTGTGTTTTGGAGTGTGACACCAACCCCTGACCACAGGTACTGATGGAGCAGGTGGCAAGCAGGACATACAAAACAGCGACCATGTAGGGGTTGACCAGATATGAACTCTTGCTCCTAAAAGACAGCATGTGCCTTTGCTAGGAGATAGCCCTGAAACGCACTAAGGGAACTATCACAGAGTTGGCTCAGGCAAAGCTGTCCTGAAGCCAAATCATTCTAAAGCATTATTATCTTTTCAGAAAATTATGTTTGAGTGGTGCCAACAGGAACTGTGGAAACCCATAAACTCACTCAAGACAGGAAAAGCTGTGATACATTTTAGCTGATAACAAAAACCATTTTTTTTTTACTCATTACTAAATACTGCAGGAATCTGTAAATTGACAATGTTCGCTGGAAAATGCTGTACAATACTCTGGGATAGCATTGCTTGAAAAGATGAAGCTTTTTTGCTCGTCTCCAGTTCTACGTGTTTTGGATAAAGGGAAGGGATCCTTTGAGGTGTGGGCTACATCTGTGAAGCTGAATCCTGTAAGTATCTAGATCTGGAAAAAAAAACCTGTGTTGAGTTTTGCATTTCATCTTAAGAAACTTCTGCAGACACTTCAAACTCCAGGAAGCATTTAAAGTTTATGGTCAGAATTGCAGAATAAAAGGATCCCCTTTTACAAATAATACATGTTATAAATGCTAAAGCTGATAAAGCTTACATTTTATTTCTTTCAATTCCTAGCCAGTGCAGCACATAAACCAATCATGAGGTGTTCAGATTAATTTCTATTCCATATTTCACAAAATATAAGGTAACAGATTTTCTATTCCCTGATTGAAGTCAAAATAAAAAAGACAAACAGCAAAATTGCCTCCCAGTAAAATCACTCATTTGTTCGATTTCATCAAGCTGGTATTTGGTCCTCCAGAGACATGTTCATCTCTAGAGAGTTCTTTTAAGAAGTTACCAAGGAAGTTAATGGAAGACTGAAGCTAATGGCACACTCCAGGGGAAAGAAACTGGAAAATCATGTTCTAAAAAGCAGCATGAGCTGTTCGAGACGTGCGTTGCAGAAGCTTTCAGCACCTCTGTATGACTAGCAAACACATTTCACTGTGAATTTTCATTCCCTTCTTCAACCAACTTTCTTCTTTCAAAATTCCTCTTCATTTTAAGCTATCTACAGCAGTGTTTTTATCTGGATTCAACAGGGTGTCTACTTAGCACTGTTTATGATAAAGGTCTGGTTTAAAAATAAATTGTGTTATATTATAGACAGTAGGGCAGCTTGCAGTACTAGTCTAACGTACAGGCTCAAAATTTTGATTCTTGCCAAAAAGGAACATAAAGCCAAATACAGTTTCCAGAAGTGAATTTCCTATTTCCACTTACAGTTTTTGTAAGTCAGGATTTTGTACAAGATCATTTTTGTGAATTAAGCGCACAAAGGTTTCAGGGAAAAGACTCTACATCTTCCTTTGTGAGCAGCCACAAACCTAGGTCAGAATAAACCTTTCTGAAAAGATAACGTGATGTTTGTTGAGCCCTATACTGAACTGCTGAAGAGGAAAAAATGGTGAATGTAAAGAAAATGAGATGGAGTGTTGAAAATCAAAAAAACAAGTAAAGCTTATTTTATAGCTAAAGCTCAGCGTAGAACAATAGAGTGTAATGGAGAAAGTGAGAAAAGAACCCAGAAGTCTAAAATTAATTGTACAAAACAGTTACTAAAATAGAAACACTTTTCTAGGAAGAGGCTGGGTAGAGGAGGGTGGGGAAAATGTTTCATAGAGGAATACACAATCCTGAAGGGAACAGAAATGAGATTTTACAAGGCTGTTTGAGCTTATGTCAAACACAAGAACAAAGGAGCATAAACTAAAGCTAAGGGAAGGGTCAGACCCTCAAGGAATTTAGGCAGAATTTCTTTAGATAGGGAGTAGTGAATATATAGAATAAAAGGCAGAGGACAGCAATAGAGGGGAAAAAAGTGCCTCAAAACTATTTCAAATGGTTATAAAACAGAAACAAAACTCTAAAAACAGTAAGAAGCATTATGGAGCAAAATTGCTAACAGAAGAAAGAGAGGTAAATGACCAGGCTTGTTTCCTCTCCAAGGCTGTTTCCTATTTTTCTTCCTCACAAAGGTGAGGCAAGGCGAGTACTGCAGAAGTCCGTCATGATAAAGAAATACACCATCTCATCACCAGCAGGACTTCTGGCCACCCAGACCCTGGTGACTTTGTGCTCTTACTCAAGTACTTGCTTATCACCCCTTTATTAAAAACTGAAGCCCTCAGATCCCCATCAAGCTGCCAGCTATCTCCAAAGCCACCCAAAATCCATAGATGCCTTCCAATTTTCAAAATTGAATTTTGAAATGTTCCTACAAAGCCTGTTTCCAGGCAGGTCCTGGCAATCTTGACAAGCTGGGAAGCTTACATCCCTGCCTCTCCCAATTGCTTATTGGAATCCATAAACAAGTTTTTCTTCTGTTTACACCCTGAGCTCACAGCCAAGCCAGAAGATGCAATGGGAGGAGGCAGCAGCATTACTGCTCAAGGAAGTTGCCAAGCAGGGAATGAAACTCAGGTTTCACTGCTCCCAGAAGGTGCCTGGCCCATGGGCTATTTGGGCTTATCCTTGCCACTGTCCAGCCCAGGAAACTTAAGTTCTTCTCTACAAACTTCAGCAGTTTCTACTAGGGAGTACAAAGTTCCCGCATTCTAATCCCCACTTCAGTTAGGAGCTCTCCTGAAGAACAAGATGCTACCCTGAACACACACACACCCCACCCATCCCCACCCCAGGAAGGTTTGTAAGGAGACAGGTTCCCACGTGCCTGGTGAACACAATAAAATCTGAGCTTTTACAGAAGAGGTCACCACCACCGCCTTGCTCGGGTGCCTCTGAGGAGGAAGGGTTTCCTTCTGCCTGGCTAAACAACAACCAGCTATTTCCTGAAATGCTTTTCTGTGTCCAGAGCAAAAGACATGCATCCCCAGTGCACTACACTGAGTGATGGAGAGGCTGGGGAGTATGTCAGCTCCACTGGCACTCCTGCACAGGGTTCCTACTGCCCGCTCAGGGCTGGCTGTGGTGATGCTGTGACTTTTGGGTATAAGACATACTGCTCTTCCAGTCCTCACTCCTAATGGGGATCGAGCCCTTCAGACTAAAATCCCCATTAGATGTTTACACATCTATGCCCACCAATTTCAACAGGGCTGAGTAGTCAAAGCTGCTTTTCTGCTCTAGGTTTAAGCAAATTGTGCTTGTAAACAATACACATGAAACAGTAAAAGCACTGATAAAGGTGTATACTTCAGTCTCCTGCTTCTGGAGCTTCCTTGGCTGCATGCCTGAAAACATTTTGCCCAGGCTAAACAATCTGCAGGCAGCAGTTTGCACTGCTCCCCATGGACAATCACTCAGCAGCCTAATATATTTCAGTAATGATTTTTTCCTAAGATTCAGCTTAAATTTTCTCTTGCTTAATTTCACCCCATCACTCTTAGTTATACCTTCCTGTACTGTCCTAACTATTATCTCTCTTTTTTTTCTTTTTTTTTTCCTTTTGAGTTCAGGCTCCCTTCAAACTTATCTGTGTTTCCCATCAATCATCTTCTAGCAAAGTCATAGATATGGCACTTAGCTTTTTTTTAATCTTTCCTCATCATTTGGTCCCTTCTGCTCTGATTGCTTTGTTGCTCCTCTCACCTTCTCAACAGTTTGTCAATATCTTTGTAACGAGGCTTTTTCCAGGATTTCATACAATATTGCAGGTGTGGCCTGAGACTGACACCTACCAAGTCTATTGCCACTCTAATGTAATGTCCTTATACATAAAAACCCAAACTGTATCAATTGCCTTTATTTCTGCCCTGGCATTCCCAATTCACTAAAGACACACAGCACCAGCAATAAATACTGTGGGTTGTAGGACCCAGTTTTCAAGAGGTCCCTGCTTCAACTGCAACACTAGCTTGCAAAAACAAAGCCAACACCAAGCTGTTTCCAAACCTGGCCTTTGTCTGCAAGCCTGCTAAGAGCATGGTCCCAAAGGAAAGCAATAAATGCCTAAGAAAAACAAATCAATTGGTCTTGATGGGTTTTTTGGAAAACCGTCTGGAGCATCACCCCAGTCAAATTCAGTCAGACAGTCCTGAGCAACCCAGCGCAGCCCCAAAGACCCTTCAGCTGCAGCACGCAAAGCAGTGACATTTTCACATATGGAACTTTGTGCAAAGACAGGGGAAGGTCCACTTGAAAAACTTCAGGGCTTGCTGTGGATTCTGTTTTTCACTCAGGAGGCTGGAGCTGGAGTACATAAAGGGCAAACCTGTCATCTGTTAAACAAAATGCCTAGGGAAAGCCAAACTAAGCCTCTGAATCACAGTGATGCCAAAAGCCCTCTGCTCCAGAGCTCTGCCAGACTGCTACCATCTCACCCGCAGCCCTAGCACACACACAAGCATAGGAAGACTGCCAATCCTGTTCCTTACCACAGAGAAAGAGAACTGTATGCCTACCAATACAACTTTAATAAAATTACCCCATTTTAGGCACTGGGACACAATAAATTACATTTTCAGTAAGTTCTGACAAACCTCTATTGATAACTTTCAGGAATTCATTCTCTGGCTCCCATTTCTCCACATGCAGCTTAAAAAAATATCACATTTCCATGTAACCACATTACATACAGCGTATCTCCTGGGATTCAGTGCTCGTATGATTCAACTAAAGAGAAGTTAAAATATAAACCTTAGTTTCTATTTAAACCCACAGTTCAGGCAGTAAAGCCCTAACCCTCTGCTCACCAGGTATTCATGTGAACCATTAGACAGAAACTTCACAGAGATACTACATTCAGTAATTGTTCCAGTGGGAGAAAGGGGAGTAAGAATATTTAAACTCATTATCCTTAAATTAGCCCACACCTGACTAGTTGCATCTAGTCTGAATTAGCAGGTAGTCGTGGCTCCTCCTTGCAAAAGAAAGAAAAGCGAGTGAGTACCCAGTCACGGTTCCTTCTCATAGCTTTCAGAGCTACATATAATCATCTGTTTCTTCATATTTTGTTTCTTTACCAAAGACTTATCCCTCAGAGCCTGATCATCATTAACTAAAATCTCTCCAGTTGCATTTGCTATTCACTTCAGTAATGCCCAAGTGATCAAAATCAGGTCTATGGGCTTGCTGTGCTTCACACTGATCGAAAGAAAAGGCAGTGTGCATTAATTCCAACTTAGTGGAAGACACTGTGAAGAAAAATTTCCTTTTGCACCTTTATTTAATTTAGTTTGTTTAAGTTTTACGCACATGCAAAGCCCTGGTAAGACAGAGTGTGGGCATATAGAGATAGTCATGGAGAGTGAATTTCCAAGCCTAAACTCATTTCTGCTCATTAGCTGAACAACATTACTTCTACCTGCTCTAACCTACAGTAATTACAGAATTCAGCATGTGAGCTTAAACCATTCATTTCAGTTCACCCAAGGGACAGGGCCAAGCCACATAAATTCCTGAGACACAAGATGCTAAAACCAAAAACGACTTCATGAGCATCCCCTCCTCGTCCTGTCATTTGTATTTGTTTGTGCAAATCCCAAGGCAGTTACAGATTTCAGGGATTAGCTATTCTCCTGAAACCTGCAGTGAAGTATGGTCATGGCTGGTGCAGAGGTGGGACAACACAACTGGTCTCTGTTGGTATCTCTCTGGGTCAAACATAGATATTGCATGCGTAGTTGGTATCGGTTATGACATGGGAAAGTAAAACAATTTACTTCATAAGCCAAATTTATAGAAAATAGTTGCCAAACCAGTTTAAAATAATGGTCCATCTGATGCAGCAGAGGGGGGTCCCTACCAAAGCTTCAGGACTTTTAGAGGAAATGCAAGAAGCCCACAGCAGGCAAAAAGAATAAATGTACATAGGAGAGATCTTTTCCTGTAGCTTCTTGATTATTCATTTTCTCAGACCCTGAAACCTGAGAGTTTACTTTCCCCTAAAGCCATTTATCCTTTACCTAAAATAATTCAGAAAAGACTATGTAAATGTCTAACTCTCAAAATTCACTAGCTACCTGGCTTGGACTGCACCTCATTGCAATAAGCCTTTTAAGACGAGTTCAAATATCTCCTTTTTTAGGCTGAAATGTGCATTTTATCCATTTAATTGATTGTGCTTTTGTTCACAGGAAAAGGCAAAGTGGTTCTGGATTTACCTTCTCAATAGCATCTGTTACCCATTTACCTCTGTCGTGTCCCTTCTTGTTTATATTCATCTAAATTAAATAGTACAAATCCTTTCGCTCTCCATTCAGAAGTCTTTTCACATCTTCACAAATTTCCATCATCCCAGTACAAGCTCTGTTATTCCTGCTGTTTCCTTTTTGAGTTGGAGTAATAAGACCTGCACGCAAAGAGAGGTTTTTATAATAATGCAGTTCTAATATTCTTGCTGTTATTTCACTCTCCCGACTGATAACTTTAATTCGATTTTTAACCACTGCAACAAATGGAGGGGAGCCCTTCACTGGGCTGTCCAGGATGATGCCCACATCTCTTTCACAAGTGGTTACTGTGAATTGGGAATCAGTAATGTGATCGTAATCTCTGCCACCTCTGCTGATGCTGAGTGCCCGGAGCCTCTGTTTATTCATTCTTTCAGACCAAAGAAGCTGATTGCATTTACTACTCTCCTAAGGCCAAGCCCCAAGGATTTTAGTCCTTATATTAAATCAAACTTGTCCTGAAGGCAGTGGGAGTTTGCCAGAGCAAAAAGACTGAGTCAAACTCAGTCCTTCAAACTCAGAGCACCTCAGACCTTGTTCATAACGAGCACTGCAGGGCCAGAAGGTCAGAGGAGTGGGAGAAGCTGTAATTGAAGAACATTTATTGTCAGATCATCAGCACAGTGATTCCATACCTTGCAAATCCTCCCCCCTCGAGCCCTTCACTTCTGTTCTGCTGGTTATGAAAAGTGAGACTGCAGAAAGCTTTAGAGACAGCAGAAGCACACACACACACATCCCCCTAGCTGGAAAGGAGCACAGCTCTGGCCCCACACACTGACTCAGTAACACAGCCTGGGGTGGCTTTGCGGGGGTCTCGCTCTTTCCCTTAGCGCCCTTCACAAGTGCTATGTTCTGTTTCCCATTACCTAAAATCAGTCACAGGTTTGCCATTCATTACAAGCAACCTATGGCTTATGGCATTTGAGAACGGAGGCTACCCTTAGCAAGCACTTCTGGCAACCACACCCTCTCTTGGTCAAGCTGGTAAGTGGCCAAGGCAGAGAGTAGGTCATGCTGGCAGGATCTGGCCTCAGAAAGAGCCTCAGCAGCTCATCCTCAGTCACAGCAGCACGGAGGATACAGAGCAGCAGAAGTCAGTACCGATGACCATAACAAGATCCTGCTGAGGCTCCAGGGCTTGGCACCATTAGAACGCCTTTCCCAGCCAGGGGCGAACCCCCCGATGCAACATCTGCGACGAGTTGTTGCATTTGTCCTCTCAGCCTGCACGGCCCAGAGACCTGCACTGGCATGTGCTGATCACCTCAAATTTGTGAGGAAACACAGTTTCAATGACCCACCAAAAATTTCCTCAGTTCTCCTAATTTTATACACTTTTACGCATATATGGACTCATATACCAGGTTCTTCTTATAACCTAGGAGAAGCAATAGGATTTTATTGACTGTTTCAAATATATATTTGCATGTGTTTCTCCAGCAGATACTTGTAACGCATTGTTAGGCACTGAGCCACTTTGTCACTACATGTCATTAAAATAAAATTTAATAATCTGTATCCATCAACTGCAGCCACCATTGACCAACAGGGACCATCTCTCAGTCATCATGCATTTCTAATGTAATGAATATATTTGTACAAAATACACAATGGGCATTTCAATTCCTAATACCACTGTCCCTGTGCCATTTGCATTTGTTATTTGTATTCATGAACATTTCCAGAACAAGGCAAGAAAATAAAATATTTATTTTTCTTCAGGAATTTGAGTGAGTTGTTGGACAGAGGATGGCAGGATACCTTCAAGATCCAGCCTTTCACATGACAGAATTGAACAACATCTGATAGCAACAGCAACAAAAAAAAAACTAGACCAAAAGATAAAGGGAAGAAGGCAGTGCGGGTATCCTGCTATTCTTTCTGTTAGGCAAAACCAGATGGGCTGAAATATGTTGCTGAGTTGGTATTAGAACATCAGTTTAAAAATCATTTCATATTAGGCCTGACTTCTGAGAAAGGAAATATAAGAAAAAGGTAGTAAACCAATGTTCTACTTCTCCAGGTCAGGTATCCTGCTCTTCGGATGGTCTTGTTTTCCTAATGTTTTCATATGGCTCCTCTTTTGGTATACTTGTTATTTTGCACAGCCATGAGAAGAAGACAAAACAGCTTCTGGAACAGGACGCCATGGTCATGATGACTCAGTGATGCCTTAGGCCCTAGAAGTACTTAATTCATGCATTTTTTTAACTCCGTTTCAAGCCAATAGTCATATACAACTATGCTATACACAACATGCTGAAGAAAAGCAGCATCTATTAATTCAGATGTTGTGTGACTTTATGTAATAGAACAGGACATGAGAGCAATTAAAATACTTACCCACAGCAGCCCTGATCCAATTTTGGACTTAGTACGGAAGAAAATCTCAAATGAATGACGAACATGGGTTATTTAAAGGTCTGTCAGATGACACAGATATATCTGCTTTGCCAAACAAAATGCGGCTTTAATCTCAGACAAGGTTAACTCACTAACTTTTTGTTAGCATCAGGTACTACTTGATGCAAATTGGTTATGCAATACAGGAACCCTCCTGTAGCATAAACAACACACACAAAAAGTTGTTTGTCATCTACACCAGCAAAAACAACCCAAAACCAGTTCTATACCTGATAATTTAAATAATAAGTACAGAGCCATGAACTAGATCTTATCTCAAACTCACAGCACAAGACCGCAGGGCGGAGGAGACAATGATTTCCTCTAGATCTTGGGCACAGGTAGTCCCTGCCCCAACTTACGTCCTACCCACCACCCTCAGCTGAGCCTGCTAGAAGTGGTGCAAGGGGTACATCTTGTGAGATAATGAACAGCTAAATTAGATTGAGATTTGGCCTTAAAAAATCCATTCTGGGCACAGATTCATTCTTTCCCAAAGCATTTTGACTACTGTCAGGGCTCTAGGAGTACACTATGTGATGTGCAAGCATCCATATTTTGCTCTTCTCAATCCCAGATTTGTGCTGTGGTGCCCCAGATACAGCCACAGACAGCGAAGAGTTAAAATCCCTTGTGTTGCATGAGTTTAAGGTTAAAAATTGTTGAAGTGCTTAGAGTCATTTTTTACCAGGTCTTTTCGTATTGTGCAAGAAAAGAGGGTTTGGGAAACAACTCAAATAGTTGTGCTAAAGGCTAGCAGAGAAAGGATACAAAAATGAGATTGAAAGGAATAGGCCTATAAATCTGACACCCAGTGCCCTGGTCTTGCAATGCGATCTGCACCCGCAACGAGACCGATTGATTTCAGCAGGTCCCGTACCTGCGCAAGTGCCCCTCATGCAAGGCTCCTGGCAGGGCTGGGGCTTGCAGTGCTGCAGCACCAATGCAGCCTTAGTTAGGAACAACTTGATCACATACTGTGCAAGGAGTGCATGTTTCCAAAGAGCTTTTGGCAAGAAAACACGTCCATGAACCATTTAGACTTCCTGCATTTTCATAATGCATTTGTTGTTGCCTCACTACCTTCACTGCCTCTGGACTATTTATGCACCGCACAATGAATGGGTCTTGCACAAGCACGTACTCCTGTCTCTTGACAAAGTTACCACAAACATTCATTGAGGTTTATTGAATAACACAGCTAAATAACTTTTACTAGTCATTTGAACAACTGAATCAGGTCATTTGCACAATGGGCTGCTTCAATAGTAAAATAGCACAGATTAAATACTTTATTTTTTTTCCCAGTTTTTGAAATTGTGCAAAATATTGTGATGAGCTGCAGTTTTCTAATAACATCAATAGGTGGTGCTCTCAATTTCTTTAATGGTCTACTATAACTTCAGTTGGGAAAGAAAATATGAGCTGGCAGCATCATATCTAAGTTTTCAAAAGCTGCAGTTCTTTGTTATGGCATGTTAGCAAGTATTCGCTGCAAGATCTAAAGTTAATGTGTCAAAAAGACAACTCGTCACTCCTTTTATTCTCCCCAAAGACTCAGCAATTCTGCAAATTTCTCATGCCAAACTTGGTCCAGATTTTCCAATGTTTTCAGCATGTTGTGCAACAACCTCTTGAAATTGTTGCCAGATTTTCACAGAGCTACTGAGATTTGGATGGACAACTAACTCCACATGCTGGACATGACAGAACTTCACCCTTCTTAAGTAAAAATGGGAAGTGCGTAATTTGATAGACAAATGATAGCCAAAGAAGAATTATGCTTCAAATTGACTTTTAAAATCTGTTTACTTTCAAATACACTGTGGATAGACTGCATTCTAAAAGGAAACATGGAAGTGAAGTATTACCTTTATTGATATATCCAAGCTGCATGCAGAAAAAAAGAGTGTCAATAGTGTATTTTCCAAAACACAGGAACTTCGTGGGTTTATAAAACATACCCTTCTGAAATCACTATCTTTCTGATATGCTATATATTTACATCTACTGACTTAAATATTCTAAATATAGCAAGCAAGCCATTACGACCTTCTCCTAATTGAACAAGACAGACAAGAGTGCATGATGCCGTACATCTATATCTGGGTGAGAGAGAGAATGTGCACACAAGACAGCGTGGGTAATGAGATCTTCTCTGCTATTACAAGCAACCTATGGCTCTGGGGCACCCGGCTCTCAGGGCTACTTAGAGAATTCAAAAACGGCTCAGTTGAGTTTTCCATTAGTCTTTATCCAAGAAGTGACCTGTTATGTCCTGATGGCTGGTGCTGTTTCATTGTTGAGCATTAGCTAGCTCGCAGCAAAGAGCCTGCATCACCCCTCCCAGCCTTTAGCCCTAGCCAAGACTAAAATACTCATTTGGTCAGGCTCAGCTATGATCCAGTTTATGGCTGCTCCTTTGTTCCCAATGCGCAAGTGAAGAGGGTAATTTACTTCCCTTTGTTACAATTAACGATGTTAAACGCCAGGGAAAGGGCAGAGCTGAAGAGCATGAATTACTGTTCCAAGCAACATTCTGGCATTAAAAAAAGCCCTCTTCTGGCAAGACAAAAAATTTGAAATTTCCTGGGGGGGGGTAGAGGGTGTGAAATTGAGCATATTGATTTGGAACTGCCATATTTCATCTTGACAGTGCTGCAACCCTTTGTTTTAACAACAGTGCTCTATTCCAATTCTTATCAATATGTATGTACCATCCCTAATTAGATATTTCAGTACTTCCCAAACACATCCCAACCTTTTTCCTGTCAGAAAACATCAGTGAAGTGGGAAATACTGGTGTGAAATATTTTGATGAGGAATAAAAGGATACTCTTTCAGTAAAAATATTTTAGCCATCTCTAGCTTTTTCACTGGCACAGTCATTAAGTTTTACCAGCTTTAATAGAAAATGGGCAGATTAATGGTTTTGAACAGCATGCTTGGGTGGGCAGCTACACCACTGCAGGACCAAAGGCCCTGGACTCCTCAGACAGGCAGGCTCAGCTCCCATGCTGCCAAAAGCAAGGGAGGGGGCTGTCCCTATGCCGTCAGCCTCAATACATCACACTCCAGTCCAGCTAGGGCTGAATTACACTATCTGTGCCTGTACGTAGATGCTGATATCTTCTCCCTAAGGTCCCCTGCTCTGCCTCAGCATGGTCCCAGGAGAACTCAGCTGTTTTGGAGGGTCAAGCTCACACCCTTCAAGCCAGCACAGGGCAAGTTGCCCATACCAGGCTCTTCTTGGCCATTTCACAGAAACATCCCAATGCAAACACACATCATCTCCCCTGTGTGCCAGTAACCTTTATGTGAAGGTGTGCAAACCACAGGGATCCACCAGGCAGAAACCTACCCTTCCTACCCTTGCAGCTGTGCAGTGAAAATATCCAGACCTCCTTAACACATGTGCTCTTTGGAACTTCTCCACCTCATCTTCATATAAATAAACGTAGGAAATGGTTGGTTGCCAGTACCCTAATGAAAGTTAATGAGCCCTTGCCCAGCTCTGCAGCACAGGTAGGACAGCTGTCCTCTGCCACAAGGACAGCATTAAAGCCACTCTTCAGGAGATGGAGGCTGTTTCTGGAGTCCTGGACAGGTTTTCATGCCCAGGAAGGCTTTAGGGCTTCCACAGGTGTATTTCCCTCCCTTTTGCTCCATGTGAAACTTATCGGGGTAGCACATGGGTTGGAGAGGGACACTACGAATATTCCAGTAAGAGGGAAAAAAAAAAAATGTAGCCATGGAGTAGTAGTCATGTTTCACATTATCATCATTCTAAAGTCCAGCCAAAATATTTCCCTTTTATAAGGCTAAATGTCTCTTGACTCCCATTGAACCCCCAGTATAAATATCCTCTCTGCACCATGTACATCTATGTAAGATGCTGTAGAGAGGATATAAGCTGTATAAAACCTTGATAGAACAAAATAAAATGTGCACCAATGTGCATCTGATAGATGCAGCAATTGATTTGTGGATTAGGTTTTTATTTTCAGCCCATTGAAAAGAAATAATGTATGGAGGCAATCTAGTACTAAGCATTTTAGAAAATCTATTTGAGATCATTTCAGCAGAAGCTCTGGCAGTTTGTCATAAGAGGGGAGGAGAGCAAAGGATAATTGTCTGCAGTCTAGTAAAACACAGAATAACTGCCATCACACTTGAGTGAGCTTATAGCCAGCCTGTCCCAGGGCCTCTAGAAGATAGAGCAGTTAATGTTCCCTTTTATTTCAGAGGTTATGTCACTTGTATCACAGATTTATACCATGATACAGCAATTTCATCCAAACAGATGGATAATGATGTCAAAGGCAGAAACCCTGTTTTTATTGAGTTTTGCAAAGATTGCTCAGATAGCTGCTTCAATTGAAAAGCCCCAGCAGTACTTCAGCTCTTAATCTTTGTAATCTCAGTGGTATTAAATTTCATCATTTTTGTTTGAAGGAGGAAAATTCTGCAGTAATGGCTTCCTAATAGGAAACACAGAGGATACAAAGCTGAGGGCTCTCCATGCAGTTGTTCCATAAGCACTGCTGATTTATAGGGCTGTTTATGACAGAAAGGAAAATTATCTTCTGCGGGTATAAATCAGGTAAAGAGTAGGAAATTGAACTTAGATATCATCTTGTCAGATGCTTAATGTTCTTCCTCCTGTCACTTTGGATAGGCCCAATTTGTAGAATACTGCAGAGGTAAAAGAAGACAATTAACAGTGACAGTAAAGTAATAGATGAAGCCATAAAACCAACCTGCTGGTGCTAGATGCTATGTATGATTTTAAGATGAAGTAGTGCCAAAAGTATATATTAGCTCAAACCAACCATTTCCTGTGTTCAGCAATACCCACTGAGGCACTTGTTTGTCACTTTCATTGAGATCTACATACTACCCTTTACATATTAATGAACCTGTAACATCTCACCTTTCCTGAAAGTCAAAGGAGCTTCTCACCAGCTTATTTGTTGTTTACTTATCAAAACCACATGGATTATTTGCTTAAAAAGCTTTCTCATTACTGCTATCGCATTACTGGCAGGCACACACGGGCTAGATGGAGACAGAAGCTACCTTCGTTTCCTGAAGGAGGAAACAATGGAGAACCGAATGTCATAGCCAGGCTTAAAGCGCTGCTAACCAGTCTGGGGAGTTATGGGGCTGGGTTTTTTGTTTGGGTTTTTTTTTAGAAATCCCAGTGTTTGGCTAAAAGAGAAACTAAAAAGGAAAAAAAAAAGAAAAAGAGAAAGAACCCAAGGGCCAGCGGAAATGAACTCTGCATTCCATGGCAGGGGGAGGCTCACAAGGAGATATTTCTGGCTACAGCTATTTGCAGGACTGCACTAACAGGACACAAACTGAAGCATGGAGAACACTGAGTGCCTACACAGCTTTTTCTCTGTAAAACTCAAAGGTCATATTGTAGGACTTTAGTTAAAACAACCTAAATCTACAAAAATGGAAAATACAGAAGTATTTCATCTTTTAGAGTTTAGAAAGTATAGACAGCTAGACTTGTGTGTAGCAGAGATACTGGAGCCAGATAAAATCCAGAATAAACACCAAGCATCTAGCTGAAGGTCCAGTACCTCTAGGGAAGGGGAAAAGGCTAAACTATGAGAAGTATTTGAAGTTGGAGCAGGTATAACATTCATAAAATACTTTGTGAGAAACAATCATGTTCAGGATTAAATCAGAGATACTCAAAAATGCCTTCTCACAGCCTTCTTCCCAAAACAAACCCACACTGACTTTCTGCAATAGGAACTGCAACTGGAGTTAAATTGACAAAAAAAAACTGTAAAGTTTGATTAGAACAACAGAGAAGACAAGTGAAGTTGCTTCAGCGTAATGACTGTAACTGATCACACATGCTCAGGTTTTTTCCCTTGTTTTAGGACTTACATTTCCTAGTACACACTGTATTGTTCTCCTCTGTAGTTGATCAACTCTACTGTAGTTGATTCCACTCCCAACGCATTCGTTACTCAAGTTTGAGGTGAGCAAATGAATTTATTCCGGCCCTCTTGCTGTCTAAGCCCAGGCCAAGGGAAAGCTAAAGGAACAAGCCTTCGGAGTTAAACGAAAGGACACTCACTCAGCAGCAGGCTTAGTCAGTTGCTCCTGAAAAGCTGAGGACCCCAGATGGCAGGGGGTGGACAGCCTCTGCTGCCAACAGAACACAACTGTTGTGTGACAGAAAAATCTGCCTGTGTCCTTGCAGCTCCCAGCTGTCTGCTCTTAAGAGCAGACTAAAGACAGCTCCTGCTATTTCAAAGCACTATTTATAAGTACTCATGCAAAGTAGTGCAAAAAGCAAAGGCATGATAGCCTGGCCAAGCATCAGGAGTCAAAACTAGCAGCCTTCCTCTTGGAGATTTGCATTTCATGCTATTGAGGCAACACTACCAGCAGTAGCTGCTGTTGGTAGCCCACAGCTTCCCTAGATGGGCTCCAACTTGCGTTGGAGGCATTGGACGGCTCTATGGTGCATAGAGGCCCAAGTCTGGCACACCATCAACTTTGCAGTTAACAGCCTTCAGATATTTTCTTTCCCATTTTTGTTTAAATGTTCCAACATAAAGCAGTAATTTAGTTACGGGAAGTGCAAAACAAGAGCCAAGCCCTGCATTTTCCCACTGCAACATAAGCAAGAAACTTATCTTTGTCCAATGCAAATGCTTTCTCACACCAGAAAAGCCACCAAAAATACCATTTAATTGTTGAAATATGAGAGCTTCTTCCTTCGGTAACTGCATTTCCCAGAGCTTCCTGGGATTTCTTGGCGAAGATACTGTCTGCAGTAACTTTTACACAGATTATATTTTTCTCTCCTAATAGAAGTTTGCCAGATGACTTGAAAGCATGGGCAGCAAGCAACCTTTTCCAGTCAGATGCTGTCTCTGTATATAACTGCTTGAGAGTATCTGAATTAATTCAAAACTGCCTGCATATGGCAGGGATGGGGTTAACTTTTTCATAGCAGCCCCTCTGGTGTTGTGTTTTGGATTTTTGGCTAAAACAGCATTGATAATACAGCAACATTCTGGCTGTTGCTGAAGTGTGCTTGCCCGGCCTCAAGGCTTTCTCTTTCCCACTCTGCTCCCCAGTGAGTAGGATAAGGGTGAGCAAGAGTAAGTCTTCTGGAAGATTTAATTACTTTTGACAGATTACTAGCAAATGGGACCACCAAAAACCTTTGCAGATTCTCCACTGCCACCCAGCTCTTTAACTGTTTGTAGTTCCTCTCCCTGTTACTTGAGCCACTAAGGAGATCTGGGATTAAGTATAGGTCAGACTGTACGTAAGAGTTTATAAATATTATTGATAGACACTTCAATAAATTAATCAAGTCTTAGTAGTGGTTTTGGCTACAGAGTTGATGACTGCTATTGCTTATAAGAATGCATATCACCTTTCTAGTATAGTTTATCTTATAGATATTTTATTAACTCTTTAATAATCATAACTGGAAGTTGACTGTCAAGTACAGCCAAGCTCCTGCCTGTGACAGAAGTGACAGGAGTTTAGATTGGATATAAGGAGGAAGTTCTTTACCATGAGGGTGGTGAGGCACTGGAATGGGTTGCCCAAGGAAGTTGTGAATGCTCCATCCCTGGCAGTGCTCGAGGCCAGGCTGGACAGATCCTTGGGTGACATGGTTTAGTGTGAGGTGTCCCTGCCCATGGCAGAGGGGCTGGAACTAGATGATCTTAAGGTCCTTTCCAACCCTAGCTATTCTGTGATTCTGTGATTCTATGACATGTTCTGCAACAGTTAGCTCAAATCCCAGAGGGCAGCTTACCACAGAATGAAGTGCTTCCAGGAGAAGAACCACATACCTCTATATTCACCATGTTCCATCTACCCACGTGGAAGTAGCCCAAAGACTATGGGGGGCAGGGGAGAGGTTTGGTGCCTGCTTCTTTTCCTGTTACACACACACTATCTTTTTATTCAGCGAAAGCATATTTGTTCAATTAAGTTTTCTGGAAACACTCCTTGGAACTCCAGTAAGTAACAGCTAAAAAAATCATTTACTTGCAGTCGTAGCCTACTTTCAGCATAAGAGACAGCAAGAAAACAACTGAAAGTGCCTTTTCTCCCTAAGATCTCCTGCCCTCCCTTCCACGGAAAATGACACCTATTGTCCATGGCCAAGGAACTTTCAACTAAACATTACAGAAACACCATTAACTGTTTCATCAAAAATGCTAAGCAAGTAGTTCAGTTCATAAGTACTTGGACAAATACCACATAAGAACAAGATTTGTGAGGAAATAAATGATGCAATAAAGTCAGGTTCAATAAAATCATGGTGATTTCCCCTCATGGCTATACTTAATGACAAGGACATTATGATATGAAAAATTACTGGTGGACAAATCATGACATACTGAAGCACTCAAGCCTTTTGCCAAAGAGATACCTGAAATGAATCTTGGGTGGATTAGTAACGCTTGAAGTTTTAGGACTTAATATTACCATGTTCATTCGTTCTTATATTTGTTTATATACAGAAGTATGTGTTCTGATTATTCAGTGTCATGTTCTCAGTTGTCAGCACCACCATTATATACAACAGTGAACACATACAACCATAATACATAAAATAACCTATCTAGAATTCTAGCCCTGATCCTGATGAAAGCTCCCCACCCAAGACTATTTTCACTGAACTAACAGAGATCCGCTCACATGCTGTAAGACTGGTAAAACCCCTTTTTTGTTCAGGTATTAAAATAAAACATAGGGTAATATTCCAGTGTTGTATAAGCGCAGAGGTAAGAGTTTATTCAATTATTATTTTTGTAAAGGCTGAAAAACAAAAACAAATCCCTTTTTATTGGTCACTCTTGAACACATACATATTTAGAACATAGGTATATCTTGTACTCTGTGGATGAGTACATCTTAGATATAGTATTCACCTTAGAGTACCTCTGAGATGGAGTCTACTGATTGAGAATCCTTACAAAAACATTACTAAAATTGGTTTAATACAACCCTGTGGAGAACAGAAGCCTGAACCATAACAAGAGAGCCTTGAAGATACACATGCATCAAACGCAGCTGAAAACCCACTCCCTCAACAAGCAATGTTTTGGGAGATGTACAGAAACACACTTCCTTGGCTAGTCTTAAGCAACAGTGCATCTGTAGAGCCATGACATCAGATTTCTTAACCCAGCTGCCCAGGGAATCTTTTTCCATCTGCATCCTTACACTGAAGAGTGTGCCTCGGTAAACCACAACATTCATCCTCAGTGTGCCAGGCTTTGGCAGAACCTGCAGAAAGCAACAGCCAGGCAACACACATACTTTATACAACCTGACCACAGGCGCATCACCCATGGAAGGTTCTTATGACCCTCAAGCTTAGTTTTCAGTGGGACACTAGTGGTTCAAGGCTTTATCCCAAAGGGTAGCTGGACGCCCCCATGTCAATGTGAGTGGGGCATTCAACTACTGAATGCTTTATAAACATGTCTGTGTTTAACAATTGAGCTTTTTGATATTTGATAATTTTATCAAGCTACCTACTGAGCCCAGGAGCAAAGATAATGGAGAATCAGCATCAGTTTCTTTGAGGGAAGGCAAAAAGAAAGCAAGATTTATTCTTGTACATTTGTTATAAATATTTTGGGGAGTTATACAACTTTAGTTTTGCAAAGCAATTTTCTGAACTTTCACTGACAAACAAATCTGATGTGAAAAATCTTACATCAGCAGGGTTGGTTTGCAGATGTTATTTGCACCATTTATTTATCAAAAATAACTAGAAAATGTTTTTAAAACATCATTCCAGACCTTACAAATAGGAATGTGACACGGGCTGTCTGTTTTACTTATACTGTTTTACTGCTTCATATTCTGAGCAAACAGAGAAGCTATTTTCCCCAGGGGTTCAGGAGGGCATACTATTTCATTTCTTCAGAAAATTGTTTCTCTGGATTTCAATCTTTTTAGCTAGATATGACAAAATATAATATCAAGAACACTTATGCTTTTTATCAGCTCTATTTTCAAAGCATAAATAATAGATCAGTATATATTTAAGTCAGGTGACCAAGCCTTATTTCAGAAATCAAATAAGGATCTTGCAATTTTTAAATGATGCTGTACATTTTCACTACAGTATCATTATGCCCTTAAAATGCTTTCAAAAGACCAATTGATAAGCATGGAATGATTCTGAAGATATTTCACTAGTGTTAATAATACCTCACTCAGGTGGCATTCAATTTTCTGAATCCTTGGGTTAATGAGGCAAATAAATCAAAATTAAATTGGCCTTGGGAAAAAAAAAAAAAAAAAATCAAACAAAATTGCATCTATCACATTACACATTCTGAGACTCTTTCAGTACTGCTCACAATGGCTAACAATATTCCAGCTCTCAGACTCATTACACTTACTCATAATGCACTCTAAGATTTTAAAATCAAATAGATCAGACTTCATGACTAGATGAAGACAACAACTTATTAGAATATATCAGTATTTACATAAAGTTGCACACAGTCTTAGTCGGGTACTTCCCAGTAAGTATCCCTAAATTTCAGCTACCCATCATTTT
This sequence comes from Pezoporus flaviventris, assembly GCF_033815535.1. Taxonomy (NCBI): domain Eukaryota; kingdom Metazoa; phylum Chordata; class Aves; order Psittaciformes; family Psittacidae; genus Pezoporus; species Pezoporus flaviventris. The sequence continues at coordinate 41,355,175 of NW_026892549.1, forward strand.
TTCAATGATCCAACAAACCCCTTCCAGGAGGATTTCACCACAGCAAACCAGCAAAGTTTTAAGATAAGCCTTAAGAAGAAAATACATTCTGCAGCCAGGCCATCATTCACCATCTCTTTAAAAAAGCCCCAGCAAGGTAGAGATGCAGCCAAATAGCTGAAACAAACACTTGAAATGAATACTTCTAGTCATATTGCTGCAGTAGTGGGGAAGAAATATTACCTTCACCCCCTTCTTTAAAGTATGAGAGAAAGGAAACGTTCTCCAAATATTATAAAAGGGAGTCTACTGTTGGGGAATACCAGTGTTATCAGCTCTTTAAAAAATGGTTAATAATGTACAACACAGAGAACACAGATGCTGCATCTGTTACCAGAAGTAATAAATTCAGCACGAACAAATGATCTTCAACACTGACATGCAATGACACAGCAGTGCCATTGTTTCGCTGTTGTTACTTGTAGCACTTCTCTACCCATGGAGTCACCTGCCTTCACAAGGGCATCCTTTCACCGTAAGGAACTTCCTACAGACATGGAGCCCAGTTGAAGAACTCTTACATTGAGCTGTCGTAACCACCTTCATCTGATAAGTCAGCAGCAGAGACTCAAGATTCCATATACATGCCATTTATATGTTTTAATGGAAAATACTGCACAAAAGTAGGTTGTGTATTTTTCCCAAAATAAGTTAGTATTGCTAGCGTTTAAAATTTAATGAAAGTATGCAAAAAAGCTTGAGGTGGGTTTTTATTATTTCAAAAGAGTTAAGGGCCCAAGTACCCTTATGGCACAGGTTAAAAGCAGCAAGAAACATCACAGAAACATGCTCGTGCAATTTCCCTGGCAACACCTTCCTTGTGGCTTTGCAAAATAGTTTTTATAGCCAAGAGCTTGATTAGGAGTAATTTATTGTGATGCTCTATGCTTTTCCTCACAGAAAACAAACTCCACCAGAGATAGTCAAGAATTTTCTGTCCCTAGTGAAAAGAAAATCTGTTAGGGACCCCTCCATGGAACTTGAACTAGAAAAGGTTTTAGGTTTATTATCAATATATAACTAGTGTGTATGTACAACAAGCATGCAATCTCCATAGCCAGGAGTTCGAAAGTACTTGCCCTTCTGCTCACAGCAGATTTGGAAGAGATGGGCTCCGCTCAGTCTCTATCCCCCGCCAGCCACTTGGATCAGCTGCATCCTGTGCTTGGGTCCCACTACAGCCAAACAGTACTGGGGACTAGGGGTTCAGATTTTTGACAGCTTAAAGAAAACCGTTCCAAAAGGTGTTGATTTCACCTCAATATAGAACAAAATAAGCATTTTCCCAGCTCCTGAATTGAAGTTCAGTGCCTAACTCCAACACACCAACACTGTTCAGTGCTCGGCTGCTGAGGAAGCAGATGTTTCAGAGGAACAAGAAGTTCTACTTCACGTTATTCCTTTGAGTTTTGGTCATGACAGACAGCATTGACAGAAAGTCACCATTCAATGGTTATTCAATTGCTTGCTCAGAATGACGCAGTAATTTTATTCTGATTTTTAGTCCACAGAACAGAAGCTGCAACTGCTATCAGTCCCCTCAAGGCTTTATGCTCTTTGGCAAGGAGTATTGATTTGTACTTTTATAGTGCCTCCCAGGCAGTGGTTGTGCACTATCATTATCCAAATAATTTATAAAAACAGGTGAGAAAGAGGACTTGGAAACTCAATCAAATGTATCTTGATCTGCTCAGGGAAAAGATGAAACATTACTGGAGCAGCTAAAACAATCTTTTAAATCAACGTGTGGTGCAGGTCCCAGATGTTCTCATGTGTTCTGAAAGGCATTTAAAAGCATGTAAACTCGCATTATCATCACACACGTAAACAACTCTTACAAGTATTATCACAGGAGCAACATGAACACAGAGACACGTCCACTGCCTGCAGGATCAGGTTTCAGCCATAAATCAGATTATGAAACTTAGATTACATTAGAACACAACAAAAAGGGTTAAAGAAACTCTCCCAGAAAAAAGTATTGCGAAATAAGCCACTGGCACAGGACTCCTTTCTATCACTGAACCAACGTTAATTTAAAAGCCAAGATTCATTTGAAAACATTTACCTGTAAATCAAAAGGTCCCCAAAGATTAATTTCTGCATTTACACTATTTGCAAATTATATTTAACTTAGAGGCATCCTTTTTTTCCCTGAAATAATTGCTTACAAGATGAGAGCTAAAACACAATCTCAAGTGTAGTGGAGGTAATTGCTGCACTTACTGCTCGTGTCATGTTGATGTATTACTATGTATCAAAGGTCACAGTTCTGTACTCATACATTATCAAATTTGAAAGAGCAATATTCGATTCTGACCAACCTTTAAACTGCACAGAATGTGTGTGAAAATGGATGTGGGACTAACCTGGGTTTTAAAAAAAATGAACCCGTGTTTCGGAAGCCGAGGGGTCAATCAAGCCAGACTGACGGGGTTAGGTGTCACTTCTGTGCGTCTAATACCCTCTTAGATTATCAATGAGGTGCAGTACACCGATCACAAGCTAAAACAGCTGTACTAATGAAAATGAAACAGTCTGAAAAAATTAGGTGATACAGGCCTGTGACACAGGGCAGTACCTTGTGGACAATAATGCAGGAATAAGGACATAAATCACCATTTAGATACAATAAAACCTGTAATACCCACCCTGAAGTGTCTACGGAATTGCAGGCCAAAGTCAGCATCTCCACAACTCCACGGTCCCCTCTGAAGTTGCCACACTTTTTTTTTCTACTGAGTCAATGCAGGTTTTCCATGCCTTTACTTCACTGCACACACACAATTTTGCAGTCATATGCCAGCCTGACCTTTGAGGGTGGGTAGCTGGCTGTTCATGCCAGGAGTTCTCACAATTGGTTGTAGCACAGATAAATGAGTCTTATCAGAACCTACTCAACCTTGAGCAATTTTATTCTCCTACATATGCTAGTCCAGCTGGGGAGGGCAGAGGCTGCACTGAAGAAGCTGGGACACCCTTATCCTTGCTTTGGTAACATGAGGTCCTTTACGAAAAAAGGATATATCAAGTCCAAGTTGACTGAGTACAGCCAGCACCTAATGAACTACTAAACAGAATTACTGCCTTAAAACCATAAATCATTACCACGTGAAGAGCAACATGACTTTTACCCCGGCCATCATCATAATCCAGATCACACAAATATTCAATAGCTTTTTCAGGAGCAGGTTTTTCCTCAAGAAGTTACATACACAGCAAAGGAACCATATATTCAAACAGCAAACTACATGCTTTAATTTCACACTCTTAAATTAGGTTCCTCTGGTTAAAATACTAGATTTCAAAAGGGGAGCACGAGTTTAAATATTTTCTCAATTACAAGCAGGAAAGCTAAGACAGACATTTAATAAAGTCTATTAGACCCTGAGAATTCACACTAACGTCTTTGCCATTGATCTTAGAGTTCCGGCTGCAGGTGATGCAACTACTGGTCAAGGCCACAGCTAGGATGAAAATGATACTTCTGATTGGAGATACTATTTATAGTACATAAACACACATACCCTTTACTAATGCAACAAAACAAGGCTATTACAATAAGAACTTAAACAATAAATATACAGGATCTACTGTTTAAATAAAAGCTCATTATGCAAAAAAAAATACAAATTCAAACATTCCTTAATAAATACTAACTTTCACACTTATTCTAAAGCATCATAGTTCTCTTAAAATGAATTTTCTTGCTGGTTTTACAAAACGTTTTTCAAATTAAGTTTCATCAACTGAATAGAACTCCTTGAAGCGATGCAAGGAATTAGAAGACAGATCATTTCAGGAGAGCTGGAAGGTCTTTGTTGCTTGAGTTTTCTACAAATCCAGCATCTCTATTTTCATTGAGGCAGCAAAACAGAGAGAAAGAATTATTTCAATATAAGTTACAAATTTAGAGATTATTTCAAATTTACAAATCGAACACCCGAAATTGCCAAATCTCCAGTATCTGCACCCCTTGTTTTCTCCTGTATCTGATTACTTCAGGATTTTGCTGCATGTATTTCTCTCTAGCACTTGCAATTTCTCTTTTACAAATTATTTTTGTCACACAATAAAGGAAAATACATGATTTCACAGTGGCAAAGGCTTATGAAGCCCTCCTGAAAAACATTACTGAGAATCCTAGCAGTACAATGCTAGGATTTGCATAGAGGCAGTTCTGAAGTAGGTTTATTCCCAGTGACTGCAGTGAAAAATAACTAATATTACGAGAATCAGTCAGGACCCTCCCTTCCATGCAAAAATTAAGCCATGATCAAACTGATTTTGTGCAGCCTTGAAAGGATTATGATTCAGTGCTTTAGATTTTGCACTGTGGCCAAGTTAGATCATCTATCAAGAATCTTAGAAGTTTCCTTTAATCTCAAAACCCCATGGTTTGGAAGCAAATTATTGTGTAATCAATACATTTCATTTTAAAACCCTTCTCTCTATCCTGCCTATCATACACCGCTCTAGGTCTTATTCTTGCAGCAAAAAGATTGAATGTGACCTGACAAGACTCCAGAGAGGTTCACAAATCAAAGGCAATGGTGAAAAGAAGTCAAATTCCTCAAGACTCACAATGTTAAGGGACAACTCAATTTTTAATATTTTTTTTTTAGTGCCGGAAGGTAGCAGTTCCTATTGTTAGATGCTATCATAACCTATTATATTTGTTGCATAAAAGCCAATTGCTAAAAAATTCCCACCTACTCGGGATGCCATTCTTTTCCTCCAAACAGCCAGAATCCAGAGCATGAAGTACGATTAATTTCAGACTCCAACATAAAATCTCAAGTGTAACACACTTCAGATGGAAGTTACAGTTTGTCCTCTGACAGAAGCTTTGGTGCATTACTACACACCAAGACCTGGAAGCCAACAGCCGTATGCCGATCAGCCCCTAGGAACAGTAGCATTAGAAGCATGAATTGTAATTCCTCACCTTCATCTCCCTTCACAAACTTGAGACCTGTGAACTCTGCCTAAAGCCCACACGCTGGAAGAGAGGAGCACTGCCACAGATCAGTAATTAACAGTTTCAAAAACACTTCCCTTTCAGTGCATCAAATCTTTGATAATCACCAAAAATCTCTTATGAACTATCACACAGATCCAGTCATTTAATGCATTCTTAAGCAAAAACAGGAAAGACACACACTACTAGAAAGAATACACTGTTCAGAGCTATCATCTATTGCCCCCTCATTCTCAAACTCCTCTTTAAAACTAATCATACCTACAAGGCTGTTGGTTCAACTTACTAGGACCTTTCAAGCGGCCAGTTTATTTATGGGAAACTTACTTTCCTCCTACTGTTTATGCACTTGATGTATTTGTAGCCTTTTGTAAAATTAATTTGTATTACGGATGCATTTTCTATGGTCTCCTATACACTACAAATATGTATGTGAGACTTCAGAGGCTCACTACATCAGAAATCCATACAGGTTTGCATTCATTAATCATTAAGGTAATTGAAACATGCAATGCTGAGATCTGAGGCACAAACTTTTAACCATGTGACTGTACAGGAAAAAAAAAACTTAGAGATATTAAGCAAAAAAAACAATCCACAAGACATGGAAGGAAATGAGGAACTAAAGATTCTGCTTGAGAACACTCAGCGAACTGCTCAAATGATTATTTGCCAAAGATGCAAACTGAATCTTCAACATTGCTGTTCTAGTGAAACATTCACAGAAAGGCAACCCCTTGCCCCGCAGGCAGTCTTCCTCATTGCAGAGGACCTAACAAAACCTCACTCCAGAAGCATCTTATTTAGAACTTTCTTTACATCCATCCTCTTCTACTGAACATATTCAGACTTCATGCAAATTAAGACTTCTGAAGTTTCTGATAGCAGACTTGACTATTGAATAAGTTTCCTGTTGCCTACTTGTCCATTACCACAGATCCACCAGTATACAAATATTGTTAATTTCAGAACCATACACCAGATGAGTATTTCTCCTAGCCTTTGCAGGTTAATAAGGTTATAAAAATAAATTACTGCTACAGTTTCACTAATTCTAAAAGTAGAAAAGAATTTCTAAGTTTTTATGTTTAAATAAAAAGGATAAAGACAACTTTGGTACCATCACCTCTACTAATAGCTAGACAATCTTAATCTACCAAGTTACTGTCTTCTGCTTATTCTGGAATTAATTCTAAAAAGCAAAGTTTCTCCAAGATGATTCATTTTCAACTGCATCCTTACTTTTGACATAAGAACAGGATATTAACCTGGGATATGTACTGCCACGTTCAGCGACACTTCTTGAAAAATCTTTCCAAGCCCTTCTCCTCTTTACCTCTTGAGACCTTGTTCTGGCAGACAAAACCACTCTTCCTCCCCTACCCATTTCACTCTGCCATCCTTTTCATCTTTCCATTGTTTCTACTCAGATACCACATGGGATTCAACCTTGTTCTTTCAAGGCAACCATACACACCCTTAGTTATATGATTCTGATAACCTCTAGACCAGTCCATTAATTGTCAGCTTCCACAACAGTTTGCCCTTCCCTGGATGTAGGCTGATCAGCTTGGCAACAAACCATCTTCATACCAAGATTCAACCAAATGACCTATTTCTGTCAAAATGTCCAAGGGTAATAAATTATGCTCTCCTTTAAAGTATTAGAATTTGAAGTAACATTCCCTCATTTCCATGTTCTGTAGGCTTCTTAGTAAAACTTAAAGTTTGACCATCTGACTCATTTCCATGTATTTTGAACTGGAACGCTATTGTGGCTTAACCCAGCTGGTAATTAAGTACCACACAGCCACCCACTCCCCTGCAGTAGGACAGAGGACATTCGAAGAAGATGGAAGCCATAGACTGAGTAATTGAAATAAATCGAAGTAAAATAATAGTAAGAGAGATGAACAAGAAACACCCAAAGTGATGCATAATACAATTGCTCACCACCCACAGACTGATAACCACTCTGTCCCCAAGCAGTGATCAGCCCTTTCTGGCCAACTCCCCCCAGTTTATATACTGAGCCTGATGGTTCTGTGGCATGGAATATTCCTTTGGATAGTTTGGGTCAGCTGTCCTGGCTGCGCTCCCTCCCAGCTTCTTATGCACCTCCTCACTGGTAAAGCATTAGAGCCCAAGAAGTCCTTGATCAAGCTAAGCCTACTACTTAGCAACATTATGCAACATGTTATCAGCATTGTTCTCCCACTAAACACAAAACACAGCACTGTACCAGCTACTAGGAAGAAAATTAACTCTATCAAACCAGGACAAACACTCGTTTGTCTTGTGTGGCAGATTTTACATAGCCCAGGTAATACCTCCCTAATATACAAGCTACTTTTGAATAAAATCTCCACAACTACTCATGATATTTCAGAAGCAATAAAAACATTGCCAACAAGCTTGCCAAGTTATTACTTTACTACCCCAATTTTGCTTCTCATTCAAACCACAAGAAGAAATGGGGCTTGTGTAACATCACTCAGAAGTGAGATTTTCACAAGAACAGGCTTTTAAGTACTCCTGAAAAAATTATGAATCAGAAGACAACAAAACATGGAACCATAGCATGTTATATATTTTCCCCCTACTTTCTTCCTTCTCATCTCTTCAGTCTACAATTGGTTTAAATGTAACTTGACAATTGCTGTACATTTTGCTCTACATACTCCTACTTCCAAGATTTTTGGTATTACAAAGACATGGCCAAGTGTGGCTACTGCTGTTCACTGACAGGTATTTTTAGATTTGAATCCAACTCCTGTGGACAGGCATCTTTTACTATTGCCACAGTTGCAGTAGACAGAAGCCAAGAAGCAACTGCTGTAGAAACAGAATACTCTTCTCACCTTCGTATCAGGACTGGAAGACACATACTTGGCAAGAGTAACACACAAATGCTTACTGTACACTGAGGCAAGCCCAGAGTCTATTATTACTCTCCTATCTCCCTGAGCCTGAAAATTCACACAGAGATTAATTAACCCTCTACCCTCATTTACTATAGCTACTCGAAAACCCTTAAAATTTATACAGTTAAAAATAGATATTTCTCTGCCAAAATCCCAGCACATCCTTAACATCTTTTTTCGAGCCTTCTGAAGCAATTAATGGGAACAACTGTTTGGACACTTTTTTCAGTATGAAAGTCTTTCATGAAAACTCTACCAGATGCTTTAATCTCACTTATTCTTCTCCTCCTCAAAAATTCTAGGTAGTCTTTGGTCTCATAAAGCTAGGGTTTCAGATTTTAGCAAGTATTTGTCTTCACATCAGGTTGACTATCTCTACTTGATCCTTCAGTGACATATTATACAAAGCACCAATCATTCCTATAGCAAGTTGCTAATGCCACATTTAAGAATGTTGGGAGAAATAACATCCCACCCCATACCAGATAATGACTCTCTCCTTTTTCAAAAAGGATTTGGATTCCCCACGACCTAAGAAGCAAACGCTTCCTTGATAAAAGTAGGAGATCTGAAAATAGACATCTTCCAGGGAAATGAAAAAAATTTAATATATAGCTCCAATACCAACAGGTTTTCTCAGTCAATTCAATAAATACGATATGCATTACAGCTCAGTGGTTACTTGCCATGGGAAGAACTAACATTCCTAATTACTCTACAAAAAGCCTCACATTAAGATTTATTTTTTTAAAAGGAAATAATAAATGGGCCTTCAAGTAATCTTAACTTCTGAAGCAACAGTAATACATGCATCAGTATGCCATGTGAGGGATCATAACATCAGATTTTACTTGGGTTTAGTGCTTATAACGTAACTACATCCAAAAATCTACTGTGCTGAATTACCAAAGTATTTTATGATTTTTTTTTCTCAAAAAAATTCAGCCTTTGAACAGGTAAAAAATGCACAGATTAACATCCGAAACTCTTACAAAATAATAAGCAAGCTTTGTCAACTTTCAAGCAAAATTATTTCTATTTTAAAGAAGATCTGGATTATAAAATACATTCTCTTAAAATATTAAACAATGCATTCCCCTATCACCATATGAGAAAAGTGTAAGGTACAAAGTAAGACATGTTTGGAAAAGGGACTGTTTTCTTTGTATTCCCAACTAAGTCACACAATGGTTTTACTAATTGTTTATACAATTATAGCCAAACACCTTCAGTACTCCTTTAATCACATGCCTACATTCTGTCTATTAAGATTACTAATTAATATGAATTGCAATTTAGTTAGTGAACCAGAAAACAAAAGTTCTCATTTATCTAAATACAGACCAAACTTGATTCTGACTGATGTAAGGGTTGAGCTTCAAAACTAACCCCAAAGTATCAGAAAATAAAGCATATATTTGGAAAAGAAAATTAATCACTGCTGTTCACGTAATAATTATGTCTCATATAAAGACGTGGATACTAAGGTCACGTTTACAAACATGTTTTTCTTGTAGAGGGCTTTCCAGCTACTAAGATTCAGCTGTCTCCTGCTTTTATACAGTAAAACACTTCATCTTGGGACCGAGACAATGGATTAAAAGTGTTTTTCAAATTTCCTCCTTCCCTCCATATAGCGAGGTACGCAGAGAACATCACACATAAAACTTGTATGAGAACTACTACTAACTCAACCAAGTTACACACGGTCAGCATTTATTCCTAAAAAACAGAAATTCTGATTTAGGTACTTCACCTCTGAGCACCAGAAAAATTCTCAACCTGGTTCCCAACTGTTATATTTAACAGGAAACATGTAAGAAGTCTCCTTAGCTTGAAAAGCGATATAATAAAAAAAACAAGTACAGTTTCACTAATCCAGCATCAACTACTCATCACTATGATAACAATAAATAGCATCAACAGGCTTCAGGCACAGTTCAGAAAGTCTTATGTCAAATGCACATGCACTTCCCCTATTGAGCAAGGACCTATTTCTATTTGATCAAAGTCACCTTTAGCTACATATAGACATGTTCCATTTAAGGTGCCATATTCCTTTCGAACTTCCACAAAGTAACTGTAGAATAGCTGCATACAGCAGAACAGAAATTCTCTTCAGTTTTAGGAATCACAAAGCAAGTATTGCTGCTAGATGTCTTTATTTTCTTTAACAAAATACACAAAGGCACAAAATTCACTTATATCTTGTCATTATTGTACAGGTATAAATAGTGCTTTGTATTCAAGTACAATCAAGTGCAGAGACTTTCTATATTTTATGTAAACACAAAACAGTTTTGTATGTATGTGCCTCCGGTTCATTTGCAATGCAAATAAAGGAGATGCCATTTATCTGAGTGCCATTTAACTGAATTCTGTGGAAAAGTTAGACAATGAATAACATTAACAACACTGTAATGACACTTCCATACGCTTAAGTCAAATGTCAGGTGACACTTTAGCTTGTAAACATCTGTGTGTTTAAAATGTACTCAATTCATTTTAAGAGGGAAGCATTAAAAAAAAAATCTATCTTAATTTCACTAAACTGAACTTACTAGGTCAGCTGCTGCCAGTAATTGCTCTTTACACATGACAGCTGAAGAGATGGCAAATTATAGGTCACCCTTAGCAAAACTTATATTTTTAAGTTTTTTAATATGCAAACTGAATAATGGCTACTACTGTTAGACTTCAGCCAACTACACATTCTGTGTTAACTTATTTAAAGACACATGCTTTATTTACAATACCTATTTTTAGAAATAGCTTTGACATACTGTGGCAGTTGAGGCAGTTTAAGCTCAAGCGAGACTTTTAAGTTGTACCATTAAAAAAAAGCTCACCTGAATAGCAACAACAGGCATGAACAAAGCTAAGAACTAGCTACAGAAGGCACTTGAGTACTTTATTCTGTTTTCATTAAAGATTCTTCACTTTGTTCAGCTGAAATAGACTCTGAAATAGAGTCTTCAGTTGTTGAAATGTTCTCTGTTTCTTCTTTTTCAGCCTCTTCAGCTAACTTGTCATTAAGCTGCTCAGCACTTGGTGTTTTATCATCTGTCTCATTTGTCTCAACGATCTGGGCTGTGTCTTCTTCAGATTCTGTGGAAAGAAAAATGATGAAATTACCATTTCCAGAAATAAAGAGGTACCTAATATTCTCAAAAAGCAAATGAAAAAACATTTTGCAATCACACACAGGTCTTGACCAGCCATGCATAAAGTTCTCAACTGCTAAAACCCGTTTCATTTTTCTAACAAGAGGGTCACAGGTAAAACCTCTGAAATTTAAGAAAAAAGAAAATACTACAGAAAAGAGTTCAGATACTGCTATGAAAATATTATCTATTATTTCTACATGTTCCCCTTCAACAGAGTCTTTCTAAGCCTGTCCATTAATGTCAGACAACGACATAAATAAGAGGCGATGGTAAACTCGGCTTCTTTGTGCCTGGTAATGGAAGTTTTACCAACTGTATAGCATTTTCTGCAAGAGTTCAATCTGTACACAGAACCTAAACGTTTTATTTGGTGGAAACTATTTCAAACACAAAGAGCCAGATAACCAGAAAAAAAAAAATTATACAGGTCTCACCATTTCAAAACAGCCAGAATTATTGTGTATTCTAAGTCTTCCCACAGCAAGTGTAAGAAGGATACAAAGGAGTATCTTTACTCTCAACCTGAGAAGGGAGTTTCTTTGAAAATAGGCATATTTTTAAGATCAGTCAAAAATATTTATCATAAGTACTACTGCTATTGTATTAAATTCCAGCTTCCCAACAGCATTTCCGTAATATATGAGAAATAAGTCAGTCACATTTTGAAGTAAGCATAAGCACTGAAAAACTGAACACCAGACATTGCACCAAATGACACACAGGTACTCTAGAATGATACTTTTGATGGTAGTTTATTTACTGATTAGTATTAGTCAATCCTATATACAGCTTTAATGCATACTGTGAAGGCAGACAATTTACAAAATTAACGCAAAGTTAGAGCTCAAAAATTTTAACCTTATCAAATGTTTGTAATTTCATAGAACAGTTAGGGTTGAAAAGAACCTTAACATCATCTAGTTCCAAACCCCCTGCCATGGGCAGTGATGCCTTTCACTAGACCAGGTGAGGCTGATCAAAGCCCCGTCCAACCTGGCCTTGAACACTTCCAGGGACAGGGCATCTACAGCTTCTCTGGGCAACCCGTTCCAGTGTCTCACAATGAAGAGTTTCTTCCTCGTATCTAATCTAAATCTACCTTCTTTCAGTTTAAAGGACAATCTCCCTTGTCCTGTCACTACAGACCCTTGTAAAAAGTCCCTCTCCAGATTTCTCAGAAGCCCGAGAGCTAAACACAGATAGGGTATCACAAGAGCGGAGTAGAAGAGGAGAATCTTCTCCCTTGACCTGCTAGTCATGCTTCTTTTGATGCAACCCGGGATATGATTGGCTTTCTGTGCTCCAAGTGCACACTGCTGGGTCATATTGAGCTTCTTGCCAACCAGCACCCCCCCAGTCTTTCTCCTCAGGGCTGCTCTCAATCTATTCTCCACCCAGCCTGATTTTTGTGCTTGGGATTGCCTCAACCCCAGTGCAGGACCCTGCACTTGGCCTTGTTGAGCTTCATGAGCAGTTGTTCATATTTATCAAAACACGTTAAGTATCAGAAAGTAATAGGATCTATTCAAGCTGATATTCACAGAATTAAGGCAGGTTTGAAAGTTTTAAAACCATTGCTCTGGATTCCAGGATCACAACTGACAACAGTACCTGCTGCACACCCTTGCCCAGCAGACCTGTACAACTGCCATCTGTCATGAAGAACTCAGGACCCTTCTTCACACAGAGCTCCATCTAGATAGTTCCAGGCTCCATCCCAGACTGCTCAGTGGAGCCCAGCTGCTCCATTTCTTCCTCTGACTTGATACTCCAACCTCAGCAAATTCGAGGCCAAGTTACCTCCCAGTTCAGCTTCCTTCGCTGCTTTCTCAATCACAGGCTGCTCAACACCTGCCCTGGTTTCTTGCTCCAAAACTTCTCTAGACTCATCTGTCATATGGTCAATCCCCCTATTTCTGCCCAAGCAAATTAACGTTCCCAGTTTCTTTCCCAAATATCCCACTCTCCCTTCCTCCTCTTCAATTTCCATCTTGACCTAATCCCAGTCTGTGCTCAATCTTTATCACTCAACTGTCAGCTTTCTGTCTCATCTCTGCATTTTTTCTTCAGCCTCAAATTCTATGAATAAGTTTGTGTCTTTTCCTGCTACAATCCCTCCACACTTGAGTTACATTCCTTCTTTACTGCTGCTGTTTAGGTTTGAGTCAAAGAAAGTACAGGATGTTAGGAAGAGACAAATCCATGCCCTCAACTCATTTTTAGCACAGCCCAACCATTACTTATTTTCAATGGTTCAGTCCTCAACTGACCAATGCTTAGCAATCTGCAGAAGTGACTCAGTCTGGTCGAGGTAAAGAGACTATTGATTCAGTCTGATCAGGAGGATGCTGATCATCCATATGTTTGAGGACAGCTCCAGAGATAATCAGCCACTAGCAGAAGCAAGCAGAAGCTTCTGAGGAAAAGGAGAAAAATCTGACTGAGTTCTAATTATCTATATTCAAAGGAACAGGAGGAAGACATTGATTCCATTTTTATATTCTACTAAAAAGTATGGAAATATTTTCTCTAAGAAAAAAAAAAGAAAAAAAGTCGAGTATTACAAGATTTTTTCCCTTCACCAGAAGGGTGAGGAAGCTCTCCAAAACATACAGTTAAAACAAACTTACAAGGAAAATTTTGGTCTAATAATCAGGTCTGATAAGTTATAAGGAAGTAAAGAGTATGTCCATTAAATAAGTAGTCAGGGCAATCATAGTAAGTGGTGCTACTAACTATAAATATGACCAACCTTCATTAAACTTAAATAGTGATTCCATTTTAAATACACCAATTCATGGAAAGCTTGCCTAAAGTCAAATTGATCACGATATTGCATAATTTAAGTTATTGTAACAGTAGCTAACAAGAGAAAGCTCTGACCATAAAACTACACTTAATCTATAATTAAACTGAAGAATGTAGCTACACATACATGATCTCAACAGCAAACAGCCCTACACAGATCTGAGGCAAATTTAAGAGCTGCATCAGTGCAACTTTAAAAAGCCTGCTCCTGGCTACAGCAGTTCCTTCTCTCTCCTCCTCCCCAATACTCCTGCTTAATGCTTAGTACTTAGAAAGCATATATAATTCACATTTTAAGAAGGCAGCTACCCCTTTTCTTGCTGCAGAGAATATTTCAGTGTGTAAGCAGTGAAATCACAATACTGCATCACTATTAAGTAAAATATGTCTTCTATGCAGGAACTTACAAAATATTGTGTAAAATAACTGCACTAAAATATAGCTACTTTACTTGTACTTTCAAGATCTTTGGGACAAGTTTTTTTCACTACTGCAACTCCCCATTAGAGCAGACTGACACAGTTCCATGTGTCTGAAATACCTTTAAGGAACATGTGTTTCACAGTAGTCTCTGTTCATGGCTTTGATATCACAGAAAGCTGTTGTGAAGCCTTTGAAAAAGCAGCACAATAACAGCATAGCATTCATTCCCTGTATCCTTTACATCCTACGGAAAAAAAAAAAGGCAAACTATGTTGTTCAGCAAAAATGAGCTGTGGTAGACTGGAAATATAATGCATTTTTAAACCAAAAGAACTTGTAAACAAGTCATTAAACTCAGGATGAGCTGACCCATGCCTGCTTGAGAAATCACTGAATTCTAGCCACAGTAGCTGCACTAAGTAAAGAGCACAGCAGGCAGAAACTCACATCTTTGAAAAGCAACAATGGTTTACAAAAAATATAGCAGGCTCATGCTGTCCTATAAAAGCAGAGCATATTTGTTAAGAAGGCAAGCCAAACCTCTCAAACAGAAAATGCCTCCAGTCCAGTTTAACAAAAAACAATTAAAAAAAAACACCACAAAACCACTACATTCAGACCATTCTGACGAGAACAAATACTCAAGCTTATTTGTTAGTCCTCTGTCCTCAACCAGTTTTATTCCTAGGTGAAGTTTCTGCCCCACCTATAACACTGCTCCACCTATAACACTTGCCCAAACCCAAGCCCTACTTTGGGTAGAACTCAAATAAGCACACACTTGAAGTGGCATTACTCTGCAGCATTACTGTGAATCCATCTGCTCAGCAACAAACCAAGAGTCTGCATTTGCCTTCTAAATGGAAGTCCTTACAAACATACTAGCAGTTGCTGTATTCCAAGAACCCTTAAAAGTAGCAGAGCATTAAATAATCATAAAATATTTCACTCAGATGGTCAAGGAACTACACAAAAATCTGGAGAAAACACAGGAAGCTGTCCATGAAGTGCTGACCACCGCGCTGAAATCTGAAGTTCAGAGGCAGCTAAAGATGACCTCTGAACACCAGCACCAGATATTCACCACAAAATACTGAAGCAATCAAGTTTTTTCAACCTTTGAAACACTGCTAAACGTTAAACCTGAATGAAGAATGCAGTGTACCAATACAGGCAAGACAAAATTAATCAAGAGGATAAGTGTGGTTCCTGTTGGCTTTTCCAGTATGATCCAAACATTAATACTTTTAAGAGAAGCGCATAAGAAAACTGACTAGTCTTTGGTGGGAAAAAAAATTAAATATCAAGATTGAGCCATTTAAGAAAAGGGTAAGAAGAGAACCAAAGTATATTGCTTCATTCTGGTATTAAAATTTCCTAAGTTACTCTGCTGAATAAGGAAGCACAACAATTGTCCCAATAATCTGTATCAGACTGACATCTGACAATTCCGTATTTCTAGAGGATTCAAAGAAATCCAAGGTTCAGTGCCAACAGCACTCTCCATAACCATTCTTCAGATCTCTTATCCACAGGAGTTGCATATAATAACATGCTTGTCACGGCACGAGCACACAACTGAAAAAGAGATTCAGTTTGATGCTCTACTCATTAGTAGAAGTAGCTGACTGGTAAAAAAAATGTTTATAGCACTTCTGTATCACATTAGCTTGCAGTTTCTTTGAGCTATGTAACTATGGTTTAAATGAGTTACAGATAAAAGCTGGATCTCCTGGCGTTGTCAACATTGCAGTGAAGTTGCTTTCCTGTTTTTAATGGTTATCTACATCTGTAAGTGAAGATATTGTCTATTCTTGCTATGACGGCAGTTGTATTACTGTAATGAACAAAAGCCTTCCCTGGAGCTATACCTCAATGGTAGCTTCATATCTTAAACTTACAATCAACGAATATGTTCGTTTATTAATCAAGCCTGACTCCATGTATGTTATGTTTCAAATCAGGGTTCTGATGGAAAAAGTGATTTACTGAAAACATTATTTTCTCATTCGTGAGAGATTACCTTGTGGCAAGTCACAAGCAGAAAATGCACAGTGACAAACTGATAGGGTATACATCTCGTACATCAAGACATTTCTCAGATATTACTTGCATAAAATGTTAACATATACTCCATTTCTGTTTGCTTAGTAATTATCAAGACAGAATTTTTTATATCACCATGGAAACAAATAAAAGACCAGATACTTAAACCAGATGAAACTAGAAGTCAGTAAACCAGTTATTCTTATGCCTCTTCCAAAAAAAATTTTGCCATACGCTTCCTAGCAGGAAAAAAGAACTGGGAAACCAACCCCACAGTGGTTTGTCATTGTTTTTAAATAAAGCAGCACATTAATACAAGACCACACCAACAAAAAAAAAAAAAGGTAATTTTCAGCATTAGAGGTAAATAAGTAAAATCACATTTATTGCAATAAAACCACCCTATTTTTACCCTGAAATACTTGGTAAATCCTGCTTTCAAAAAAGGGGAAGTTATTTTGCAGAACTGTCACTCTTACATCTCAAATGCCTAACAAAAAAAAAATATCACGCTAATTCTTAGGGCTTTACATTTTCGTAACACCTATAAACTGACTCAGCAGCTCAAACCCATTAAAGGCATAGTTTGATAAAGATTTCCTTCAATGATAACATCAGTTTAATTAGGACCATCCTCTCCCAAAACCTCTAAGAACTTGCAGTTACAGATAATACTCAGAAGCCCTCAAGGAAACCACCTCCAAGAGCTGCATATCCATCTTTAAAGGCTCCTGCACTTGATTCACACAGAGAAGAGTAAGAGTTTTTAAGACCCCAGTAACAAATAATGTCTTTTATATAAGAACCTTCTAACTTTACAAGTAGTCAAGAAGCTACTCGCCTACCCTCCACTCTCTGACAAGATAATTAGATTACTTGAGGGCAAAGATGTAATTTGCATCATCTTAGTTTCATGCATCTGATTTCAGTCTTACATCATGCTAGTAATAGTACTTTTAATGAAGAAAGAGTGCACTTATGGTGCAGGAAAATAAACCAGTCAAGTTTTCCCTGTAATGCACTCACATCAGACCACATCCAGAGATGGCTACAGTTAGATACGACTTCCCTATCAGTCTCATGCAGCCTTCTCATGCCACAAACTGAGGGGCAATGCCATTTTGTACTCTCTGTTAAAGATAATCAAGCAGAAACAGTCTTTCTGTTACACTCATGATAGTTTCCCACAGTCAGTGTGCTCCTAGGCCGAATCTCAGGGCTAACACTATTCGATAACTTGCCCCCATGATTCCTGTTTAACCTGATGTAAAATACCATCAAATACTCAACAGCACCTCTAACTGGAGTTTCCCTGGTTGGAAATTATAATTCTTAAGACTCCTTTAAAACATACTGCATCTTCCTGTTGGCTGTATACCAGATGCCTACTGTATCTGCAGACTATAAAACGTTTCAAAAGGAACTATGTTAAATTAAAATTGACAGTTTGTCTTTGAACTCCCTGAAATTAAACAAGGCAGTTTTACTAGATTTTCCTGCCCTGAGGAAAACAGCAAAAGGAACAAAGGCAGAAATTCCAACACACCTCAATCAAATGACCTGCTGAACACAGTGAAAGTTAACCACTTTGGTACATATTCCCTTTCTTAACTATTTCTGTAAACTACAGTGCTACTTTCCATCTGTTCATCAGTAACATTAGACAGAAAAATTTTGTTATGCTATGATTTGCTTGAGATTTATTGCCTAATATGAAGAAATTTCAGAGTACAAGACAGAAGACAATAGTATCAACAAGCTAAGCCAGAAGTAGGGACAAGAATTAAAAAAAAAAATACAAACTGCACCCACTATGAAGTCAGACCAAATGAAAGGACCAACAATCATTTGACCAACTGCCTGACCCAAAATTAAAACACGTTATTAAGGTCATTGTCCAAATGTTCACAGGCATAGGGCATGAACCAACTCACTAAGAGGCCTGTTTCAAGTACTTGAGTTCTTCAGTTACTTTTACAAAAAGCTCATCTAAACCAAGAGCTAGATGACAGCGAGGATTTCATTAGATTTGAAGAGAAAAACTTCATGAGATTTGCACATACCTTCTGTCTGTTGAGTCTCCTGGGGCTTTCTGTCTTTAGGTTCTAGAGGCTCAGTTTCAGATCGTGATTCTGTAGACTGCTTTCTTTCAAAACTGAAGTCTGGAAGTCGTGGAGCCTGAGGTCTAGTTTTCCTTGCAGGATTCAGGAAAAAGCAGTAGGCACACCTAAACGCTACACAAAAGCACACCCAAAAAGTAGCATCACTAATTAATTTCACCTTTCACCTTCATTCCTATACTATATTCTAACTGAAATACTTAAGAGAATCAAATGAGTGACCATCAGTACCTGAGAGTACCTCCATAAAATTTACACAAGCATGTATATACAGTATCATTTTTAACTTCAGCATACATTTGCCTCTTAAAAACCTGCTTGCTTTCAACCCTGCTGCACTTACAAGTAATGCCCACCACTGTGAAAGATTTGGCCACAATGAACAAGATTCAGTACTACCAGATGTTCCCACAGGGTGCTCTTTTCTACAAAAGAATTAAGTTGGCAGATGGCTTCCCCCGCACCCTCAGATTCCACTTTCCTCACCCCTTGAATAAGTAGATGCTATGGATCCCGCAAGGTATGTCTCTGCTTTTTGAGGAGCAATCTGCTCAAATGATGCTTAATTAAGAAAAGGCAGTTTTATCCTGGAGAAGTACTGGATACCACTTAATAGTTAAATGTGTATTTCCTCCTTTCCCTCACCAGACAAGGAGGGGAAGCAGCAATTTCTTGCACAGTTGAATTGTGAACTCACTTGGAGATAAGAGGACATATAGACTAAATTTCTTTGGTTCCATAGGAAACATTTATCTTATTTTTACCATGCTGCATATTTACTCATAAAATTCATCAAAACTAAATGCTTATTAAGTTTAAAGAAAAAAAAAAAAGGAGATTTATCTAAGTTTCCCTCATTTTTTAAGCATCAGGCTTACACTTGCGATGGAAAGGAAGCAAAATAAAACATCTGTGTTCAATAAAGAGCTGTGTCTGTCTTAAGTTATTGTCAGCCATAAATTCACATATAGCCCCCTAGGGCTTGTTCCTATTCCTTTTCCGATACCTCCCCAACATCTTCTTGCCAAAGCAAAATTTTGTTTAAGTTCTGGTAAAAGAGGCATACTTTAATGTCAGATAGTTTCTCAATATAAAACCCTTCTGAGAACCATTCATAGCCGGTAGCAATTCTCAGGGATGTATGGGAAGAGGCTTATTTCTACTGAATACTTTTCCACACATAAAATCCTTGGCCTGAAGGCTGTGATAAAAGTACTCCTCTAAGTCTTGAAGTGAATCTTAAGGTACAGAGTAATAAGTTAGCATACAACTGTCACTTCATATGGGAACATTTCAGTGTCAGTTAAGTACTTAACTGCAACCAGAATGAAGTATGATGCATGTTAGTTATGAAACATAAGCCAACTAATAGTCTACCACAGATCAGCTCTTACCTATGTATTCAAACTCCTCCTTCAATGCCATACCATTGTGAGAAAAACACTGCTGACATATAAGGGCGTACCTAGAAAACACGAATAACACATAATTACATACCTTTAAGTAATAAACACACTGAAGTGAGATGCATTCCACCTTTGATACTGACTAATAACTTTGATATTTACTCTTAAAAGGTAATTTCCACAGTGAAATTATTATCTTTTAGAGCAAAAAAATCTGTAATTAAATAATAATTTTTAAGATGGTTTATAAACAGTGAAATATTCTTAGCTACAACCTAAATCTCATGGCTCAACATATTGAATGTAATTGTCAGAAAATAATATCCAAATTAAGTTTATATGTCATTAGAATACAGTCAATGTGAAAAGTGACCACTGTTAACATGGAAGTTACAGTATGTTTGGACAATTCTGAAGGAAATCTGAAATAATTTCTAATGGCAATAAATCTGAACTTCTAAGATAATCAAATTTATTTATTTCTTAGAATTCACCCACATGAGCACAGGTTTTTCTTTCGGTATCACATGATTAATACCAACCAAAGCAGAGGTTAATTTTGTCAAAATGTTACCATTTTTCCTACAAAGAGATCTCAGGTGGAGCACTGAGAAAGGGCCATTTCATTACAAAAGTTCTGGACAAATTCATTTGCAATTCTTTAACCTTGACACATGTGGCTTAACATTAAGGAGCTTCCTATTTCTTGAGTATTTAGTATTTCCTCTAGCAACATTTTACCTGTTCTGAGGACCATCGCCAACCAAATATTCAATAACTCTATCCACAACTCCTCTTTCTCGAGGAAGAATAGGTCTTGCTAAAGGAGGGCCTGGAGGGTGAAGACCTAGGAAGACACGAACTGTGTCAAAATTTTCAACTATATTATTACATAAAATATGGTATTTCACTGTGCATGCTAGCTTAATAAAACAATTGCACCTACTTAATATACAGGGCCATACTTCTTATTCCACTAGGAAAGCTATAAGATTTTTAAACCCACAATAGTTGAAAGTTTTTCTCCTTTAGCTTACCTACTTTTACACCTTGCATATGTAACATAATTTCTAAAGAGCTTAAGGCATCGACAGTATTTAATAATTACTCATGAATAGAGGCTTCTTAAGCAAAGAAAAATTCCTTGAGTTTTCTTCATATACTCTCAACTTTGCATATTCAACACTTGAAATTCACAGCTACAAATCTGTTCAGACCAACTGCAACAGTAGAAGAACTAAAGATGTTACCAAAGAAGCACCCACTGGTTTATGTGTAGTTAGTATACCACATTAAGCATGCCCTCAGTGCACATTCAGTCTACACATTAAATCTGTCCAGCCATTTGCTATTTTGGTAATCCTATGTTTAATGGACAGTTTGATACTTTCAGATTTATGCTTAATCAAAGAAGCCAGAAAGCCACTATCCAGATATCATTTTTCATATCCCATGTGTTTAACAAATTACTGTCAAAATAAAACTCCAAGAGGTAACAGCAGTAGTTGGTACTACCTTTTCCACCTCTTTACATATGGCAGCTAAAGTAGACCAGTGGCCCAAACCTGTCATTCCAAGAAGTTTTAAAACATCTGGCTTATTGTACAATATTGTACACTGCAAGATACCAATTTCCGTTTATGTAGCTTTGAGTTCTTATGCCTACCTTTCTTTCCAGCCTTAAAACAGAAGATTCTATGCATAATGAGCAAAACATGATTTGGTAAGAAACTAAGACTGAATCGTTCAGAACTGGCCATTAAAATAACTGAAGCTTCTTCTCAAGGCTACACTCCTGGAACAAGACACATTTTACACAAGCACAGAAGGTATTAAGCTACAGTACTTTGAACAAACAGATTCCATAGTCATTCTTGAACAAGAGATATTTAAGTGAGCACTGGGAGGTGGAAGGGACAACAGAAGATTTAAAATGTCTTACATAAATATCCATAAGACCTTTATGAATTACATTCAAAGGTCACAAAAAAAAAAATAAACCACTGTTTTAGTAGGACAACAAAACAGCCCTTTCAGAATTCTGAAACTGGGACAAAATGGTCAGCTTCAAGCCACCTGAAGACAAAATTATGAAACCTGACCGGTAAGACTCAGTTCAACCCAGTGATAAGCTTACTTGTAACAATGCAAAAGTCCTTTGCAAGCACAAGATGGTTAAGAAGGTTAGACATAAAAAAAAAAAAAAATCAACTAATATTAGCAGGTTTTGTACAGAGATGAGCATATCGTAATCTTAAGGCATGCAAGAACTAAGCATATTTCATAGAAATAAAAGTCTCAAGTCAGAAAAAGTAATCAGTGTTTTTTCAGGGAAGAGTTCTAGCTTGTAGCTATTCTCACAATAACCAGCAAAAAAGATATACAAAAGGAATGGCTTAAAATAAAGGCTTCTAGTAACAACAGACTTGACCTTCAATTTTCTTTCAATTTGCTGTACGCTTCCAGTATATTTCTTGGAAAGATATGTTTCACAGAATCCCCAGTGATGCCCAATAAACAAAGAGGAAGCTAAAGGGTAAAACAAACTAAATCCACTGTCTGAAGATGCAAAAAGGATTTTTTAAAAATCCAAATAATGTACTCCCAGGAGAGTACAGTTTGTTAGCAAGTTGAACTAATTTAGAAGGACATTTAACTGAAAGATGATATGGAAAAAACAATGGACTACAAGCTTCTTAGAAGACAGATCTAGCTTTCTTGTAGCACCTTAGCTGGGTACTGCACCAGGAAGAACATACACCGTCATAGCTTCCAACACAACTGATACTCTTTCATAAACATATGCATGCATAAATGCACAGAAGTAACATACCTCGAGTAGAGTTTACACAGGCAAAGACAACACAGCAAGTTTTACTACTTGATAAGCTGATCCAAGATGGGCTTTAAGATTAAATACCACATTAAATGTAGCTGCCAATAATTACCATCTCAAGCCTTCTACCTTTCAATCTTCACAGAATGTGCTACACTGTGGTAAACCTCAAGCTGAATGCTAACCTCCTCCTACAGCTAACCTCCACCCTCTATCGCAAACATCAGAAACTGTAGGAATCAAACATTTTCAGCAGTGCTCTCTCAAAGTGCAACACACAGAATGAGTCTAATCTTGCCATCAAAGTTGTAATATTTCTAACAATACAGCCTTTCAAAGCAGCTCTCATCAATACCCTAAATGGACTGTCCTAATCTTTACAAGCAGAATCGTAAATCACAGAATCATAGAGTGAGTCACAGAATCATAGAATCACAGAATAGTTAGGGTTGGAAAGGACCTTAAGATCATCTAGTTCCAACGCCCCTGCCATGGGCAGACACACCTCACATTAAACCATTGTCACTCAAGGCTCTGGCCAACACGGCCCTGAACACCACCAGGGATGGAGCATTCACATCTTCCTTGGGCAACCCATTCCAGTGCCTCTCCACCCTTTACAGTAAAGAATTTCTTCCTTATATCCAATCTAAACTTCCCCTATTTAAGTTTTAACCCATTACCCCTTGTCTTGTCACTACAGTCCCTGATGAACAATCCCTCCCCAGCATCCCTATAGCCCCCTTCAGATACTGGAAAGCTGCTATGAGGTCTCCACGCAGCCTTCTCTTCTCCAGCCTGAAAAGCACCAACTTTCTCAGCCTGTCTTCATATGGGAAGTGCTCCGGGCCCCTGATCATCCTCGTGGCCCTCCTCTGGACTTCTTCCAACAGTTCCATGTCCTTTTCATGTTGAGGACACCAGAACTGCACACAATACTCCAAGTGAGGTCTCACAAGAGCAGAGTAGAGGGGCAGGATCACCTCCTTCGACCTGCTGGTCACACTCCTTTTGATGCAGCCCAGGATACGGTTGGCTTTCTGGGCTGCGAGCACACACTGCCGGCTCATGTTCATTTTCTCATCAACCACCAACACCAAGTCCTTCTCTGCAGGGCTGCTCTGAATCTTTTCTCTGCCCAACCTGTAGCCTGGGATTGCTCCAACCCAGGTGGAGGACCTTTCTAATCAATAACATTTGATTAGAAAATATTGCAATTTACAACTCTTCGATAAGCACAAATAAGTTTGATGCTCAAGACAAATGTTTTTAAAATAACCCTCATGTTCACAAACAAGAGAATGGAATTCAGGAGATGTCAGAGAATGCATTCCCAAATTATTCCTGTATTCTGTCAACAATCAGGAACCCAGATTACAAAAACCCTCGCAGCACCGAGGCAGAACAAATTCAGTGCAACATAAACTGGACCTAATGGTTCATTTTATAGATTCTGAAAAAGCCGTCCTGAGAAGAATTCAGGCAAAATGCAATTCCTAAAAGCTCCACAAATACCCAAAAGACACAATATTTCCATTAAAAAAATAAGCGAATGGGAACATCCAACACAGATGTGAAGTAAAGATTGATATACTGGCGCACTGATACAATCTGCAACAAAATTATATTTAGACTAATTTGATGAATAGCTGGCTAACACTCAAATGTCTATTGAGCTCTGTATTCAAATTTCTGTATGAGCTAATCATCATAAATATATGAAAAGTTTCTGGAAGTTAATAAACAACGTAAAAATTAAAGAGTTACCTAGAATGAAACATCATCAGACACTCCAAGAACTTCAATTACCTGCCTACTAATAACTCAAACCAACCATCTTAGTTTTCATGCTGTTATGGACACCAGTAATTAATATAAACATCAAAAGCAATCATTGTAGAAAGACTGGTCATTTCTGCAAAGCTTGGCAAACTCTCAACTACCTGCTGGTTATTAATTTTCAAACATATGGGAGCTCTGTGGTAATGCATGTTAAATTGATTCTCCTCTACAAAATATAGTATAATGAAAATGAATTATTAATCTTCTCTAAAGCAGAGATAATTAAGGCTATTTACATTTGTTGCAATCCATGCATAAACTTAGATACAATGATACTACTCTTACAGATACTGAATTGACATACTTTTCACTACAGCTACATGACTGAGACTTTATATGCCTGAAAGTTTTGGGGAAATTCAAGACAAAACAGGGCTTCCACATCAACTGACAATTGCAGTTGCTTCCATTGCCATCTACAACCAAATAACACATTTGCTCCAAATCGGGGGGGGGGGGGGGGAGGGAGTGAGGAGGGGAGATGTCCATATAAAGCATTATCACAAAAATTACATTAAATATTGTAACTAACAGGCTTGGTAACTATCCTTTCAAACTAGTCCATTACTTTATTCCCTTTCTTCCTCTAAAGCTTTTCTGCAGTAAAGGTTGAATTTTACCCAGTTTAGTCAATGTGCCCTAATCTTCCCCTAAGAATAAAACTATTGTATAGCAAATACTATTCTATCATATAGCCAGCTTCTTAAACAAGAAGGAACGTGTGATTTTAAACTCTTCAAGGAATTTTCAGTAAGTAGGTTTCAGTAAACGTGATTTGTAACCAAATGACCAATTTCCTGGTGCAAGGAGCTGATTTCTGGTACTTCAAGATAATTAAGACTTAGTAATAATTTGCCTTTACAGTTCACTTCAGGGATAAAAACAAATTTAGCACTTTCATAATACAGATAAACAATTACTAACAAAAAATTAGCCTTAATGAACTCTGCAGAGAAGTGAGAGATCACAGCTTTTCAGGACAAGTGTAATCCACTACACTAAGCAATACAAACAGGCATCTTAACATCCAGCTGCCCGAGATCTTTCATTAAGAAACTGAGCGTCAACATATCATTTATAGTCCTACTTTAAGATTGTACCATGAAAGTGAAGCAAGCAAGGACACCCAGTTTGTAAGACTTCGGTAACTCCAAGCGAAAAAAAAAGGAATACAGGGCAGAAGAAAATACTCTTGATCACTGTAAAGAGCAAAGAACTACTCCACATTACAGCGGTGCTTAGAAGATTCTTGGCAATTGAATCCCTTCTATTTTCAAGACAGCATTTGATCTCCTTTCTTGCCTTGTGATACAACTTGCCAGACATCCTGCAACAAATGAAAGTCCTGGCACTAACCCATACACAGCTTTACCATGCATGAGGAGAATGAAAATGCCTCCCCCCAAAACTCTCGATGCTCTGTTTAATACAATACATCCCATCTGAAGACCAACCCAGAATCAAGGAAAAAGCATTTTCAGGATACGAAAACAAATTTTACAGAGCATTCATTTCTACCAGATTTCAACCTGCTGCTGAACTTTTGACTCTTCTACCAAAATAACAATGCATTTTAGAAGAATTCAGCTACAACAGGCAACTTTTTCGATGTATCTGATATTTTACACTTTAATCTATGAGTATAGATTGCATGACTATACCTCCTAGAGCAAAAATTTAAATAAATGTCAAGATATGTGTTAAAAAAAATGTGCAGGGTTTAGTGAGAAACATGAATATATTCTGAAAGTGTTCTCCTCTGTATCTGATTTATATAAGTGTAGAGCTCTTCTAAACTAAGAACATAAAAAGGTATGCTATATTGTTGAGTACAGAATACTGCAAAGTTTTATTGCCATTTAAACAAAAAAGCCATAACAGTTAAATGAGCTAAGGCAATAGGTTCCAGCATCAAAAGGTGCCAGCTGTAGAGAGTTATAGCTAATTGAATATGGAACTCCTGCTTAATCAGATAACTGCTCTCCTATTTCCAAATGAAATGCCATTTCCATACTGTCTGAAAATGGCCTATTTTATTGGTAACCAGAGAAAACAATATAAACTGTAAATAACATTAAGTGCTCTGTTTACCCATTCCAGACACTGAAGTAGCAGGGGATCCAGGGCGTCTTGGTAAAACATTTGACTGCAAGGGTGCCACAAGAGTTCTTTCTGGGGGTCCACTCGGAGGCAATGTGTCTCTCTGCAGATTAGGAGGTGCTGGAACCAGTGATTTCGGAGAGCCTTGTTTAGGACTTGCAGGCGGGGGTGTAGAAGCATTTCTCTGAGCTGTGGTCCTCTGACGTATTTCTGACAAGAATATGTGCACACAAAATTTAGTATCTAGCATTATAAGAGATTAGTAAAAGCACATTAATATCATTATCCCAACCAGCAAATTAGTCAAACAAAACCAGAAAGTCCTATAACTAAAGATCACAATCTGCCTGAGCATACCATAGAAATAACCCACACACAGAATACTATATTTAAAAAACAATAATAATTAACTGCTAAATACTTACAGCAAATTTCTTCTAGAAGAAAATTAGCAGATAGCTACCTTACAATTCTGTTCTCTAAGTCACAATACTGAAGATCAGAATAGCTAGGGTCAAGCTACAGCGTACAGACAGAACTGACCACTGTTTATGATTTAAACACGCTTCCAAGTACTTAGCTTTCCACAGGAACAAAAACTACCCAGTCATGTCTAAAATATCCACACCAAGTGCCCAGAGTTACTAAAATAAATTCATATTGGGTAGATGGAAACAATCCTAAAGCCAGAAGAAACTATAATGCTTCATTCAGATCATACTGTTTTGCTCACTGGCTTCAGCAACTATGAACAAGTTATGTGCTTAGATTGTCATGAAGCAAGAACAGGCTCAGATGGAATATGTCCCTACTTTCACCTCCTCTCATTCCACTATGAGAGTTACTATTAAATAGATATTACGAAAAATAGGTTTCTTCAGCTCTTATATGAAGCCAGAGATCTTATTAATACCAATGGGAATATAATTCCAGTAATAAATTAAGGCTTGGATATTATTCCTGCAAACACAAAGTTCCATTATATTTATACAGAAGTTTGTTTCCCAAACCAAACAAGGAACAATGCTCATGAGCCATGCTTAATGAACAGCAGTGTCACTATTATCCCACCCAAACCTCAGCACCTCCAGGCAGCCTTTGAAATACACTATTGCAACAAACCAAACCAAAATGTAACCCTCACTTTAGGGCTGCAGACATTAACACGGTTAACAAGTGACAGCTTAGACTCTTAGACTCTTAGCTAAGACAAAGTTGGTATTACTGGAGTACTAACACAAGCTCTGTCGGAAAAAAAAAAAAATCACTAACTAGTGCCACAAAATTACAACATACATAGCCCATGCTCTTGCTTACTTATCTGTACATATAAGTAAGATTAATATACACCATAAGAATGAATAAAAACACTCTTTAATATAATCAGAAGACTACAACTGTGCAGTCTTACTAAAAACCCACCTAATCCAGTTTTCTATAGAGCAGAATAAATTAGTAGCCTTCTCTTGCCACACCTTCTTGCGCATGACTACATTGCCTCACACAACTTCACCATCCAAGTTAGATCACCCAATGGGTATAATGATTGTGTACTTGAACTTGGTTTTAGCAAGTCCCCTCACTACTTAAACTGGAAAACAGAGTAAGCTGGTGAGGTAGTTGCAGAAATTCCATTAAGGTTTCCTTGGCGACTTGTTTCTATTTTGAAAACTGCTCATGTGTTCAAAGTTTTATTTTAATCAAGAATTCATTTATGACAAACCTCACCACTAAAATTTCTTGGAGAGCTTTTTGTGAGAGACCTTACCAGCAACCTTCCAAGTCTAACTACATTACAATAATTGCATCATCCTCTCCACACCATCTGACCAACAGGCATGACAATATAATGATTCTGCCCCACAATTTATCCAAATTTTCCAGTTTGTGACAGTTTCCACTCCTGTACCACTTTCAAAAAATCAAGTTAAAGGTATGCAATTTCTCAACTCCTCAGCTCCACAGGTCTTTAAAAAGTGAAGTGGTATGAAGCCTAAATTCACTTGTTCCAAGATCATTTTAAATATCTGTAAAGACATTTTAATGCACTGCTAACATTTTCTTCATTCTTTTTCATCACAAAGCCTGCTTTATTACAGTTTTACATACAAAGATTTCAAAGATCATGGCTATAATTTGTACCTATGGATGTTACTTTCGCATTTTGAAGGCTGTTTTCCTAAATTATGTGATTTAAGCACATCAATTTTGGTTGCTTAACAGCTCCGAGTGTTTCAATAGGTCACGGATATATTCATATTTACTCCAAGTCTTTATTACACTATTCAGAAGCAACTTCCATGCCACCTGCAAGAGTTTTGTGCATTTGGCCTGTTCTTTCTGAAGGGTCATTTTTGGCAAGCCTCCTTTAACAAGGCTTTCGATTTTTAAAGTTACTGCTACTTTAATGACTCTCCACATTTTTGCTCCTACAATGATGTTGAACCCAAGTGCTTTACAGTCAGTATTGGAGAGATGTGCTTCAGTAGTTTTAGTCTCATCGCAGAAGTAAGAATGCAAGACTGTTAGTTTCCACAAAATGGTATCAAGTTATGCACAAAGCTCACAGACACACACTTAGAAGTACATTAGTTCATTTAGCTTTCACTCTATTCCTTACTTCGTATTTAAGAGAACTTGCCAATACTCTGCTGCTCCCCAAATAAAAAAAGTTACCAGAATTTACAGGAAAATGAGAAATGCTCTCCATGAAGAGACCAACAGCCCATCCATCCCAGTATTCCACATCTTACATTGGCTGTAGATGTTAGAATCATAGAATAGTTAGGGTTGGAAAGGACCTTAAGATCATCTAGTTCCAACGCCCCTGCCATGGGCAGACACACCTCACATTAAACCATTGTCACTCAAGGCTCTGGCCAACATGGCCCTGAACACTGCCAGGGATAGAGCATTCACAACTTCCTTGGGCAACCCATTCCAGTGCCTCTCCACCCTTTACAGTAAAGAATTTCTTCCTTATATCCAATCTAAACTTCCCCTGTTTAAGTTTTAACCCATTACCCCTTGTCTTGTCACTATAGTCCCTAATAAATAGTCCATCCCCAGCATCCCTATAGCCCCCTTCAGATACTGGAAAGCTGCTATGAGGTCTCCACGCAGCCTTCTCTTCTCCAGCCTGAAAAGCACCAACTTTCTCAGCCTGCCCTCATACAGGAGGTGCTCCAGTCCCCTGATCATCCTCGTGGCCCTCCTCTGCACTTGTTCCAACAGTTCCATGTCCTTTTCATGTTGAGGACACCAGAACTGCACACAATACTCCAAGTGAGGTCTCACAAGAGCAGAGTAGAGGGGCAGGATCACCTCCTTCAACCTGCTGGTCACACTCCTTTTGATGCAGCCCAGGATACGGTTGGCTTTCTGGGCTGCGAGCACACACTGCCGGCTCATGTTCATTTTCTCATCAACCACCAACCCCAAGTCCTTCTCTGCAGGGCTGCTCTGAATCTTTTCTCTGCCCAACCTGTAGCCTGGGATTGCTCAGACCCAGGTGTAGGACCTTGCACTTGGCATGGTTAAACTTCATGAGGTTGGCATCAGCCCACCTCATAAGTGTGTCAAGGTCTCTCTGGATGGCATTCCTTCCCTCCAGCATAGCAACTGAACCGCACAGCTTGGTGTCATCGGCAAACTTGCTGAGAGCGCACTCAATCCCACTTTCAATGTTATTTACTGATAACACACAAACCTGAATTATTTCTGTTGCCTGCATCTCTGATACCACTCCCAGGATCCGCAAATGCGTTGTCAGGGACATCAGAGAGTACAGCCTTGTCTAATCATTTTTAGTATCAAATATGAACCCTGCTGCCCACAGATTCCTCTAATTCCTTTAAACCTGCTTTCTGCTTCGACAATAACAGCCCTAATATTCTTCTGCAGTAACTGGATATGATCTACATACTTCTCATATTGCCGTATGTTGAGATGCAACATGTTAATAGTGAGCCTGTTGCAAAGTTTCAGATTTCTGTAACTCAAGTTCCACAAGTTGGCGGAGTAACCTGTCCACTGGGTCTCAATGCTAACACAATATACAGTTACTGCTGATGTAGTTTTAATGAAGTTTTACAATTTTCCAAGGTTTATTTCTTCTTTTAATGATTTTTTTGAGCATCCACAAACCAACTGCATAAAGACAAATAAGTAACTCAAAAACATAACTTTCATGCTTCAAGCACACTGGAGTCCAAATTCTGTAGTTACTGGCACTGAATAATACAGACACATAAGCAAATACATTACTTAACAGGGCTACTACTCACAACTGATGATCCAGTATAATCTTTTAAAGAATATTAAGAAATTGCCAGTGGTAAGACAGCTGTGTTTTTCATGTTTACAAGCATAACTATTTTATTTCTCCCTCACTTCAGAACTCCTTGATTTTTGTAGACATGAATACATCATTTTAAAAGAGCTAAAGCACACTGCAGGTCAATATATAGTTCACATAACTTGTTGGCTTTAGTGGCAAAGACCAACCAAGCATTTTATTTCTTCCTCATGCCTGTACCTATCCCACAGGTTGCAACCATCTCCTACTGCATTAAATTCTGGTCGTGCAGCTATGTCATTTACAATACAGACCTGCTAACAGCTGTATTAGCACAATGAAGCAAGCAGCTAATAACACAATATTCCCAATGTTTAGTCCACTGCAAATATACTTACCCTGATTTTTTTTTTCATACAGCCATAGTACTGCATAAGTATATGCTCATTAACTCTATCCCTCAAAACATTTCTGAATAGATAAAATTGTACTTAAGTTCTCGAACTCCTTTCCTTCTGGATTTCCAAGTGCCTTCTTACACCAAACTCCAGGTTCACCTGAATTATCACGTCAAAACCACAAAACCTGCAAGAGCAGCTAAATACATATAAAAATTGGGGCACCAACAGCTGTTTTTCTGAGAACCAACTATCATGTAATGCTGATTAAACCTTTGTATAAGTAGTAGGATGCACAAGAACCCTGGATCAAAAGCACATGCACTATGCTTTGTAAACCCAAGCGTACACAAGACTAGTTAACTAGTTAATACAGACTGCACAACTAACTTGCCACCATTGCTACTTACACAGCCTGGTCAGATGGGAAGACAACCACCGTATAACTTACTAGGAGTTTCAAAAATGATGGTGATATCTTTTCAATACCAGAATGACTAAATGAAATTATTTCTGTGCTAGCTTTGTGAAATCTCTCCATCCACCACATATAAGTAGTTTAAGCACCGCATTAGGACAGGTCTAACTAGCCAAATATAGAAACAGAATTGAAAAACTAAGCCAATGAACAGATTTGCAAGCAGCTTAGTATTCTAGAAAACTTGCTAGCATGCCACAGGAAGTAAGTTTTCCCTCTGCTTTAGCACCAAGCAGCATTAAATATCCTGCTGACTAGAAGAGCACTGGCCTTTAGCAACAGATCCCTAATCTGAAAAATACAGCATAGTAATGGCATAGTCTAATAAAAAGTCTATTAACCCTAAATAAAGGTCAATTGACCTACAAATTTTATCACAGAGAGACTTCTAGAGTGGAAATTGCTATGAAAGATGAATACCTATGCTAAGGAGCACCCGTTTTACAAGGCTATTACCTTGTCCAGGTCTTGAGGTTGAAGATGTTCCTGCAGATGGCAGTTCAGCCTCCTGCCAATTAATTACAAATAACATTATTTGAATGTTCAGCTCCATAGTACCTTTCGTATTAAATCAGTACTAATATCAAGATTCTTACCTTTGCACTTGATTCTGGATCAAATCTTTCAAGAATTAATTTAGCAGTCTTGTATGTTTCCTTCTCCATTACTTCCTCAAGCTGGAAACAAAAGGTTCCACACATCAACACAGAATTCCTCGAAGTATTTTACCCTCCCTATCTTCCCATTTACAAGCAACTTACTAATGTCACCAACAGCTGAAGCTCAGTCCAATGAACCAGTAGCATGTTCAAATACCTACAGATTTGCAGTATTCAATGGAAATGAAATTTTGCTTTCAAAAATCGTTTCTAAACTCTAATGGGCTACTTCTACTTAACAGCTTTATTGCAAGGAAACACCAAATATTGCTAATTGTTTACATATAATGAGGAGAATAATTACATGCACCAACTTCAATAATGGAATGTGCAAAAATCTATCAGCCATCATTATTGGAAGTTATTAGACATGACAAGCAAATGACAGGCAATTCCTTAGATTTATTTCCTCATAGTACTTAATGCTATTAATTTAAGGAAGGTCGTTAGCCAAGTGCTTTACAGAATAAAGTCTCTGTGCCAATTAACTCCTGTCAGCATCGATTTTAGATTATTTATTAGCAGAAGCAATTAGCTTGCTGCAAACGCTGTGAAAACTCACTAACTAGAGAACAGCCATGGAATTTGCTCAAATGACTTTAAAGACTGGATCTCCATCTTTACAGCAATTCCAATGCTTTTCAGAAAAAAAGAACATGCTAAGAATTGAAATAAAAAAACTTACTGAGAACTATGCATACTTTAGGGAGTGTAATTAAAGCACTTCATTATTACAGCATTTTATTTACAACGCACTCAAGTGGCTTTATAGTTAATACATGGGCTTAATTAAAAAAGTAATCACTAGTAAAGTATCATTTTAGTGGTTAACAGCCAACATCAGAAGCAGCTTAACTTTAAAATGGAGATAGCTGAATTTATGACAAATAGCTAATAGGTATAGGAATTATAATGCATTTTACAGTATCTTAAGCAGACTTTTTCTCCTAGATATACCAACTAGTGGCCATGTTCAGCTAAAAATAGAGGGGTTGTTTGTTCTCAAGTTTGCTGTTGACATAAACTGCAAAACTGAAAATGTCAGTGGTCAAAAAATTAAGTTCTCGCAAACTCATCTACCATTGCTAAAATAACAGTGCAGTTAACATGACTTTTATGCCATTATTTAGCTAGTGAGAAATTAACATTTCAGCCATTCTGTGTATACAGATTTTGTAAGGGGGTTTATCTTTAGACAGACCTCAGAATTACAAATAGACCTCAGAAAATAAATAAAATCCACTCAATTTAATGGATACGTAGTATCAATTTAACACTCACACAGTGTACCAGACATTTAAGGCAAGGGATACTATCCAAGCTGTTAATTACTACTGAAACAAAAGGGAGTGAGAAAACAGAAGTAAAATTCAATTTCCTAAACTTTTATTTCAGCAGGACTTTGCAGTTAACCCACTAACTTGGTAAAACAAACATTACACACTGCAGTATCAGAATTAAGGGTCAAATAGGAAAAAGTGAGTATTTATTGCTTATAAAAGTAAAAACCATAAGGAAGAACTTTATATGAAGGGGTAAGGTTAGTGAGGTGAAGCTGCAAACTGGGGAAGTGTGAACAGCCAGTGTCAGTATCTGCCCCCAAATCAAAACAAAAAACTGAGCCATGCATGCAGCTGTCCTTATAGCCACACAGGCAAATAAGAAACAGCCTTTTGCAGGACAGTGACCTATAGCATGGGAAAAACAGAATGCTCCACCATTACTTGACGCTTTCCTTATCTAATGCACTTCTTGCCACACAAGTATTAAACAGGACAGCAGTTATTTGCGGATATTCAAGTTTTCAGAAACAGTAATATTTTCAAATGGAAAAAAATTGTTATTCTTCCCATTATATATTTATTGGATAATTCAACAAGTTACTCTTCATATTTTGAAATTCATATATAGCTTTATAGTTCTACTAAAGCTCAAGCTGAACAAGAGTTCAGTTTTACAACTGACTCTTTACAGGTTCCTTGAAAATGTAGAGAAATTGTCAAAACTACTATAAGCACACTCACAGCTCTTAGGGTTTCACTTCTAGGATACATTTTTCTAAAATTAAGTTTGGCTAACAATATCAAATTAGGAATCAAAAAGGTCAAACTTTATTCACTCTTTGAGTAAATTAATATAATTATTAGAAGTAAATAATGTCCCATGTAAAATTTAAATACTATCTCTATACTTGCATAGCAGAAGAAAGTGGCTTGTGCACTTGCCACGGCAATCTCCTTTATAAATGCAAATCAACATACTGACTTCTGGATTACTCACCATCCTGAAGCATAACCTTGTAAAAGTTAACCTAGTCCTGAGCACTGGCTCAGTAACACAGGAACATCTCAACACCTCCTGCTCTTACTCCATAATACACACTTCTGAGATCTACTTTCTTCCAAGGGCTAATTCATAGTCTATTATTACCAAACTTAAACACTGAGTAATAGAGATCACAAGTGAAATATCTATGAAAGTTAATACCAGCATACTCGGGGATTTTTCAAACGTACTTCATGGAATTAACCTTAATAAAGAATCGTGGTCATGCACCGCATTCTCTCCTATGAATAACTGCATGGACGGCCTCTTTTCTAACTGGCAACCAAACAGAATTGCTGTGGCAACAACATCAGTTGCCTATACTCAAGAGTAATATGAGTAATGTATCTTAAGCTTCTTGTAAACATGATTTAGCCACTGGAAGTCTGAAGTACTGGCACAGTGCAAGCTACTTATTTGCCATACTACCACGTGAGTTCTTAAATTGAATTACTTGGTATGTCAAGCCTGACTACGGCAAGTCATTTATGTTCACAGAAAGCCATAGGACTCATTTCAGTCTACCATGTGAGATATGCCAGTACACATTGCAAGTTTCCTTAAAATATGAAATAAATCATTTAAGCCACAATAATCAAGAATACTCTGCAATACCCATGCAAACAGTAAAACAACCAAAGTAACTGACCACACCACCCAAGTCTTGGAAGGCAGACGCAGGGACTGCGAGAATGAAGACCTTGGGTCCACTGTAGGAGAGGAACTGGTTCGAGACCATCTTAAAAATCTGAACATACACAAGTCCATGGGACCTGATGAAATCCATCCGTGGGTCCTGAAGGAGCTGGCAAATGAAATTGCTAAGCCACTGTCCATAATATTTGAAAAGTCATGGCAGTCAGGTGAAGTTCCCAACAACTGGAAAAAAGAAATATAACCCCATTTTCAAGAAGGGGAAAACGGATGACCTGGGGAATTACAGACCAGTCAGTCTCACCTCTGTGCCTGGCAAAATCTTGGAGCAGATTCTTCTGGAAGGCATGCTAAGGCACGCTAAGGCACATGAAAAACAAGGTGCTTGGTGACAGCCAGCATGGCTTCACTAAGGGGAAATCCTGCCTGACCAATGTGGTGGCCTTCTATGATGGGGCTACAGAACTGATGGACAGGTAGAGCAGTTGATGTAATCTACCTGGACTTGTGTAAAGCGTTCAA
This sequence comes from Pezoporus flaviventris, assembly GCF_033815535.1. Classification (NCBI taxonomy): domain Eukaryota; kingdom Metazoa; phylum Chordata; class Aves; order Psittaciformes; family Psittacidae; genus Pezoporus; species Pezoporus flaviventris. The sequence continues at coordinate 41,391,200 of NW_026892549.1, forward strand.
CACTGTCCCACGACACCAAGCTGTGTGGTTCAGTTGATACTCTGGAGGGAAAGAATGCCATCCAGAGAGACCTCAACACGCTTGTAAGGTGGGCTGATGCCAACCTCAGGAAGTTTAACCATGCCAAGTGCAAGGTCCTACACCTGGGCAATCCCAGGCACAGCTACAGGTTGGGCAGAGAAGAGATTCAGAGCAGCCCTGCAGAGAAGGATTTGGGGGTGGTGGTCCATGAGGAAAATGAACATGAGCAGGCAGTGTGCGCTTGCAGCCCAGAAAGCCAACCGTATCCTGGGCTACATCAAAAGCAGCGTGACCAGCAGGTCGAAGGAGGTGATCCTGCCCCTCTACTCTGCTCTTGTGAGACCTCACTTGGAGTGTGTGCAGTTCTGGTGTCCTCAACATGAAAAGGACATGGAACTGTTGGAAGAAGTCCAGAGGAGGGCCATGAGGATGATCAGGGGACTGGAGCACCTCCCATATGAAGACAGGCTGAGAAAGTTGGGGCTGTTCAGCCTGGAGAAGAGAAGGCTGCGTGGAGACCTCATTGCAGCTTTCCAGTATCTGAAGGGGGCTATAGGGATGCTGGGAAGGGATTGTTCATCAGGGACTGCAGTGACAGGACAAGGGGTAATGGGTTAAAACTTAAACAGGGGAAGTTTAGATTGGATATAAGGAGGAAATTCTTTACTGTTAGGGTGATGAGGCACTGGAATGGGTTGCCCAAGGAAGTTGTTAATGCTCCATCCCTGTAAGTCCAGGCTGGCCAGAGCCTTGGGTGACAATGGTTTAATGTGAGGTGTGTCTGCCCAGAGGCGTTGGAACTAGATGATCTTAAGGTCTTTTCCAACCCTAACTATTCTGTGATTCTATAAACTGTCTTGTGACAACACTGCATGAAAGAAATACTTAACTTGATCATTCATCAGTAAATACGATTTTTAACTGTATTTTGAGCTTCCAATTGCACATTTCCAGTACCCTAGCACATACTGGGTAGACAAAACTGGGCTTATACAACAACCAACTCCCAGTAGAGTTTTTGTCACATACTGAAGGCTATCAAAGTATCTACAAGTCTTACACGCTTAGAAAGTTGAAAATTTAAAGTTCATGAAACAGTAGTTATTTTAAATAACAAAATTCATACGCTGAATTTTCACCACACATGCTGTTAATTCTAAGGCAGCCTTGAAATCAGACTTCTTGTTTTTGGAAAATTAGCAGAAGCAACTTTCCAAATTCTTACCTGAAATGGCTAGGAAGGCAGCTCAAGTCTAATATTACACTCAGCCTCCTATAAGGGTAGCTGAGCAAACTTCAGCAAAGCTTAATTCTAACATTAGCAAAGTAATCACTACAGTATCTTTGCAACTCTGTCCTCAGGCTAATAATTATCCCATCTTTAGACTGCTGCTCCAGGTAAAGTCTCCACTAATTCCCCCTTGTAGCAGCTTAATAAATGTCCTGTGCCCTTGCTTTAATATGCTTAACCCTCTGAACTTGCTCATCTATACATTCAGGCTTAAGGGCTGACATCCTCATGAACCAAGAACTCTAAAGCCAAAATTACAGCTACACAACCAGAGCACATCTTACAATCAAGGAGGGGAAAAAAAAAGTTGTATCTTGTAGTGCCTTAATTATAGCTAATAAACTTAATCCCTACCACCAATCCATAAAGAAAAAAAAGCATTCACTAGGAAAAAAATAGTGTAGAGTCAGTTCTGTGTAGAATTAAGTATTACACAAACTGTGCATCAAAGTACAGGATAGAGAATATTAACAGGCATTTCCAGATGAAGTATCTATATTTGCATGTGTCAGGTATTTCACCCACATGAATATCCACATGATTATGCCATGGAACAGAACTTTAGTTCTATTGAGCAGCTCATTGCATAGCCACCAGGGCATTTATAATAGATGAGGAGCTTACTCCATTACAGGAACTCTTCAGCACATAAGTAATGTCACTAGAGAAAAGATGGACCACAAGCCTGTAAGACACAAGTAGTGTAACATTTTTTCAAAAGGATAATTGTCTTCAATATAAGATTTCTCTAGCAATCAGGTATCTGAGCTGCAATGAAGTGAAAAGCCATAGCTGTTGTGGCAGCATGACAATGCCTAGAAAACCATTTGCATTACAAATAAACAGGAAATACATAATTTACTTATCCCAGATACTGTGAGGATCACAATGTAAGTATCTTAGTAACTAATCCTATTTGCAAACTCAGTAGCAAACCAGAATCTAACGGAAAAAAAAAAACAAAATCCCTTTCCCTCTTGCTTTACATTAATTTACTTGAAGGTTTTTACTTTGTTTTACTAAAAAGTAGGTGTTGATATAGGTATTCAAAGCCACAAACAGTGCTAAGAAAGTTAATCCAAAATAAAAAGAAATATTATCAAACTCAAATTTTTACAGAACGTACTGAGTATTTTTATCTAAAAGACAAAGTATATTCTGACTCATTACCTGCATCCACTTTCAGCTCATTTTAACATGCTAGGTTTCATGTATGTTTATTTAATTTTAATGCTTAATTGAATACCTTTAAATTATGATGAAAATCAGGAGTCAATATTCTGAGTAAAAAAATACCAACACTTCTGATTCAAGAGGTTGCAATAAGTCTTCTGTTTCTGGTTCCTTCATAGGAACCAGGCACTCACATGATTAGGAAATAACCATAGACCTTTTAATTCCCCTCAGATTGAAAAACAGCTGAGTTATAGGTTATTGTACTTCCCAGAACTCTGTTCTACTAATCTTACTTGGAAGTTTCTCTTTAATGTTTAAAACTTCACATACATATATACTAATGGTAATTTATATTTCCAGGTTTAAACTCTCCATAGTTACACTATAATTTCTATATTGTTCACTAAGTATTCATGCAGTTATTTAACATTAAACTACTGCCTGCTCTTCTACAATATGTGTTGGGTTTAATTTTCTGCATATGCAATATACATACACCTTGTTTCAAGAGCATCAATGCCCAAAAGAAAAAACACGCAAAAACCTCTCCCTTTTATAAACCAGCTTCTTCCTAGTTTTCTTTTGTTCAATGCCTTTTCTCTAAGGAAGTGCTCAGTATTGTTAGTTCTTCTAGAATAAATATGAGGATTTTCATGATTATGGAAAACTAAACCGAAATGCTTCACATTTAAGATTCCAAAAGCTGACTTGTTCTCCATTATGCTTTTTCTGCTCCAAGAAAGTTCCCTCCAAAGCCATCCAATGGCTACGTACACCAGAAAGATTAACTAATTTCAGTTAAGCAGTTTTCATAAAATAAAAATTAAAAACACAGTTTTCATACTCATTTATTTTGTTCTCAGAAAATGTAAACCTCTCCAACACCTTTTTTATCAGCGCACTCAAAGAACACTTCAACTAACAGATTCCTTAATATAAAGAATAGCATATGCAAATGTCAGCAAATCCTCTTAACCTGTAACCTAATTATATCATTGTTCTCTGGTAATAATTTTTACACCTACATTTTAAAAGTAAATATATATATATATATAAGTAAAAAATGCAGTGGAAGATCAGTGAAAGCTGCTTCCCCTGTAAAAGGCATACGATATCAGACTCTTACCTGACAGAGTTTTGGTAGCTTTCTTGTGGGTTTTCAGTTAATTTAGCTACCATGGCAAAATCCAGAAGGCATGAGGTGAACAGTTGGGAAACTCATCAACAATACAGCTTCATACTACAACTTTTGGAGTTTTTGAGGGGAGGAAGGACTGTTTGGAGAAGGAGGGTGTCTGAGGTTTGATTTGTTGGGATTTTTTAGTGGTGGTGGGTTTTACGTTTGCCTTGCAAGCAAAACTTTGCCAGGCAAGAGATGAAACCAGCAACATAAGTAAACAGAAAACTTCCTTCTGGAATGATTAAGGGGAGAAGAAATTCATTAAAAATAATAAAAAATAAATAAATCTGCAAAGAGCCCAAGTTATCCAAGACTTGGAATCTTTTCCATCCTAAATTTGTCTGAGATCAACTGTTGATCCAGTTAAAGCAAGTACCTGGCATACACCAGTTTTATACTGTTAACCCATCCACACAGCTCACAAAATAGATGACACCAAGAAAACTGATAGGACTGATACACAACATAAATTTTTGGAGGAAAGAATGGAAGAAATACGTAGCACAAAAATAAGATGGAGGAAGACAGGAATTAACTGGTGATGCATTTAAGATATAAACAATCTGTCACTTGAAAGGCAAGTTCATCTTGTCTAGATTAAAGTCCTTTTTACCAATTATTAAGAAGACATTAAGTGACTGAATAACTATCAAAGATATACTTGCACTCTATGTTCTTAAATAGAATTATAAGAAGTGTTAAGTGTTGCACCAAAAGTAAAAGCAGCAGTCAGCAATGAGTAGGTTAAAGCACACATTTTTGTTTTCTGACAAAACGGAATCACTTTACACAGATCTAGTAACATTAAAACAATAGCTTTTAAGTTCAAATACAAGGAGACAATTTATTCTCTCATGCAAGCAGTCCTTTGTAATTTGGGGGTAAGGAAAACCTTGTGTGCTACTAGGAAATGTACGAAAACAGAGGAGTGGTAATAGTTTCCCCTCCCTCCACTCTTCATCTATATATTACAATCAAACTCCTAACAACTAGCTTTTCTTGAAGTTTTACTTACTATTTTTTTCTTTTGAGATTTTAAATCTTCCAGTGCATCATCTAAAAAGAAGGACATCATGCATTAGTTTTCATATATGAATAAGAGAATTTCAGCACATTCTAAACATTATTTCATCCTGAGCAATCAGGAAAAATTATGCACTGACCACTACCAACCCTACAACATTAGTAAACTTTGCATAAAATACCTGAAGTGTTTGTGACATTAAAAATATATAATTCATTTTAAACATTGAAACATTGAAAATTATAAATTACAGCCCACATCACTTTACAGTTACAACTTAAAATAATGTTATGTACCATCTCCTCGTTAAACAAACCGATTCTAGCCAGTGCCCTTCTTTGATACACATTAAAACTGGTACAGCAATGGACCAAATATGCTTAATCTCATATGTCAAACTACAGGAAAAAAAATCCAACCTTGAGGTCTAAGTATTAATATATCCAAGTACCAGATTTACTGGCTTTAGTACTTCATGTAAGCCTTTTAAGACACATAAGTTTCAAATGCCAGGTGAGTTCTGAGCTTCAAATCTCAACCTATTACCCCTTTCAATACAATAGCAAAACCCCGAGTTTTGTAAGAAAAGCTACCAGAAGATCCTTTTACTACTAAATATTAAGAGAGACTGTTACAACTACTAGTCACAGCATTTAATCTCTCTAAAAGGACAGGAAAGAAGAAAGGTCAAATGCACGTGTGATTTTCCTTTAAGTCAATGTTGCAGCTTAGCACTCACAGAAAACTCCTTATAATTAACCATAACCTAATATAGAAGGTATCCTCTTGATAACCCACTTTCTACTACCTCCTTCACAGCAAGAAGAGTTTAACAAAAAAACTTTACAGCTTCTTCCCTTTCTAGCTCTGCTGGACACCAGCAGTTCATTTCCTGTCAGATATATCTATTTTTACCCATTTTTCAGTTAAGAAAAAAAGGAAAGAAAAAGATTCATAGAACAACAAGAAAAAAAACAAAGCCCAGCAAACTATATACTATTTTGTATCTTTATTTGTATATAAGTATGCTATGCACATTTTTTGAAGTTAATTCAGGAACAATACTGTTACTCAGAATGCAGTGAACACATAATTACTTGAACTGTTCCAGAACGTAAAAATTTATTTTGATAAAGACACTGTATTAAATGTATAAAATATTAAAACTGGGCACATACATATCTGAAAGTTTGTGCAATGAAAGGGTAACTACAACAATCACGTACATAGTTAAGATAAAAAGAACATGGAACAAGACCACATTTAGCATTAGGTTGGAACACAGAAGATACACAATTCCACGAATTGTGGATTTTCACATTAATAAGGTATCTTCCTCCACCAAATTTTACATTTACATTAGAACATAGCCTCTCATGTAGCCCTACACCAGAAATGCACTGCAACAGTGTGGTATCATGTAGCCAAATAGCACAACACCATGAGCTGTTACCAGTTACTTCGGAAACAGATACAGAAATGCCTAGAACATCTTCAAGCCTAGCCTCCCATGAAGCAATGCTATCAGTTTTGTTTCTCATCACTTTATATCCCATGTTCAACAAGAACTTCATGGAACACCTGCCCCTTCAGACATGGCCAAATGGCAATTACTGCAAAGTACACTCAAAAAAAGAAAATATAGAATCATAGAATAGTTAGGGTTGGAAAGGACCTTTAAATCATCTAGTTCCAACCCCCCTGCCATGGGCAGGGACACCTCACATTAAATCATGTCACCCAAGGCTTTGTCCAACCTGGACTTGAACACCACCAGGGATGGAGCATTAACAACCTCCTTGGGCAACCCATTCCAGTGCCTCACCACCCTAACAGGAAAGAATTTCTTCCTTATATCCAACCTAAACTTCCCTGTTTTAAGTTTGAACCCGTTACCCCTTGTCCTGTAACTATAGTCCCTAATGAAGAGGGCCTCCCCAGCATCCCTATAGGCCCCCTTCAGATACTGGAAGGCTGCTGAGGTCTCCACTCAGCCTTCTCTACTCCAGGCTGAACAGCCCCAACTTTCTCAGCCTGTCTTCATATGGGAGGTGCTCCAGTCCCCTGATCATCCTCGTGGCCCTCCTCTGGACTTGTTCCAACAGTTCCATGTCCTTTTTAAGTTGAGGACACCAGAACTGTGCACAATACTCCCAGTGAGGTCTTACCTTAATCAAGCCTACAGAAAAAAAATAATTCATACCAGAGAAGCCAATACCTGCAAGATACCTCACTTATTTTAATCACACTTTAGGACAGATCAGCCTGAATATTTGTCAACAGTTGTTTGCCTGACTGATCTTAAAAACTGAAATTCTGTAATCTCTCCATATCACCTTTCTTAGTGTCTTCACTACCAGCTTTTCCCCATTCAGAGCACGGTTGCCAGAACTGGTACAGTCTAGTTATCCAGCACAGAACCTCTTTGGAGCTTTAGGGTATTATATAATCATCTCCAGTGAATCAGTCAGTTGTATTAACTTCCCCCCCAACTGAGTGGCTAGCTCTGAGCCACTCAGTTGCCAGTTTTGCTCTCTGAGCTACATTTTCTCCTGCTTTACTGCTGTTACTCTTGCACTGCACATTTGATTTGTCTTCTCCAAATACAGGACTCATATCTTTGAGGTAAAAAACTTCATTTTTACCTAATCTCTGGAACAATGCGGAAATAATTCTTTCTCGCATGTTCTCACATCTACTAAAACTCTTTATGCACAAGTTCAACAAAAGCACTAGGCCTGCTTGTACGCTAAAAATGACAATAAAGGCATTTAAGCAAACTAGAAAAAAAGCATACTTTTTTTTCTTATCCAGGCATGAAATGCAAATATACATTCACCTTGGAAATGAATCACACAGCACCACAGAAGATATGGACAACTTTATTTCTGCATAAAAATGTATGTCCTATGCTTGCATATCAAATGCAAACATTAAGTTTAAGAAAAATTCCAAAAGTGATATTTAACTCATAAGCTGTCACAAATTAAATACATCATGTTGCTCTACAAGTCATAAAACATAGTACAGTGTTGAGGTTTTCCTGTATTATTAGTCACATCACTATGAAATACTGTTACAGGCTGGACTGCTTTCAAAGGAAGTCTCAAATGAATTCTAACTACTGCAGACAAGTGCCACAGATGCAGTTTTCAAAATTTGTATTAGAATGAATCTGCATGTTAACTTTTTATACATATTTGAACACCTCCCTTCCCACAGCAGGGGGGCTGGAACTAGATTATCTTTAAGGTCCCTTCTAATCCTAACCATTCTATGATTCCTTTTTGGCCTTGTTATATGACTCCCTATTTTCCTTAGCTCTCAAAACAGCACAAAAACACCTGCTTATCCCTTCTCTGCTCAGGAAAACATAAGCATGCTTTGGAGAACCTGGGAGAGAAAAGCTCTACTGGCAAACAAATTAAACAGATCTACTTAAATCTTTTCTCTTATACATAAAGATAACAAAGACTATTGGATATAATTGCAAGATGCAAGTATTGAGGGAACTACTACTATTGCTTATATTTCCTTTCCCTCACGCCTACACTACATTTTGTTCCATGATACTTTGAAACATGCAATGACAGGAGAAAGTCACCACAATTCAGTAAGTGAAAAATTAAGTAGATTCCTTCCTGTTCTTTCAAGAACCATGTGGCAGAAACAACAGTTTAGCTAATGCTACCCATTTCAGCATCAACCAAAAGGCTGCTACTCTTTTCCTGGAAGCCAAGTTATCAAAAATATTTACATTTTCACAGCAAGCATCATTCTAAATTAGGTCATATTCTAAAAAAAGACAAAAATACTTACTATTCCTTTCTGTCCTTTTGGAAAAGAAAAAAATGAGCAGTGTTCTTATAAACCAGATTCTTTAAAACAGAAAGGAAAATTATATTAATTAAAATATATTACAGTAACCATTTCTGAAGTCATTTAGCAAACAGAATACTTACCAAATTAAATTTAATTTTTCAAATACAAAGAACAGTAATCTTTGAACAATGTTTATACAGAAAGCTAAGAATTCAATTATACCTTGTCAACAGGACATCAATGTTGATCTAAACAAAATCATCCTCTTTAATAAAGTTTAACCAAGCATTACTATAGGTAGAAATACTAAGGCAGCAAGAGCAGCAAGTAACATCATCACTCGCTCAGATGTTCAGTGGGAACTTTTAAAAATCAAGGTGTGTGCAGCTAGCTGAAAATTACTTAGTCATCACATCTTACTTGATAGATTTATGACGCATGTTATCCAGAAAGCCAAGCTTATCAGCTAAGACCCAAAATTAAGACCCAGGAGATTCGCAGGAAGAATTTAATACCAATGAAAACCATGAGATTCGGCTACTGTACAAACGGTCTCCCAGAGTTAACTGACCTGACTTCTGGCAATTTTACAGAACTCTGAATCTACTCAGTTTCTGCAGGGTTTCAGCTGATTTAGCTCAAACAATGTAGCAGTTTATCTGTGCTCAAGATAAAGTTAAACTGGTCTATGATCATTTTACATTTGAAAGGTCTCTCTGCAATCATGTGGACTTCATTTGTTTTAAAGCTTAGAATTGCTTATAATTATTAAGTTGACACTTTCCCTGGCAAGTTACTCAGCCTAAGCCAAGTGGCAAACCTCATACTTCAAGCCCCTCCAAGCATCTCAGTCAAAACTCTCCTAGTGGCAAGCACTATATAATAAAGCTTAAACTAGTAATGTTTCGTTTCGGGGAAAAAAAAAAAAAAAAACTCAAAAGGTTTTCTGAGTAACAGCTAGTGTAAGAAAACAAGTAAAATGCTAGTACTAGATTTCAAGTAGCTTCTACTTGATTTATAGGAACATCTTTCGCATTTATATAATGGCTGCCCAGTTTAAAACGTTTTCAAGTATTAACACCACCATCTGAGTTAAGGAAGTTAGACAAGACAACTGGAATGCAACAGTAACCTACCAAACATCAGAGAAACAGAGAAAAATTTAACTATTCCATGTTCAAAGGTGTGCTGTGGATGGCTGTGTCCACTTATACAATGTATGTCTCTCTATAATGTATCAAAAGAAATGTTTTACAGGATTTTAACTCTCTTACAGACTAAGTTACATAGACAAAAGCATTTTTTTTTTTTACTGTATGCTTAATAAAGACTATTCTACTTAAAGCTGTATTCTAAGCTAACAGATATATGGTAGGACTTCATGAAATTAAAGAACATTCACCTTAAAGTTCTTAAAGAGGTAAAGTTTAATAGCAGACCATTTCAGACCAATTTTACAAATAAATATTTTTCTGAAAATCAGATATGCAAGATGAAACAACCTAATTCAAATGAAAGTCATTTCAAGGGAAGCATCCTTCTAATATGCTAACATAGGTCTTCAACTTTTCAGATGTTTCAGTAGGCATTTAGAAGTAATAATGTTATATATTCCTAGAACTTAACTCACTCTACCAGCATCAGTAACTTGCTGAGACTCTGAGGGAATGACCTAAGGCAGAAATAAGTTGGTGACTGACTGCAAGCTGGAAAAGGCAGACATATTCCAGTTTGATTAGGGCTGAAAAATCTCTAGAGCTATTACTGGGTGGCACCAGGCATTCAGCGTGGAGTCACCTCTTGACCGAGAACAAAGACAAGCTGGCAGCTGCTTGCCATTCATATCTGCCAAAAAAAGCTGAAGGGGAATAGCTTATGGGAAAAACCTGATAAACAGTTGCAAGTCATAAGAGAACAACAGTCTAATTCTAAATGTTAGTAAGACGATATCCAATTCAGAGTTTTACAGAAACCACCTTTAAAAGAAAAAAAAAGGAAGAAACAAGAATTGGAAGACAAACTAGAGAATAAAAGTCCTTTGTGCAAATTCACTCCACAGCACTAGAAGCCACCACCTTCAGCAACAGAAGTTTTAATCTCTACACAAATCCGAACACACCTAAGTGAAGGAAGGCTGGTAATACTTCCTCTTCTACAAGCCTTCACTGTTAGCACAAGCAAGCATCGCATGCTAACAACAGAGTTCCAAATCCTTGCCCTTAAATGCAAAGTCAATTCATATTGCTGCCAAAGATTAATTTTGAGTGTTAATTTCTATATTAATCCTTTCTAGTCAAGATACTGCTGCCCATGTATCTTCTCCACAGGATTCCATAATCAACATAATCCATAAGCAGCACATTAATACATTATGCATCATACAATATGATGCACAAAAATCATCTTCAAGGGGTTTCTTTCCATGTTATGTTATGCTGACCCACACTAATCAAACTTGCAAAGCCTTAAATATTTAGATTCGACTTTGCCTTTCAGATCTAAAGCTAGGGCACTGACAAGTCATGTTTTCATATACAGGTGCCATACAAATATGGACAGTATTTATGACGCTCATTTCAGCAAATTAGCAAATGCACTGTGCTTCCGACTGGCACAAAAGTTGCTCAGTAGGTTGCTTCTTCTCCTTAATGGTCTACGGAAAGAGGAGACAGGGAAGCAACTGGGTACGTCAGGTGAGAGCCGGTTTTTAGAAGAGTAGTTTTCTTAGAAAACAAAAGCCATTCATGAGCACAAGCTGCCAATCAGCTCAGTGGAACAAGAAAATAGACAATATTTTCTCCTAGCTGGATCCAATGATGTTAGGATATTTTCCAGTTGATAAAAACTGTAAATTATTTTCCAGGAAAACAGCTAATTATGTAAAAGTAACAACATATTTAGGCCAATGACCTTTCAGGTGAGTTCTGTGTTGTCACCCAATATGTAAGTTTCTCCATTCATTATTGCTTTGGGGGTTTTTCCCCATGATTTTATACAGTGCATTTTATATACAGGTGACATACCTTCAGCCACTTTCTTATAGCAGTGTTACTTTTCCAAACAGCAGTACAAATAAAACACAAAATTATGCTCTTCTGCTTACATTACATTACCTTGGGTAAAGCTGTTCAGCCTGTACCCCTAATAATATAAATAAAAAGCCAAGTAACTTTAGATGCTAACATCTTTTCATGGTAAGACTTAGTTCAACACTAAACCCATCCCATGAGGGAGATTTCCCTCAAAGAAAGTGTCTGCCTAACTACTTGGATTTATCTCTAAAAAAAAAAAAAAAAATTCAGCAAGTTATGACAACTCAAGGATTGTCAAAAGCAAACCCAAACCCCTGCTGAGATGCATTTTTCATCTCCTTTTACTAGAGACAACACCGGGGGGGGGGGGGGTGGTGGAAGAAAGACGCATAAGAGGCATATTTACTTACATCAATGGAAATGCAAAAAATGGAAGTGTCATTATCAACCTTGCTGTCCATTCATCAGGAAGACACCACAAATATACAATTAAGCAGGTAATAAGGTAAAGAAGCGAAGAGTAGAGAAGCAGCCTTCCAACCCATAGTTTCTGTAGCCTCTGATTTTTTTCTCTAAATTCTTCTAATGTCTGTATTTCCTGTAAATAGAAAGGGTTAAACCTTATCAATGAAGTTAGTAGGTGATTTTACAAAGCTGCCTTCAAGTGTTTGCTAAAATTAGCCATATCTATTTGATACTTGATTAGAAAAGTCAAGCTTTTTGATAAATGACAATATTTGCCCAAAGATAATTTTCACAACATAAATACATCACACTATTAACATTGTAATATAGGCCACTTGCACTGCATTTGCAGTAGCGCATCACTACTGGTGAGAAATTCTGCAAATCCGCACTTTTTCCTACTTATAATTTTTTAGTCTATTTGGGACAAAAGGAAAATACTAATGCTACGAATGGGTCTTTACAATCACTAAATCACTACCAACCATAATTTGCATTCTAAAACTTTTATCAGGCACCTGTGGAATTTCAAATGCTTCTAACACTTTTCTATTAACATGGGAAATGCCTGAAACTCCTCCATCATTTCACATATTTTAATTTCATAATTTTCCTCACATGAAGAGTGAAATCCTGAACATCTGTATGATGCTTCTGGCATATTAGTAAGCAATCAAGCAATGCTCTGCTATGTCACCATTTTGACTGCATTTCAAGTAACAACAGGAATACTCGCAATAAAAGGAAAGTATTTTCAATAAAAGAAAAACAAAAACTATGAAGAGCATATTTCAAAACCATTAATTTCCCCAGAGTACAGACATCTGTCAAATGCTGGCTAAAAAAAAAAAATCACAACTGATTATTGAACAGTCTATTCAGTTATTCTGCCCCGATCTTACTACCACTACAGTTACAACTCTTATACTTAAAACATACACTGAAGGTTTTCTCATGCGTCTGATGAATGGAATTTTTTGTTAGTGACATTTTCCATTACATGGGATTTTAACCATTAGTTATAACTATATTGTGCAATATAGCCAACAGAGCCAACTTCACATCCATTCCCATTTCAAGCTCTCTAAATAAATTCTCAAACTGTACTGTCTCACTGTCCATTATACAGCATTTCTTTTGGTTGGTTGGGAGTTTTTTGGTTTTGGTTTTTTGTTTTTTTTTTTTTGCAGGGAGAGGAGGTGCTAATGACTAGTAGGGGAAAAAGGTAACAGTCCATCTGAAACTCAGTCTCTAGTACATCCAACTGAAATAATTATCAAAGTAATTAAAAAATTCATTACTGTATTTTACCTAATGTGAAAGAATTACATGACCGTCAAAAAAGGATGAATATTTCTAAACAAAAATCAAACACAAATACATACCTTATCAATTTTTTCTAATACTTCTACAGTGGAAGGCTTTGCCTGCTTACAAGGGAAAGAACAAAGATGTTGATCTCACTTTTTAAAAAGACAAAATTTTGAGGATTACCATATATTAACATTTTACTAACAAAAAGACATTCATTATACACGAATATATTACCTACTTTACATAAAGGTAAGTTTTCCTATTTTAATAATGACAAATAGAAGGGACTGTAATGAATCACTATTTTATAGTTGGTATTACTATTAACTGAAGGCTCTGCTCCTACACCACAAACAGATGAAAACCTATAATGCATGTACAGCAATAATGGATGTGTGTGGTAAGTAAAACAAGGACAGAACTGATGAGTGGAAGGAACAGGCAAAACAAAGAGAATATACACAGGAAGCCCTAACTTGAGAATTTAGGCTTTTTATTACCGTTCATTCCACATACAGACAGTGCTCCAATTAAATTATAAGCAATTGCAAACAAATGTTATCATCTCCACTAAAATTCCCCTTAGGAACAACTTGAAATCCACCTTGTAGGTTCCTTTCCTCATTTCTAAGATAAATCCACTATCTTTCTCCCACCCTTCAAGCCACAGATTCAGAAACCATAGCCCATACTGTACCACCACGAAAGTGAGCTTCTTTTTGTTACACAGAACTGACATTTCATCTAAACTTTTGCCTTCAAAGGAGTTTTGTATGAGAGGCTCTGAAATCAATTGATAATATGTAAAGGGAAACCTAGACTCAAACAACTCACACCTGCCAAGAGAATAGTCAAAAACTTCATGCTTCTTCCTCACAAACTCAATAGACCATTTAATAATATACAAGCTAATAAAAGCAGTAAGAAAGACTTGCATACATAGGTACCAAAATATTTCTCAGAACAGACATATTTTGACCTAAAACAGCCACTAATCTTTCAAGTCACAGATGCTGCTGTATCTAACCCAGTGAAGCACCACAAAGCTATTTAGATTTACAGGAACAGTTAAAATAGTATTTTTGTAAGTTAACCAAACCAGTGCCAGGCCTGGCACTACAAAGGAAATAAAGGAGAGCCACATTTTCACAGTTTAAGGATTTGCCAGAAAACATTTTTGATCATTATGCCTCTCTACTGGACTTTTAAATGAGATATTAAAGGGAAAAGTTTAGCACTAACATTCAACCAGTAATAACAGTCAACCAACAGACATTAAGAAATGCATCCTGCATATTCCCATCTTCTAGATGAAAGAGTACTATATCATTACACAATTTTACTTACCCTCCATCTTGAAATTAATCCACCCATCTTCTACTGTGGACAAATGTTGGCAGAGCTATCAATCTTCTACAAGAATTCACAGCTAGAAATGAAGCATTAAGCACTTAGGAGTAATCTAACAGCATAGTTCAAGATTCTTGTATTTGTTCCAATATATAAAGGAATCAAAATATCACATAAAGCCATTAGCTAGTTATCTACCCGTGTATTATTTAAAAATCCAGTCTGTTTCACAGGCCATCCTGTAGTCAGCTGATCAGCCCTGATGCGACTATACTTATTTTTACTTTGGAAACATTTAACCAGAGGGGAGTCCCCAAAAATAGAGGCATAAAACAACTACTGAAAAAAGCTACCAAAATCCTCCAGCAGAAAAACAATTTAAAAAATTATTAAACAGGATTAAGAAACTGATTTCTGATTATTTCATCTGCTGCTCATAAGCATAACTCAATGTGGTTTTCATCTGTCATTCCAGACATCCAGCATTAATACCCCACTATTCATGAGAAACTTCATCTCCCATAAATATACTTCCTTCTCATGCTCTCAGCCACAAGAGCACTATTGTTTTTCCTTCCTACAATCAGTTTCAAGGTCAAATAATCAGTTTCAAAGAGATTTCACCTGCTCTAAGAAAGCGCTACACTGGCAAGTCTTCCCTACACACAATGCACAGAACAGTCACCAGCATATCAAATGGCTCTAAAGCAGTTCCAAAGGTGCAAAAGTAGCTCACCTTACCCTACACAAATCTGCAACCCATGAACAGCAATACCTTGATGATCTGGGTCTAGGTTCCTGAAACAAAAAGGCCTAACAACTTCCTGTCAGCAACTGGTTGGAATCAGCTGAAGCTTGGAATCAACTGACAGCTTGGAATCAACTTTTGAACCTTAGGATGGCAGAATTTCCCTCCAGTCATTTAATTTACAAGTTTTTACTCAGTGAATTAAAATATTACAATTATTAGCCACCTGCACAGTAAACTAATGCTCACTCCCAATTAGGGCTCAAACCTTTTTAACTCTGGAATGAAACAGTCAGATTTAATAAAGCACTGGTCTAGTTAGGCAGAAATGAGAGTAGTTATTATCTTGTTTATTAAGTAACCTCTGGCAAAAAAAATGAAATATAAAGAAACCTAATCTCAATCCAAATTTGTTTCCAAATTGTCTGTGGCTGTCAGAACAAATTAACAAAATAAAGGATACACACTGCTCACTAGCACAAATGCTATTGTGGTATGGTAACCTCTTCACCTTCTAAGAAAGTCAACGACTTCAGAATCCAGAGCTAAAGGCCCTATGATTTTAAAACCAATGCTTAAAAATAAGAAATCCATACCTGAAATTACGACAAATGAAGCTAGAATAGACAAACAAATTAGCTCTGCTGCCACCAAACTACTAGCACAAAGGGGTGAGCTACAGAAAAGGCACAGTTACCCCTTGGACTCTTGAGTAAATTCTCAAAAGAATCACTACTACAGCAACTCAACTCAGTGAAACAGCAGCAGTATTTTTATTCTTCAAGTACACAACATAACACTAAGAATTTCATACAGTTGTCACTTTGCAGTTACAGGCGAGTTTTTGCATGACAGGTACTGGCAGTGGATATATGCAGATACTTTCTTCACAAATATTTCTACAGAAATATCTATGCAATGACTTTCTTCACAACTATTTCTACAGAAACACATATTATGTATCTTTATTGAAAAACAGTATGAAAGCTATGTCAAATAGCCAATTAAGAAGTTTGCAAACTTAGCACAAGGTTCCCAAACGTAGCTTGTTTCCACAGCTGCTGGGAGCAACAGTAGCTCTTGTTACAGACAGACAGAAATGCTCACAGGGCCTGTGTGCTGCTTTCCTTCAGGCCATAGTTAAAGAACCTCTGCAGCAAAAGTGCTGGCGGATCTTTTGGGTACACGTTATCCATGAGCCATTGGTGACACCGACCTTTGTCAATAACACATTCATAGTGCTATTACTACATATGTTTAAAATACCTGGCAAGTACCTGAAAGAGAAACAGGTTTGACAAGTGTCATCATACATATAATTTTACATGAACCATGATGCTGACAGGCTTTATGTGCGCTGCTCTGCAGGTCAGTAATACTACCAAAACCCTTCCCCAAAGAGATATTAAGAGATTAGGGCCACAAGATTCAGATTCACAGTTTAGTCGAGTAACCATCCTTCGTTAAGAGATGGAAAACTTTCTACGGTTTCTGTGGAGTGCCTCAGAAGTGTTCTGAGTCCTATGGAGTTCCTCTATCCTGCTTCTCCTTTTTGACATGACTACACAAATTTTCAACTGCTTCAAACTCTCCTACTTCCTCCTTACCTGCCACTCCACACACCTAACACTAATCCTACTGTTCATGGTAAGTCCTCCTTCCAGAAGTCTCTTCCTTTCCTTCCCATGCTTTAACCATCAAACTATTTCACAGCACTTTCCAAAGGCTGCATTACCTTAGCACAGAGCTGTCCTTTCCACTCACTTGGCACTGCTGCACAAAGATTATCACTGCTTTAATACACAAATAAGATAGCTACAACATTTCCTAGCCCTAGGTTTAAAAGAGACAACTGAAGTGTTAAAGAACACAATGTAGAAGCTTAAGAAAACATTACCAATTTTTTTATTTGCCTCTTAAAACAATATTCTGATAGCAACATCTCTACTTCAAAAACATGCAAGTTAATTAGCAAAAAGCAAAGCAAAAGTGCCACACTAAGAGTAGCAGAGCCAAAAAGGCTTCTTTTAAAAGAGAGATGAATCATGCACAATTACAGAAGTCATCCACCAACTTATTCATCCAGATGGAGAAAACAGTTGTATGATCTCATTACAGTTTATCAAGTCAGTCTCAAATTTCTTCAAGCTTGTTGCTGATGTTTAAAGATTAAAAGGTCTCCAAAAAAAATCAAGGCCTCTAAAACTAGTTTTGGTAACTGACATGCTGAAATTCAAGACTAAATAATATTAAAACAAGTAATATTAAAAGAAAAAAGGAAGTTAGAGACTTGAAATGGAGGCTTTCCATACAGGCCTCTTCCCTGAAGGAAGAGAGAATGTTCTTTAAATACTTTTCTTGTAAAGTTTGTTAACTTTATGTAAATATTTTCAGATATTTACCATTACAAAGAACATAAGTTCTGCCTTTCCAACTGAATCTCCAGTTCTGCTCACAAGGTTTCCACCGAAAATTCATACTATCACACAATTTACTGACCCCAGAAACTTCCACAATGACCACAGAAAGTCCATAAAAGGACAAGAAAACAAGCAAAACAAAACCAGGAGCATCACCCACCACGTAGCCTGTCCTAGGACCTATCAGAACAAGATTCTGAATTTTCTTCAGTCCGTTTTTAGCTGTTTCTGTCTGAAGGCATCCCACGGAGATCCTATGCTTTGCAAAGCCTTAGCTAGAAAGACAAACTGGTTCCCACACAAAGACTCCGACGCTGCGGAGCACGGAGTGGGTGGGTCAGACGCTCTTTCTGAAGCCCAGCCCTGTTTTGAAGCCCGCGAAGGCGAATGCCAGCGGCCCGGGAAGCGAACTTGATGGCCCGCCGCTGGGCAGGACGGCGACAAAGGCCAGCCTCAGCTCCCGGCGCCTGCCTTACCGGCCGCCCTGGAACACACACACACACACACACCCAGCGGCCCCAGGACGAGCGTGGAAAGCGAGCGCCGCCCCCACCGTGCACCCAGTGGCTTCCACTTTCTACAATAAGCCCCGCCGGCTCGCTCCCCAGCAGCCGCCCTGCTGTCCGCGGTGAGGCGGTGCACCGGCCGGCGGCCCCGCTTCGTTTCAGCACCCACAAACGCGGCGCCTGAGCCGGGTAGCAGGCAGCGCCTGCAGCGCCGGAAGCCCCTCTGCCTCTGCTGCTGCTGCCACTGCCGCCGCCCCACCACGGCGGAGCCGGTCACTGCCGCGGAGTCGCTCGGTCCGGTCGGACCGGGCCCCTCCTCTCCCGCCAGCACGTACCTGTCGCGGCTCGGGCCGCGCATCCCGCCACCACCCGCCAAAGGAGGGGCCGGGCCACCCCGACGGTGCTCCCATCAGGCCCCGCGCGGCCCGGCTGCCAATCAGCGCGTCCTGCCGCGGGGCGCTTTGGAACAGGGGCGGGCCCGGGCCGCGGGTGATTGGGCCCGGGTGGTGGTTGCTGGCCCCGCCTCCGAGGCAACGGAAAGCGGGTGGGTGTTGGAGGGGGTCAGCTCTGCTCCGCCGGGCTGGGGAGGCCGAGCCGTTGCTGTGGCTGTCTTCGATACTGATTTGCAGGAAAAAGAGAGTTTTTAACACCAAAACGTAGGAACAGGAGGGTCAGGCTGTCCTGTGAGGTTCGCAGCAGCTTCGTGACGCTGATGTTCAGCCTCTGCCAATGAAGTAGGTGCTGACAGACGCCGAGCTGGATGTGTTTTCCCGGCGGCGGGCGCTTGAGTCGCCTGAGGGTCACAGGAGGTGTCTGCTCTCTGCTTCCCGTAGGCAACTGTTGAACTTACTTGGAGTGAAGCAGTGCCCTCGCTCCTGGTAGTTTTCTTTTCCAGTGTCCTTTCTTAGGTGGTGCCTGTCATCGCTTGTCCCATGCCGAGAGGAGTGAGGAACAGAGAATACTTGCTCTGTTCGTATTGCCTTTCTCACAAGGTCTCCACTGCCCTGCTCAGAGGTGTTACTGCTGTGGCTACACAAGTGGCAGCAGGTGCACAGATGTGGAAGAAGGTGCCTCAGAGTACCCTGAAGTGGACGTTTCTTTGCAGAAGCCGTGTGTCCTCAGCTCACCCTGCATTGTTGGATGTAGCCTGTAAATGTTGGGGGTTTTCCAGTCGTGGTGGGTTGACCCTGGGCAGCAAGAAAGCATCCATGCAGCTTCCTGCTCACTCCCCCTCAGTGGGATGGGGGAGACACTAGGAAGAGTAAAAGTAAGAAAGCTTATGGACTGTGTAAAAGAGAGTTTAATACGTGAAGGAAAGAAAAAAGTTATGCAAGGGAAATAAAGCCTCTCACAAGCAAACTAATGCCCAGCCAGTCCTCAAGCAGTTGTCTACCCTGGAAAGTCAAACCCCCCACCTTCTTATTCTGCTACCCTGATTTTATTGCCGAGCATGATGTTAAATGGTACAGAACACCCCTTTGGCCAATCTGGGTCTGCTGTCCTGGCTGTTTCCCCTCCCAGCTTCTCGCCTACCTCCAGCCTGCTCACTAAGGGAGCAGAGTATGGAGAAAGCCTTGACACTGCAAGTGTCAATGCTATTGCTATTCAGCAATAGCCAAAGCATCGCTGTGTTACCAGTGCTGTTTTGGTAACAGAATCCAAAGAGCAGCAGCATATGAGCTGCTGTGAAGGAAATCGGCTCCCTCCCAGCCAGACACAGTGCATCAATTTTAAAAAAAATTCAAATCTAAACAGAATTGGCAAGGCTTTTAGGCCAGGGGAGGACAAACAAGGTATCCCACCACCTTTCCAGGCAGCACAATCAGGTTCAAGCTTTAAGCAGCAGAGCTGCTGGGTCTGATCATCTGCCAGACATTCATTCTTAGTTTTGACATTGGGAAATTAATCCTTTTAGCTTCTGCCAGTGTTCAGAGTGAATCTTTCTGCCTTACATTATTAGCTAGTTACAATATCAGCTAAGTAACAGCTTTAGCTGCTAATCATGGCTTCAAGTAAGTTCATTGAAAGCACAATAGTGGCAGTCAATGCAGAGTCATTGACTATACTAGAAATGCCCTGCTACGGTTTTCAAAGTCACCTGTATCTACAGCTTTGTTTTCTTCATTGAGACCTAGGCTGCACCTTCCTCTCCAAGTGGAAAAAGACTCAGTGACTGAGCTTCTCTTCAGTTTGCACTCTAGAGCCATATCTACTTAAATCCTTATAGCAATGACTGTTCCTCTGCTGAAAGGATGTCTTCTTTTTTGGTTTCAGATGACATACAGTTATGGTCCACTCCTGGTTTTCATACTTCTAAGTGGTATGTTGCTGGAGAGAAGCTGATTTAAATCTTCAATGGTTTAAGTGGACTAGCATCTTTTTCCATGGTCTGGCATAGTACTCATTTAAAATAAACCCAAATCATGACAATACTAGCTTTAAAGGCTTTTTGAAATGCTGCAGCCAATACCAATGTCTCCAAGAAGCTTGTTTCTTTTTCTTTTCCAGAATGTTCATAAACATTTTAAAGTCACCACAAAAGCCAGTCCTGATTCAGAGCTGAACCAGAATTAAGAAGGGGATCCCAGACTTCTGTCTTTGGGCCCTGTTGTAGAGCTGTTTTTTGTGCAGGCCTCTTCCATGAAGTTCTAATCACTGCTTAGATCAAAAGTATAATAATGACAAGAAGTATTGTTAGGTACCATTACTGAACTGATTGACTAAGTCTATCAGCTTGTGATGTTATGTGATGTTATATGATGTTACATGCAGCTACCTGTTTGCTTCAGAGCCAAGATCTACCTACAAGAAGAAATGATGCCCATGTACCTGATGAGGGTAATAAAACTGAGTATAAAACCATAAATTTGAATCAGTCAGCTTAAAATTTTCATTAATCTGGTTCAAAACTGCCCCCTACAGAGTATTTAAAACTCTTAAATAAATTCCCTTCAAAATCCTTCATTATCAGTGGAACTGGTGCTTAATCTGATTCTGCATAACCACTCCAATAGGACAGTATATCTTCAGAATTTAGCATTTAGCATTTTCAGTCCCTCTATATACAGACAGTGAACAATCAGTAATTAGCTTATTCTAAAATGTTTTGGTCTCACAGCCTAAGAATGTTTTACCTTCAAGAAGAGTTTTCCCATGGTAACATTTGTAGCACATGTATGTTAGCAATATATGTAGCCTAGTAATCCAGTTTGGTTTTCTGAATAAATATATGGGCCCCTACATCCTTAGGAAACTTCTGTCTGGTTAAGAGAAGCTTGATGTTGCTATTTTGTGTTTACTTGAGTTTTTTTATTTAACCTTCCAAAGTATGTTCAGCATTCTCTTAAAGTAGACCCTTTTGGACTTCTCCAGCTAGTGAGTCCATGTAGTTTAACTCATTTGGATGCTGGGAAATTTTAAATGCTGAAACAGAACCATTGTTTAGATTGCAAATGTAGATATGATTGCAACAAATGAAGGTACATAGATAGCTTTAAGATCACAAACTCCACTGGCCATTCCACTATTGACTGTGGTCTTGAGGCCTGTGCTGATACCTCACCAGTTTTATGACTGCACTGTTACTCCATGCAGTTTGGGATAAGGTGCTGCTGTATACTGCATTGCTCAGGCTAAAACTGTGGTACTGTGCTCTACTCTGTTTCAGTTAGCTATTCTGTGCTCATTGCTGTACACCACAGGGGATTCTTCAAGAGCACAGCTACACTTCAGACCACTTCCTTGTGCCCCGTGGGCACCTCAGTGATTAAAGCAACCTCGAGCTGTTAGGGACAAAGTCCAGGCACTCCTCGCTATGGCTCTGCTCTCCAGCTGCAAAGCTACCCTACTGCCACTGGTGGAATGAAGCTGATGTCGTTGCTTGAATTGCTGCAGTGCCCTTACACCCCATCCTCAGCTGAAAATCCTGCAGCCAGTGGTGTTAGTGTAAACCACAACTGAATCGAGTCAACAATGGATCGTGTGTCTTGAGGCCCGGACTCTGCTACTCTATTTCCTCTGCATTTTGAATGGAATTAGTGCATGCTGGGATTTCATAAATGACAACTACATAGTAATGAACACATGTTTTTTAGTGTCCTGCATAATTCAGCTTTCATGTAAAAAAAAAGGGAAAAAAATAGAAACTTTTTTTTAAAAAGCAATGCAAAAAATACACATGTAATTAATAGCTTCCTTCTGTGAGCATATATGTAGTAAAAACTACATCAGACCTGCACTTTACTCTTAACTGACATGACTGATTGCCACAACTGCAGACTATTTTCTTGTCTTATTTTATTGTAAGTTGCAGTTAGGACTGGGAGTGGGAAAAGAGCTGGAGAAGATTTTTTAGATTACAAGGGATTCTTAGAGCCCTTGTAGAGGGAACTGGTGAGGTAGGCAGATTTGAGGCCTGAAGCCACGAGGCAGATAGATACAAATTGGAAACTGACAGGCTTAAAAATGGATTAACCAAATAAATTGTATTTAATCTGTGACATTTTAATAGTTTCAGAGCACACAAAAAGGTTGGAACTTCTTAAGTGAGGTGACTTTCAGGACATATTTTGGAAAGATGTGCTTCAGAAATGTACTCTGCAACAACAGCACCGAGTTACATTATACTCTGCAAGTACTTTCTGCAGAGTACTTTCTACAGAAATGTACTCTGCCACAACAGCACTGAATACATTATAGCTTTGATTTAATTTTTTATACATAATAGTATATGCTTCTTTTGATGTCCTGATACAACTGTAATATTTGGAGTGTCAGATGCCTGTATTCTTACAGTTACCTCTTACTCCCTGAGCTTTTTGGTATTTTATCATGTCGGGCATTTGAATGCTGCAGGACTTTCATGAAGTCCTTTGCATCTGACTCTTCCTGTTAAATTATTACCTCAAAAAGAAATATACAATCCATCAGGTCAAAAGATATCATTTCAAGTGAATATAAAAATATAAAAAAATAAAAAAATCTTTTAACAGTTGCATACAATCATCAGAAGAAGCTGAGATCAACTTTTCCATTCCATAAGGTATGCTTGTTGTGATTAAGACCTTTGCTTTTGATTAATTATTATTATTATTATTACTAATACTATTATTCCTATTACTTGCTATTGCCATTACTGTCATTGTTGCTGTTACTGTTGCTATTTCTATATTACTATTGTTTATTATTTATTATTACAATCATTACTATTATTATTATTAATTTAATGGTTATTGTTCTTTGGAAAAATGTTAAAAGCTTTAAATAAAAAAAAAATCTTAGTGTCTTAAACCTTTTGATTGATACCCTAGAGCATGAACTTTTCTATACTTGAAAAGCCATCAATTTTAAATTGATGCCAGGAATGGCAGTCTCATCTTCATTTGAGTACTGTAATCTCTGACACGATGTTTAGGAACATGGTTAAATTTTGGGTTATTTTGGTGGCACAATGAATCAGAAGTGAGTATAAAAAAATGAAGTGCATGTTTTTATTCTATCATTAAGATCTCGTGAGCAAACCAGAAGCATCCTGATGTGAACATGTCACGAAAAGCAGAAAGATGGTTTTGTCCCTATTTGAGATAACTTACGCTTCAAACTGTGTATGAAGATTTAGAAACAGTTATTACACACATAAAAGTACATTCCCTTCCCTGATGGGCATGACTTCAAGCTTCTGACTCTTTTCATGGTTATATTGAGTAATATATGTTTATAGTTAGAAAAATGACTGTATAAACAATAACTCAATGTTCTGTAAAAAAACATACTAAATCAATTTTCTGCAGTCTCCAAATGAAAACATGATTATTCTTACTGAAAATATTTGAGCTGTACTAATACCTAAGTTGGCTATATTATTTTTGCTTTCTGGAGCAGTTTGCTCTTTAAACAAATTAGGGTTCTGATTCAACAGGATTACTCCTCTTTAATAAACACATAAGTACATCCTTAAATTTTATTGACATCTATTTCCTCAAAGCTAAATATAATAAAGAATTCTTTCCAGTAGCCTTTTTAATGTGGTTGTGCCTACTGGGCAAAGTGGGAGCTAACCCAACCAAATGAGGGCCAAATTACAAAGTAATTTGCATGAAACTCCTGTTGACCTTAAGAGGATTTTTACTTGATTAAGAAAAATGGAATTTGGAACCAAGTAAATACAATTCAAGGGGCAAACAAGAATGTGCTGTTCTTACTGCAGCAAGCCTCCCTTTCAGGGTGCTGTGTGCGTGCGTACAGAGCTCAGACAAGTGCAGGAATTTCTGTTCAACCTGACTGCATTTTAGTGCTTTCTTATTAGTCAAGCTGGAGGAGATAAGCAATGAGAAGGAAAGTTCTAATTAGTACATATATTTTGCTTTTGATAACTGCTCAAAATGGTAGATAGAACATTACCTACATTAAATGCATTTCCTACTCCTGATTGTCACAAGAGCTAACTTTAATGAAGTATTAAATTTACATATTAAATTGTTTTCAGCAAAGTACCAAGAACTGGATCTGCTAATAAGCTTTGTTCTGGTTGGAAACCAAACAGAACTACAGAGTCCCAGAATGCCAGAAATAGGATAATAAATTTTTCTGGCACAATTTCAAAGGTTCCTAACACCAGACATAGACATGTAAAAATAATGGCAAGCTCTACAGAGATTATAAAAGAAATAAAATCACAGTTCATAATTCATATAATCATGTTAAATAGTAGGCTTATAAACCAATTCATATAATAAAATCCACATGTAAAAGTATCTGTGATTTCATTCAGTTAAAGATGACAATATTAGTGCTCCCCTTGAAAGCAAGTATACATCTTGCAAGCTGAAGGACAATGAACCGTTGCTTTCTGCTCATGTTTAATGCTATAACCTCTGTTAGTCTTTTCACACATGATTTTCAAATAACTTGTCAAAGAACATGAAATTTGAAAGCATTCAGAATTTCAGAACGTATTTCAGATACTGAGTATCCTTTACTACAGCTATGACAGTTTCAAGTTTAGATAATTCAAGATCTGAATTTACAACCCTTTCACATGCAAAACTCCCAGGCAACATTATTTCTAGTAGTATATCAAACTAATAAATGTCTGAAACAGAGCTTTAATGAATTATATTAGAAGGATGTAAAAAATTATTCCCTATCTTAAATACATATAGATTAAATTCCCTATCATTGAATACATACAGAAGATGGACTAGAAGCAGAACTTCTACTGTAATCACTCTGATGACTTCAAATGATAGGATTCATAGTCATTCTAAGCCTGCTTTGGTTGCATAGAGGTGCTTAGATGAAATTTATGTGTCTTGAATTTTAAAAACATATTTGGGAACTCATGTTTCAGAGCAATGAGTTGTGTTTTTTACAGATATTTGGGGTGCTTTCCACGTTCCAGTCATAAACTGACCCATAATCAGCCAATGGACCCATAATCAACCAGTGAAAAGTAAGGCCAGTCATAAAGATGTAATGAGTCACAGGTGAAGTGCAGAATAGGTGTGAGGAAGGAGAAAAATCTAAAATATAACTTCAGTTCTTTAGGCAAAAAAAACCTAGAATAAAATGCATTAGAAAAGGCTTATTTTCCAGCACAAGCAGCACATCAAATTGAGTCCTGTTGAGACTAAAGGAGGTTACCAGGAAATAGAAATAAGATGTAATGAAATCTAGGAGTTTTGCTTTAGGGCAAAATATATCTTTTGTTAGGTCTGGGTTATTGTATTAAATAATATGTATCTATCAGTACTAGATCAGTTCTTTCATGCTGGAAAAGCAGAAAAACCCTGCTACAACACTTTATGCTTGTCAGTAACTTAAGTTATTTACAAAGAGTAGTAGTTTTACACAGCCATTGAATTATCTTCACTGACAGACAAGTAGATGCTAATCCCAAATATCTTAACCTAATGTACAATGAAAACTTACTCCAATTTTATTAGCTGCCTGTCTCACCAGTTTGTTCTTCAACACATCAAAACCTCTCTTCATTTTCACAAGAAACAGTTTGGTGATGTCTCTGGTTTATGCTTGAATGACCCACAACTAGCAAATTGCACCCTGCAATTCCTGGAAGCTTCCAGTGCAACTCCATCTCCTAGTCTGTAATGTACTAAATTATGCTGTCTGATACATGTATTGACAAATCATAAGCTTTCCTATTTGGCTTTTTTGCTTACTCTTTGACTTACCAAGAAAACTTTCAGAAAGGTCTTGTGGGCTCAGATAAGATACTGCAAGGGATCTGGTTTTCAGAATGTACTAATTGTCCAGCCTTTGAAAATCAAGTCTTTTTTCAATGTCTTGAGCTTGGCTTAAGTCTTTTTAAATATCAAAAGCAGAGAAATCCACCCATACTCATTAGGTATTTTTTTAATCTTGACATATGCATCTTCCTGGTTTGTTTTTTTTTAATTTTTTAGGAAAATATCTTCTCATATATGCAAATTATTTTCCCATTTTGTTGCAATATAACTAAAAATTAACAGTAAAAATACATCATTATTGCTGAGAAAAGTGCAGGCACCACACATATTTCTAACAATCTATAAATGCATTCCTACAAACTTGTTTATTGGATAAGTCTGGCCATAAATTGGCCAGGACACAGAACTTTATATGAAAAGAGCAGAACATTGAACAAAAACATTATAAGTCCACAGTATTAGATTTAATGTAAAGTAACCACAAACTCCTAAACATGTATCCCAAAACTCACAATCTTTATAATGAAAGGAAAAGACCACATCATATAACTGTCTTAGCTAGGCAATTCGGCATTTAACTTGTTTATTTTTCAGTTAAACAAAATCCAAATATCTCTAGGGAGACAATGCTAATAACAAACATAACCACATAAGCTTTGTATATGAAATTCAATTTTAGCTTTAGTGGGGCCTGTCAAATTGGAAATTGTAGTAAAAAGCCAATAAACCTTAATCAAATTCTATCACACAGAGAGATTGGGCATTTTGTTTTTACCCAGTTAGCTCCAGAATTTCTGGTCTGATCCTGAGTCCTGAAATACTTTCATATTCCTTTGATATTATTCTTAGCTTTAAACATCATTTACCATACTTTTTAATAAGGAAATTCCATCTTAATAGAAGAAATCCTGCTTAAGGAGCACAATTGAGAAAATTAAGAATATTTACCTTTTTTTTTCCTGGTGATGTTAAGAATTTTCTTGACTATATTCTTCCCTACTGGTAGAACGGCTATTGACACCCTGCTCATAGAATAGCCACCTGCAGTCTGCTGATTTTAAAGCTCTCCTGAAGACACTTCTTTAGCATCACTTTCAGAAAATATATGTGTTGACATCTATTTGTTACATTAATTTGTGTATCTCTAAAATAGTTATTTGCTGCTTCACACTGTGCTTAACTGTTTTATTACACTGTGTCCTCTGTCATTCTTTAACATGTTTTTCCTAATTTAGAATTTACACCTTCTCTGGTCTTTGAGCATTGCACAAAATTAGATCCTAATCATTCACCAGAGTCTAAGTGGGATATTTTAGCTGCATGCTTCCCCAAAACTTTATTAGGGTTCTGCACAGTTGTAGGGGCCCACACATAACGCAGGACAGAGACCTGATTCCCTCTGATACTTCCGTAACATGTAACTCCTTATTACTTGGTAATTTTAATCTATTCTTTCTACTCTTGCCCTTCACAATTTTTACAGACTTGTAGAGTTGCAAGACAGCATCTGGGTGGTTTTTATTTGTCATTGCTGCTGTATTATCTGAGCTTTGCAGTGGTGCAGGAGATTGTTCTGGTCATCTAATTTAATAAGACACATTCCTTCCAAAGTGACAGCTTGCAGTGGGTGCCATAGTGGAGAAATCCCATAGATTCTGATTTGTAAGGATGAATAGATTACATAAAGCATTGAGGGGAGCCAGTTAGAACTGAAAATGTTAAACATCAGAAATGATAGACTCATCTGCTCCAAAGTTCTCTTTGGGCATTCAAATATTTTTTCACTATCTCATTGTTTTATCAAAAGGCTTTTCAGTTGTTAACTTAAATCACGTTGCATATATTTTCCACATTTTGATCTAAATTCTATCTTCAGACAAATGCTACGAGCTCTTTGACTTGGGCAGAATTTTATGTAAGGGTATCTACAAGCTCTGTGCTAGAGGACAAGGCTTCTGTCTTGACTGAAATAATGGAAAAAGACTTCATAAGTTTCCAAAAATACCCTAGGGTAAGAGGCAGCACCCTCATTCTTTACCCCAGGTCTCAAACAAGAGAAAGGGCACTTCACTCGTGCTCATAATTGTGACAGTACTCATGGCTCATACATAAAATATTTTCATTTCCCAAAGGGTTTGTGCCTCATCTACTTACAGATCCACCAGCAGTTCCTTCAGCTCACATTGCATCTCCCAGAAAGTCATTTCACACAACCATCTAAGCAGGTGGCAGAGTGGGAGGAAAAGAGGTGGGAACCACTCCATCCACAGCCCAAAACTATACCAGTACCATCAGACTCATGATAGTGATCATTTGCTCTGGGCCTGAGCAATCTTACTCTGCTGTGGTCAAACACTACAAGGGAGATGTCCATCTCCAGTACACATTCAAAAGTACACATCTCCATTTCGGAATGGGTGTGTTATGAGGAGCTGATATCTGGTTCACTGTATTTGTAAGATCTTTGTCTTTGACACAAGAATTCAAAGATCCACTGCATGCAATTAGGAGCAGCAGCTCAGCATAATAAAGTGAGGAACTTTTAATGGGTGTTTATAAGATGAAAGCATCAACCTCTTTCTTAAATGAAAGAAGCAGTAGAAGAAATAGTAAGTGCTAAAAGATAACTCAGAATTCAGAGTGCCCTTAGAAGAGGAAGATCTGTTATCCTCGAAGCTTCAAAATGCCAGGCCTTCAGAAGACCTCTGTATTCCAGTATCACCCATAGGGAAAGTGAGAAACCACTTTCTTCTTTTTTTTATCTTACTCTGAGGATAAAAAAGAAAAAAAAAAATTTAAAAAAACGAAAAAAGAAAAAAAGTTGCATTAGCATTTCTTAGCTGCTTGCAAGGTTAAAAGCGTTCCAGGAAAAGGGTCTAGATTGAGGTC
This sequence comes from Pezoporus flaviventris, assembly GCF_033815535.1. Taxonomy (NCBI): domain Eukaryota; kingdom Metazoa; phylum Chordata; class Aves; order Psittaciformes; family Psittacidae; genus Pezoporus; species Pezoporus flaviventris. The sequence continues at coordinate 41,420,645 of NW_026892549.1, forward strand.
TGTGAGGCAAAACCAAATATTTCTCTATAAAATGGCTACACTAGCATAAAGAGCAATACTTTGTAGGCTTAAGGTGGGAATTTAGGGAATAGTATTTTTTCTTTTTTTAACAGGAAATACTGTTTAGGCGTTTTATATAGGGGGTTCTGCATTTGTGAAGGGATAATTTGCTCTAAAATATGTGGGCAACCAGCCTAAATTCTCTAATTGAGTAGTTTGTGTATAACCCCAGGCCATTAGGTGAATGTAAACTATTACGGGCTTAGTAAGAAAATAGTCCCATTAGGATTTTTGTATTTGTATGTGGTTGTGGGTTAGTGTGACTGTTTCCAAAATGATGGACTAATGAAAAGGTCTTTTTTTCTGAGTTTGCAAATACCCACTTTGAAATACCCACACTCAAATTAAGGTAAAGAGTTCTTTTTTCTATCAAAAAAATAGCAGATCAAAGCTTAACCATTAGTTTTAGTGTGAGTTATCTGGGATAAATCACAGGTATGTTTGCAATCTTTACAAAATAAATATTCCTACAGAGGTACCTAGTTCAGGTTTTGCTCCATATTTCTTAAACTCTCCTTAATTTTAAATGCCAGCTATTAGTGCAACAAAAAATTACCTCTGTCCTCTGAGAAAACTATGTTTTTCTGGAAATGCAACTATTCAGCCTTCATGCTTTGTAGACATACTTCAATGGCTAATGTTAGGATGTCACAGAGGCTGCTTCTGAGGTCATATTTCTATGAGGAAGGAGACAACTTTATGTGCAGCTTCTTTTATACTGCTAGTATTAAATCTTGTGCTTCTCACTACATAATGTATCTATCTCTCAGTTGAATAGTCTATTGCTTTTCCTTTTCCACGGCAAACTTTAGCCTATCACATTTTATGTTTCATGGCCATTGTATGTACATAGTATGGTAAGATATTAAAAAGAGGAAAGATAGCTTTAATTAAAGTAATGGAATAAATTACCTGCATATAAACACATTAGAAGTCATCTCTAAATTCACTGATAACTTCCAGCATCTTGGCCTCCTTCCCACAAAACTGAGAACCAGGAGTTATGAGAAATTCTGAAGTCTATGAAATGAGAGAAGTCCTTAAAGAGCTTTGCTGCAGAAGAAGGTAAAGAAAAAGTACTTATGACAATGGTGCTTAAACTCCCAGGGAGAAATTTGACCACAGAGGCAGACAGTTCCCCAGATGAAGTGAAGGAGGGGTGCAAGGGTACCTCAGCATCCCTTGGACTCTGGAAAATATTCACCTAACAGAAGAAATGCAAAATGTGAAGACTGACATGGTTTTCATGTGAGTGGACAAGCTTATCAATATAAGAGAACTGGAAGCAGAGGTCAGAGCATTTTGCATCCAGGTAAAACTGAAGCAGAACATTGGAAAAGAAAGCTGCACACTGAAAAAGAAAGACAGTATTGCAATATACAAATAATCTGGTTTCTCAGGAGATTAAAGGGAATAATCCCAAGAGCAGATTCCTATGGAATAAAGAAACTTTGTAAAGGGGATTTATTAAAAATAGAATGGTCACATGGCTTCTTCTGTTTCTCTTAAAATGTCAAAAGATTGTAAATTGTTGATGGTTTCCCACTATGTCAGGAATATAAGCGATTTTGTTCATTTAGTAAAAGAGTGATAAACAGGAGATCCCTATTTTCAGGATTTAACAAAGTTAAAAGCACTGCAAATCTAATAAAATAAAGCACAAATAAGAAGAATGTGAACACAGAAAAAGGATAGAAATGCAGTCAGGAGGGAACACTGTGCCATAACAGGTTGCTCTGACTGTACCTCGAAGATCCAATGTAGATGGAAAGGGAAAACAGTAAAAGTAAAAAATTGATCTTTATAATCTTAACAGTTTATCAGGAAAACCAGAGAAAAACATGAAGATCTCAGATTTTTTTTTCTTTATTTATTTAATCTTCTTGGCATCGCAAACAACCCTACTTCAAACATTCCTTCTCACACACAAAGTCCTCCATCAGCATTCCCATGTCATCGTACTTTCTGTCCCATGGTATCTTCACAGAGAGTGGGAACTTGGAAATTCAAGAGAAACTTTGTTCCGCATCTCAGTTCCATGGCCTGGATCCACATGATTCACAATTATAGCTACAGACAATTGCAATGAAAGGGGAAAGTATATTCAACCCCCCCTCTGAAAATATATAGATTCAGCGCAGTGAGCCCATCTGCCATAGGGCAGCGGAGCATGTTCATTTCAGATAGATCTTTACAAAATGTATTTACTAAGCCCTCACATATTGTCACTCAGGATCTGTGAAATAAGAGGCTTATTTATTGAACAAATTGGGAAAAAGAACATCCCTAAATTAAGGACAACTCCTCTGCTAGTTTTAAGTTGTTTGTCCAATGAGAAACTTTAAGACTGGGGTTTTATTTTTTTACTTTGGGAAAAGCAGCACTTTTCATTAACGTAACAGCTTAACTTGTGGTGCTAAAATTTTCAAACATTGGTCAAAGGCAGATACACAAGCATTTGGTGTGAACAGTGTAAGTCTGAATATCAGGGACAATGGACAACGAGGTCTTCTAGGAGGTGTTAGAAACCTTAGCTGTACAGAGTACTATTTGCAGTACTTAAAATGAAGATTAAAACTCATATGCAGACAGTTTGATGGCTGTAACGGTGCAAATTCAGGTGTTTTCCTGCAGTCATGAATTAATTTTCAGTTGTTCATTTGTGTTTCCTCTCTTGCCATCAAGTTCCCGGCAAGCTTAGCTTTCAGCACTATTTTAGGCTCCAGCTTTTGCCATAGCCCAATGGAGCTGTTGCTGTGGGTTGTCTCTCCAGAGGAAATTAGAAACTAGCCCTGAACATGGAACATAAACTGAACATTGAACCCTGAACATAAAAAACTAATGAAAGTTTTACTAACTTCATCAAACACTCTTGAATTTCCTGCGGTACAAAGAGGCCATGATGGTAAAGGTTCTCTGTGAGAAGGCTGCTGCTCTGAGGAATCTGAGATCCTCCTCAAGAGCACTCACACTCTTCCCAGAAGGAAAAGCAGACTAGGAAAACTCAGCATTTTGCCTGTGATGGCATTTCTGAAATCCCCAACCTCTGGTTCTTCCCACCCATCTGACCAACTGAGAAGAGCAACCTCTATAATGATAAAAGTCTCCATTTTCATACATGTGACATAAATTTCTCTCCTACACCTTTCCTGTTCCTCACCTTGCCATATGCAGTCTGGGTATCTCCAAAGTCAGAAGTAAGACACTGCAGTCTTGAAAATATGGGACAAGAGGGGGATTTTGCCAGCACTTAGGCAGCATTCACATCCTTGCTTCTGTTTGCTCTCTTGACTGTCCTACTAGGAATGTTTGCAAAACAAGGAATTTGGAGTAAATATTGTGCAATGCTTGCAGCCAGTGTGTATATGAGGATCATGTTTCTTGTGGAGACACCTGAAAATTTTCTAAGTGACATTAGTTGCTCCAGAACTCTGAATCAAATAGTTAGAATCAATCAGCTTTGGAAAGTAGATATTATGAAGCAAAATATAATAGAAGCACTGGAAACTAAATTTTATCAGGAAAATAAATGGATATTTATTACCTTCAGAAGTTTTATGAAGGAAATCCAGATGCTAAATACTTCTGAAAATCAAACTACTTCTCACTGTGGAAAGATGGAATTAGTTGGTTTTGTTCAAAATTGTTCTAATTTGCCCCATGCAATGTCTTCGTCAAGAGATTGCTCAGGACAAGCTAAAACCAAAATAAGGGTCATTATTTTTCCAGTCTAAAAAGAATTTGGCAAAACGACATGAAAGGAATGAAGATTCATGAACAAATTCATTTTTGGTGAATCCTCCATTCTATTTCTACAGAATTCAAAATTATTTTTTCCCTGTTCAGCTTTTCCATAACCTCACTGGGGATGAGCTTCATTTTTTGTGTCAATGGAGGAGCCCCTGGAGCAACGCTGGTTTCATGGTTCTGAATAGTTAGCTCAGCCTGGCTGTGCAGGCGCGTTCACCATGGAACACAGTGCCTTTTTAGCAACTGTGAACTGCTCTTTAAGATGTATCCCATCTGCTGCAGCCCATCTGAAACCATATTCCACTCTTAATCTCTTCTTAGACCTTTTAACTTGAAATCTTAATGTCATTGTTGCTCTAAAGTGTTCTTTTTGACTATGTTTAAGAAACAATGAATTCACAAGAGGGTTGTTTTTAAAAATACAGGCTGGACATAAACCTTACCTACTATGTAGTCATATCATGGATACAGGGACTGTATCTAGCTTAAACTTATGGAAGAAAGCCCCAGGATCAAAGCCAGACTTTGTAGACATATTTAATTATGTATTCCTGGTAAAGCAATAAAAGCATACAATATGGGCTCTATTCACAAAAAGGACATTGTTTTGTCATGTTCTTCTTGTAAATTCCTTATGCATGACTCAAAGTGTCATTTTACATGAGATTCATAAAGACAAATGTCAGTTCTACATGGGTGTACCAATGTGTTACAAAGTTTAATCAAAAGCAAATGTGTATGTTGAAATTGTGTGTGTCATTAAGAGCATTTTTGCCCATAAATTAGAATTCCTATTATGGTCAACAGACTGAGCTCCTATGCAATAAAGCTGCACTAGGCCTTCTGCATTTCCTGAAAAAGCATACCAAATCATTTCAAAAGCCGGTTATTAAACACAGTGTTCTCTAAGGGAACTATTATCTCAGGGAACTACTATGGGAAGAGCCTCCATGCTTTGCATTTGCACTTCCGTTTCAAGAACTGTCGCAGAAAAAGTCTTGAACAATGTATAGCACTAGAGAGTATCCTAAGACGGTTCAAGTTTAGCTTTTATAAGAGAAATAAAGTTAACATAACTGGTGGGTCAGTATCTTCTGATGAAAGAATTAAGAGTTACATTACTGAGGAAAAAGTTGAAGACCAGCAAAACAAGGATAGGTAGAGGCTGAAGTACTGTGAAGTGGAACACCGACAATATGCTATATAGTAATTTTTGTAGCTGTCACAGCAAAAGGCATCAATGCATCACAACTGTGTTGAAAAAAATAATAGAGAGTTTGCTTTTAAATGCTGCTTTAAGGCACTAGTAAATGCAAATAAACCAGAATCTTTAAAAATATTAATTACATTAACACTAACGTTCAAAGATGAACTTAGAGGAAATAAAGATGCTCCAATAATTCTCCATGTAGCATATTTAATCTCCCAGCCTGTTGTACCTTATAACCATACATTACCTAATTTCAGCTGGCAAATAAACTCCCATAAATCAGATTTTACTCTCAAAGGGATAAGAGTGAGTAATTAATAATCATATCGAGATTACCGGGAAAAAAATCAGCACCTGAAAGAAAAAACAACCCAGGGCTTGTCTAGATTTTTAATGGATAGTTAAAAAAACTAAAAATATCACACAGACAGCCAGGAAGCAAACTGATAACATATAGTCAGAAAGAAAAGGCAAGGACACATCACTGCTGTATTGTAAAATACTTTTTCAAACGTGCATTCCACATGTATCACTGGCTTTCAAATGAAACCAAGAGAAGTTCATCTGCTGTGAAAGAGATACCTGGGAAAAATCAGCCAGTTTTGAAAGGTTGTTAATACTAATGAACTGCATTTGATTCTTGGAAAGCAAAAACCATTCAGAGCTAGATTCTTAATTCTGATACACAACTTGGTTGATTCTGCTATAAAATCTTTTATTGCAAAACTGAGTGTAAGTCAGACTCTTGGTTTCCACTTGCTATTTCTGTTCATCTGTCTTTTGATTGCTCAGGGGAATTTGAAATTGAAATTCTCTTCCCCAACAGCTTTCACACACACACACGCACAGGCATGTCCTGCTGGGTGAAATATTTGTCCCACAAGAAAATACTGTAAGGCTTAAAGGGAATCCTTTGCGTACCACTTTCCTTTCCCTGCCATGCCATCTCCCTCTCCTCCTACCATGTGCATTTCCCCAGGCAGGTAGGGTGCTTGGCAGGAACTGAAGGTCAAAATAATATTTTTATTTGGGATAATGATCTTCTTCCATCCATACAGAGAAAGATCCAAGTGTGGAAGGCTTTTCTTCATTCATGGAGCTGAAGATGTGACCTTGCTCAATAAAAGTAATTCTTCACTGCCAGTGAAGGTGTGAACTGATCCCTGCATTCATCCACTGAGGACTGTTTCTTCCTTTGTATACAGCTGTTACCAGCAACGAGTTTTCTTTTACAACTTTGTTTCTCAACACTAGATAACCACAGCTTGGGCTTTCTAATGACCACAGCCAGAGAGAAGCCAGGACATTGTGCTGCAAAGGTGCAAGGCAGCATCCAGGGAGAGTTTGCACTGGGGGCCAGCTGAGTGAGGCTCTCACATGGACCAGAAGACAGGACATGTCTGCAAAACGCATCCTCCCTGATTTAAAGCTCTTTATATATGTAGGATAATTTTGATGTGACTTGGAGTTGTTCCGACTCAAAGTATAAAGTGCCCATTCTGAAGAAAAATTTATCACTTGTTTTAAATGTCACTGGCACCAGCTCTGGTTTGTTGACCTTTTCTATGTAGTGTAGGGATAGATATTCTTGAATGCTCACACAACGGTGTTTTCTTTACCTTTCTATCTAGAAAAATTTTGCATGTGAATCACGTTAGGGATTTCTTTTAGTCTTTTTCTTTTCTTTTTCCCTTCAACCCAAGTTAGAATTCAGTTCAGGGATATGTAAATTACCCCACAGAAAACTAAATATAGCAACAACTGAGATAGATTAGGTGAGATTGTGCTATGTTTTTGTGAGCTGCAATTAGACAGCCAGCAGCTTCACTTGTAAATACCAGACTTTAAAGGATAAAAGACCAGTGAATACTTCCTTCAGTAAAGTGCCTTGGGAAGAAAATACACTTTGTTTGCCAATTGTGCTCAAAAATAATTTCAGATGGCTCATTCCATTTTCTGCTTTAGCAAGGGACTCGCTTAGGACTGTGCCTTGCTTACACCTGGTAAAGCTTTCTTTTGATGCTTTAGTTGTTCTTATCCCTTGAGCTAGCATTCTGCAAAGGAGTATATGTAACTGAGATTCCTATTGACCTCATTAGGCTTTAGCTCAGGTCCTTGGCAAGAGGTGCGGCAGCTCTATCATGACTTACTTCTGCTGATACAACACTACAGTGCTCTCTTGAGGGTCCCAGGTGGTCACTTGCCAAAGAGACAGCTTACAGTGGAGGGAGAAAGAGCTCCCAGGCAATGAGACAAATAAAATTAGTAAGTACTAATGTTCAGTCATAGGGAGAGAAATAAAATTAACAAATATTCATGCTCAATCATGGTTTTGCTATGTTTTCTTGTTATCTAAACAGTTAAGGGAAACAGATCATGTTATGAACAAATGAAACCTCCAAGACGATTTCACACATTTTCTCAAGAGTACATTCACCTTGTCCCTTACTTTTTTCTGCTAGGATTATTTGGAAGAAAACAGGTTTAAGATGTTTAATGGGAGAAAGTACAACCCCCATAGGATTCAGAAGTTGTTTCAAGTTTTGCTGTGAAAATATCTGTCTTTGGACAGTAAACCCAGGGCATTTTGCTTTTTTCCCATTTTTCAGATAAGGATAATACAACTTCTTTTACAGCATTACTGTGAGAATTTCTAGTTTTCCAGAATTAGTTTTGCATGACTGGCTGAAGCTGTATAGAAGAGGAAGAGATTATGATTTAAAAAAAAAGAAAAATCTGCCTTTCCTGCTTATATGACTGAAGATCATCCATTTAGGGGGCTTCAGAGGAGTGATACTGTAATGAAAATATAAAAAAATAATGCATTTCATAACTTAAATTCTTCATAAGAAAGAATAATGGGAAGAAACAGAGACATCATGGTTTTATACAAATATTTTGGTAATAAATATAATAAAAAATACTCCTGAATTACATTATACAGAATTATTTGTATATATGAGAAACAGCTACTGACTTTTTAAAAAGCAAAAGAAAGGATGATTCTCATACCCATCTTCATGACAATACTGAGCTCTTAATTTTCCTGTAATGTTTTGTATTCTTTAAGGATTCTAATTAAATTTGGCTTTCTTGTTCTGCATGGTTATTCTTTTGTACTGTAGGTGCATTATATGAAGCACAATTTGTCTTCAAAATGGTCAGTACTCTGAATTACTCTTCTGACAGAAACAGTAATCCCCCAAAAAGCTGGAATTGTTTAAAATCTTGCAGACATCCCAGGTAGTCTTTTAGCAACGCAACTGGTGCTTTGCTTTTCAACCTGGAAGTCATGAACTCATGTCAGGGCATCTCAGGCACCTGCTATTTCCATACTGCTGAGCAGGAAAAGGCCTTCAGGGGCTACTAAAAGAAAAGAGGAGAGGGAGGGGGCTTGGTGCAGAAATCCTGAGAATTACTATTTCAGTGTTAAGGTAAAAGCATCCTAACAAATGAAGTTCAAAATATCAGGCTGTATCCATCAAGTTTTTCAAGACTGTGCCAAGGCAAAACATAGTGGCTTTGTGGTCTTGATTCAGTCAGCAAGGCAGCTTGATTTAGCTTCTAGAAGTACCAGCTAAAGAGAAGGCCTTTGTGGGAGGCAGAGACATAAAAGGGCTCTGGTGGTCCCTTTCAGTGCAGTATTGCTGTGTCCTTCCCCAAATTCTAGTTTGAATAATGGTGGCTGCTGAAAACACATAAATCGGGCACCATTTTAATGATGGGTTGCATTTTAATACATATTTTAGGAGATGCAAATTCTAGCCATCATGTTGGGTAATCATTTGGACTTATTTTTAATTTTTTAACAGCCAGGTTTTGTAGAGATTAAATTATGAAATTACAGCAAGACATACACATACAATAGTGGAGGTACTAGAGGTATCTTATAAAATGGTAACAGAGCAAAACTATCATGTCCCTGTGACAATGTGAAGTCTGATACTAAAAGAGGGTCAATCCGAGATTTACATAATAGGAGAATGGCAAACCTAAGCAATAAAATTCCAGGCAGACCATGCAATACCTAGGTCAAAATAAATGCAAAATGGTTTCATTTTCATAAAATGTCCTGTACTACTAGACATATAAAATATTACTTATAAAAACATCTTTCCACAAAAGCAAAAATGAAAGAATTGCAAATGAAGCAGCTATATACCAAATAATTTTGCACTGCCTGCTACCCTGTAGCCAAATGTGTGTTTGACACTCCTCGATGAAGATGGAGTACTATTTTAAGCCACAAAATACCTTTCATTAACTCATTTTTCATTACACCTGCTGTATCTACCTCTAAGGCTTCCTGGATAAATATATTGTGGTGGAAAGCAATGCCTTTGTAACACCACAAGGCACCTGCACACCATCTTCCAGGCAGGCTGCACCCTTTTGTAAAGCCTTATCATGTCAAGTACTGGAGGCTTTGTACTGCTCTCTTTGACACTGCTTTTCTCAAAACCAGCTCTGACTGAGACATTTTCTTCCACTTGCCCCAGGACTGAGGATATGTCCATTGGAAACCCAAAGGACACGGTGTTTGTGAGAGTGACCAAGCTATACAGTACCAGCAAGGAACATACTAGAGTTTTATAATGCAGTTACAATGGCTTCCTTGCATACCTCTTCTGGGCATTGTTAATTTCGCTCATTCAATGTACAGGTAATTCCATGAACTCCCAGCTGGGGTACTCAGTATCACCTAAACAGTAAAGGGAAGAAGTTTATAAGACACAAAGGAGACAGGCCAGGGAACAGTTATAAATGCATACTAGCAGTGTGAGAACTTGGTGGAAGAAACTGTAAGCTTCTTTCCAACCTGCTTTAATATTGGTTTAACAGTCAGAAGAAAAAAGCTTTGTTATTAAGCAAAGTTTAATACAAAGTTTATATTAAAGTTCTGCTCAAATAATAGAAGTTCTTTTTCTGATTGTTAAAGCTATATGAAAGATGACTGAGAAATGTTTTCATGCTCTTACATTAGCCTCCACCTGCCAGTGTCACAGATGATTTCACTTTCCAGCAAGATGGCAACTACTAGCACTCAGATGAAAAATACATGCTAGGATCCCACAACAAGCAACAGTTTGTACCACTGGCAAAATACTTATTTTCCCATTAATTATTTAAATGTTGGTTTAAATGTGTTGATTCTGAGACGGTTTCTACCTTACTCTGAACCTTAAGTTGGATGACTCGTCCAGAAGAATATTTCTTTTTCAATGAGATGGAGTCCCCTGCAGGGAGGAACATGCTGTCCTGACAATATCATAATATACCCCCTTAATTTCCTTAAGATAAATATTTCACATAAATCAACAAAGTGTTTTCAATAAGAAAGCAAGAGAAAAAGTCACAATAGCTTTGAATAATCTTTAGAAGCCTCTCCTCCTGCCTGCCCCCAAGCAACAGTCACAGATTATGCCTCCTGTTAGCAAGTAGTTCAAACAAACAGTGCTAGGACCTGACAGATGCATCCTACGTATTTCAGGGGCTTTCTGCTTCTGCTAGCTCTAGCTCAGCCCTGTGGGCTGAATGTCCATTTGTGCCTGGTGTGCAGGAAGGTACTGTCCAAGTTAGTTCATCTGAAATGAGTCCAGTTGACCTCTGAGGTCATGCAAATCAAAACAGAAGAAGGTAGACAACCAGGATATTCTCTGCAGAAGCACACTAAACTACACCCCACACACTAACTAATCAAAATCATTTTCTCCCCCATCAAATGAATCTCAACATGAGTCCACTACTTCATGTAGAAACCTGGGTTTCAAATGGCTGTCAGACTGTAGCCCTCTAACCATCCAGATGAGCTTCTTTACATCCATGAATGGCTCTGGTCAGGCACCCAGGGTACCACCCAGAGAAAGAGTGGAGCCAGCTTATGTCCCAAATCCTTGTTTTTCCACCCACAACCTCAGCTCACATGTTTCATATGAGACTTAGGCAATACTGAAGCATTTCTTTCCATATTGATATACTACTGCCTACTCTGTCTCAGGTATAATGAAACAAAACAAGGACTTGATTTCATTTCCCTTCACAGTATCACTGAGACCAGCACTAAAACAGTCCAGTCCCAGTAGCTCTTCTCTGCATCCACATGGAAATATGTGCTGCATATATGGACCAAGGATAACCAAAAAATTATCAAAACCTAATAGAAACTCCATTCCTTAAAAAGCTTTATGAATTAATCTTTCTAGTTTGTTAGGCAAGATGCAACTCAATTACATTATTTAAATTAACAATAAAGACTACTGCAGAATATTTCACCCAGCAGGAACACAAAGCAAGATCTGAAAGCGCAGGCAACTCCAAGGATGTGTCTAAAATGCAGTCAAATGGAGGCACTCTTGAGCTAGTTTTAAACTCATTAGGCTTGGATGCTGTTGGCAGCATAGTCAGGGTAGCAGGGTGTTCAGCATGGACTAACATCAGCTCCATCAGTAGATGGTGTTATTTTCCCAGGTTTTTGGAGAGGTCATGTAATTACACTTGGCACTGAGCTGCTAGAGCTACACCCCGAGTTTGTTTGAAGGTCATTAGAGTGTGACTGTATGAGCTGCAGGCAGGGCAGCACAGATACTGCTACATGCCTTGACTCAAAGGAGGGTAAGGAGTGGGAGGATGCTGCTTGTGTTTGCATTGGTGCCATGTAGCTCTAATGAGTCACTCTGACTGTCCAGCAAGAGATACATTGCAACATGTTGTCTCAGGGCTTGCTACAATTAAACTGTAAAGGGCTATAATCAAACGATTTGCTAATGGGCCTGTGTTATTTTGTCCCTCGTGGACCTCTTCGTAGGTCAAGTGCTGACACTGTTGACAAGTCGAGTATAGATCAAAATATTTTTTCTATAATGAATAGCTAGAGCCAGGGTATTACCTCAGTTGGCTGCAATAGTCACCAGCTTTTCCAGCAAAAAAGTGTTTGCTTGATTCTTTACATGTAAAAGGGCAGCTGTAATAGATTCAGAAAAAACATGGGTTTATTCATCTTATAAGTGTGACCAATGAGAGTGTTAATATGTTACGAGGGGTGCAAGAAAAGGAACAGAATTCAAGCCCAAATGTATGCAGTCCAAGCAAAGGCAAAGTACAAAGTGCCTTGTGTAGTTAATTTCTTGCACGGATTCCTTCAGTGCTGTAGGTTCCATTACCCGAGGTGCTTCACCTAACATCCCTGCCAGACGGTAGGTCCTGTAATTCATTTAACTTATCTCTAGCATCTCAGAAATTGTATTTGCTGACAACATGCTTGATTTTGATCCCAGGTCTGGGGTGCAGGCAGTAGAACATCCAAGAGAGCAACAAGCAAGATGTCATCCTCCTTATTGCTGCACAAGGACCTTGTGGTAAATCCCACCTGAATTACTTCTCCAACACACAGCCACACTTCCTAACTTAGTTCTTCAGCTACCTCTGCTAGTTTTGAAAGCAGCTGCTCTTAGGTAGCTGATGAACATTTACCAAACCAAACTCAAGTAGCAATTTATCTTCTCTTACTGTAATTGATCAGTATTTTCAACCTGTGGTAGACGGCACTTTTCCTGGTGGGTTCAGTAATGGAATTTACAGAAGCTCTTCCACTAGTTGGGTCAGGTCCCTGCCTTACAGAGAGAAAATTTCAAAAGTTAGATAATTTAAAGAGGGTTTTTTAGCAAAGAGAAATGGTGTTCCAAATCCTTGGGGAAACCTCTTCAAAATGTGCAATAACTTTTACGTTAGACCGGAATGATTGTACAAATGTTGTGATATTTCTGAAAGACAGAAGTAAAATTCTTGGAACATTTTAGTACCCCAACTAGATCAGTATCAGTAAGCAGTTTCATGCATTTAGCACCTAGGTGAAATATAAGGATCATAGGATAGAAAAGCTTCTTGCTGAGATTTGCACATTTCTTTGCAAGAGAAAAAAATTTATTCTTCAATAGTTTGACAGTTGATTAATGGTTTAGCTGAGCAAAAGAGCATCCATATGCTTTATTTCCTATAGGGCAGTGTTTTTACCTGGAAAACTTCTAGTAGCAGGCTAGTATGATGTTGTCCAGAGATCTGTCAGGAGAAAAATTCCAGGAGAGGATATAGAAGATAAGGAGAGACAGACGGAGATGGAGAAAAATTTTCCCAAAAAATTTGCTCCCAAAAAGTCATGATCTGACCAAAAAGCTGCTGTGGAACCTATATCGTAATCACCATTCAAGCAGGACATCCAGCATTCAAGGATTCACAAATGATCTATGGAACTTAAACTGAGTTTTTAATTTACAAACTAATTACACAGACCTGTCTTCACAGATAATACATTTTTTCTTCACAGATGTTAATATAGTTTATAAATTAATAAGTGAACTGAGATTAAGCTAATGAAAGCTAAATGGAATTTTAGCTAAAAAATATCTTTGTTTTAGTTAAACAAATGTTTAGTTTCATATCGTAATACAGAAGGTGCTTTTACAGAATATGAGAAGACACTGCAACATGTTATGCATATGGTATGCCACCCATCAGAATAAAAAACATCAAAACATCTGAATCATGCCATCTAAGTTGTAACATGCACAAACACAAAGTTGTGAATTCCAGCTTTTTAATAAGAAGGTTGTCATATATGTTACTCTCAGGTGGGTTTCAATATGGCCTTTGCACAGCAGCTGAGTTTCATTAGAGGGAAGCAGTACATTCTATAGAGTCACACTCCTGGGCTCCTAAAGAATAGACAGTGTTAAATACTAGATAAAAACCCAAGAAAGAGAAATAGATATAACAAAGTGCTGTTACCCTTGGAGTAAATGTAGCAATAACTACTTGACATACAGGTCAAGTAGATATTAGATCTTGGCTACATTATTTGTGATTGCAACAATCATAAATAGGATAGAAGAAATGGTGAAATATATATATCTGTCTTTCTGATGCAGCATAAAACTGACATCTTGCCCATTTCTTGACATTAAGGATTCTGCTGCTAAGCCTGTGTTGGTTTGGGTTTGGGTTAGGGTTTTTTTTTTCAAAGAAATGGGCTATTTTTCATGGAGCAAAATGGTAGATTTCATGAAGTAACACTGCATTTCATAAACAGATATTTCAAGAGACATTGTCAACCAAATAATGCTTTATAAGGCACTAGAAATGATTCACTGCATGTCTGAAAAACAACTTTTATTCACTTTTAGCTTACTAAAATGTTACTATACTCTATGAAGTTGAGTGGCTGCAAATGTGAGTCAGGAATCCTTTGTCCTACTTTTTTTCTTCTCATTCACTGAGAAGGAAAAACTGACTGGATTAGTCCCCTTCCATTGGATTAGGACTCTGCCATGAGAAACAGACCACAAAGATCAGCAGAGAAAGAATGGACAGTAAAGAATAGGACCCTCTTTCCTTGAAGAAAATTATTTTATTTTCTCTTGAAGACATCAAATCCCTTCAAAACAAAGCATCTCCTCAGTTCTTACCCTTTCTCTTAAATTTATCTCAGATGAATTCCTAAGATACCTGTATTTCCATACATATGTTTAGATAATGGGTCATAGGCAACTCTGTAAAGATACCATAATTAAGCACACAGATGTATGATCAGAGCAAATACTACAATGCAAGATCCCATTCACTTGCCCATTTTTTGTCTGAAGTCAGTTGGTAATATTCTCCTCTCTCAAGCATTTTCCATGCATGTCTAGGAAGTGACAAACTGGCAGAAATGTGAATTTCATATTTTTGCCAGAAAATTTTTTAACTGACCAACTCGTGAAAGTAATGGAATTATTAGTCTTTCCAATGGCAATTGCCCAAACCCCAAAAGTTGGATAAACTCCGAGAGTGGGAATGACATCTCTGATACCTGCCAATTTGTGTTTTCTGGATCTTGAATCTGAATGGATAAAATGATCTCTGGGTTATGTTTGAAATAGTTATGTGGTGTGGCTGGGGACTGATGAACACTGAAGTGCAGCCGAAAGTAAATCTAGAAGACACTGAGGCTAATGAACGTGCTTGTTGATCTGTGCGAAAGACTATGCTGCAGAATTCAGTTGGTTCCTTGACCATATTTCCTTCTCCTACGCAGACAAGCTTTGGGGCCTTTATGCTTCCTTCCAAAAATGTCTTGTTTCTTCCCAAATTATAATCACACTTTCTTCTAGAGTTCACATTTCCCTGGTTTGGCCAGTAAAACAAACCTCGTGGAACATAAAAAGCAATCGCTCTGACCAAAACCCAGAGAAACTAATCTACTATCCATTCACAATATCCAACATTGAACAAAGAGGTGGACAAAGAAAAAGTCATCAGAGATGGGATTGCTCTATGTCGTGCAAGAGCTGAGCACCTCAATGTGCTTTTCAGTGCAATGTGAACTGTGGTAGCTTATATCTTCCTTGACCACCTTATCAGAACTGCAGACATGTACAGATCTACAAAGAGGTCTCCCCAAGCTCAATAGTTTGTGTCACGAGCAGCGCACACTTCATTTTTTATAAAACCCCTCGTGTCCTTTTTAAATCTGTTGCTTGTTAGGACTGGCTTCTGCTAAGTTCCTAATCAAAACCCCACAGTGACAATGAGCAAGTCTACAATAAACTGAAATCATAGTCCATATTTTGCTTATTTGTTTGTTTTATCAACAATACCCAGGTCTGTCAAAACTATAAAGAAGCCTGTGAAAAAGTTACACTATCTCCAGTCATCTCTTCTTGCCCCTGATGCCAGTGGCTCATCCACAGGTTGTGTCTTCTCTTTAAGCACAACCACATTTCTGATAAGTGGCTAAAAGTAACTAGCGAAAAAAAAAGCAACTTTACTCTTTCAATTCAAACAAATCATTAAATCATATAAGCCAGTTGCAAGTAGATAAGTCTGATTCAAGTCCCAGAAATTTCACTGAAGTTTAGATCAGATCCACAGTGACTATGTGGGGCAATTGAAAAGTCTAAGCTCTGACAATCAGCAGGAAGAGTGACAGTCTGCAACTGCACTGCAGGAAGGGAATGAGCAAAACCTAACGTGACCAGAAGGTGTTAGAGTTGATGGAAACATCAGGAGAAGGGGCTGTGTTGCAGCAGTTTCACCTCTTGAAATGTCAATTTAACTTTGATGTTCTTCTCCTCCTAGCAGTATGTATGCCACTCCCCTCTGATACCCTAGCAGGTCCACCCAGCATGGTTCCAGGTACTGGTGGAACATAGTGGAAGGTTCCTGGGGAAGTAGTTTATCATTTACTGATTCTTTAAACCAGAAAACAGGATGCAAGGATTTGTTTCAAAAGGAAGTTATGATTGAAAAGTCAAGTATTTGGAACGTGGGAACTGACAGTTTTAGACTGATTTATGCAGCTTTATCTCACCTTGCTCCACCAGACATGATTACACTATGATGCAGTCATGGAGGATAAAATCCTAATGTCTGTTGCTGCTTGAATGGCTGAACTCATTCAGGGCAGATACAAGTTCCTCCGAAAGCGACTGAGGGCTGTATAGTCAAAGTCTGATGTCAGTAAAACCCCAGCCTCTTGCTGGAGAAGTTCAGTGATGTTGGAAAAGCTTTGTGAAGCAAGGGAAGAAATGGTCTCATAAGATAGATGAATGCTGCTTTGATTAATATAATTCAACACCTGGACTTGCTTACAATGCTAAGCACAACATTTAAATCCAGCTTTCCATAATTGATTGCAAGCTGCATTTTCCATGTTAAGGATTTCGAATCACAATCAATATTTTGTTTTGCAAAGCAATGAACAAATGACTGCTAACTGCACCAAAATTATCAGCTCAGTGTCTTCCATGGGACATACTAAATGAACACAGATTTCGCATGTCTCTGATCTTTGGGATCCCAGTTATATAAGGAGTTAAACCCTCACTTTGTAGAGTCATTCTGAGGGTTAATCTGTTAATGTTCGTGATGTAAGCAGCAATAGGAGTAAAGAGAGCCATAGACAGCCTAGTCGGAAAATTCCCAAATCTGTATTTAACAGAGTGAGAATCTGGCATGAGAAATATTGCTGAAAGTCCTACTTGGGCACGACAAACACACAGGCTTCATTAGCTGATCAATGAGTGAACACTAGCTCCTCAGTGCCTGGGTGAGACAGGCCTACAGCAAAGGTAGTCAGGTTGTAATGCAAGCCTCAGTTTTGGTGTTTTCTAAGTTTCTACATTTTTTGGTGACCTTCTACTTTCATTTGTAGTATAAAACAGCTTTAAAAAAATGGCCAGCTCTCATTGCCTGGTCACAACTTCAGTTTTGCTGATGTGGTGCCAAGATATTTTTTCAGTATTTGCTCAATAAAGTAAACACGACCAGAAATGCCTGTCAAATATTTAAAATCCCAGTGTGCTAAAGAGCATTTCAGAATGTTTCTTAAAATGCTCTAAAAATCTGAAGTGCCAAAGTAGTTAAAATCCTCATCAGAAAATTAGGATGATTGCATGAAGGACTGTGTTCTGGATCCCTGATAGCAGAAGAAATGAATTCCAGACTGCGTCTCCACCTGTGTTAGTATTTTGCACCAAAAAAAAAAAAACTGCTTGCGAAAACGTATAGGGAAGCAGGAAATCTGGAGTCTAAAATATGTCAACGTACACAAACCCGTGGTTTATAATTGTGCACACTGTAAACCATCTGTCTAGCAGTTAAATACACTCTCATTTAAATGAGTAAGTACATTTAATGGACAAGGTATTAAGATCACTGAGGGGTGAAGTTTTATATTTGCAGTGTGCAAATGCCAAAGTGGAACCACTTGTACTTTTTCAATACCACATATCTTTAAAATAACTAAGAAAAATTACTACTTACCTGCTGCATACCAGAAACTGGTTCTTTTTAAGCAAATCATTACAAACTGGAATAAATTGAATTTAAAGCCTGATGGTCTCATGGCCTCCATTCCAGAAGTGTAAATCAGGCTGCAGCTCATCTACCACTGTTGTGAACTCGTTAAATACACAGAGAGTGATAAATACAGGGAGAAATGGTCTAATGACTTTACTTGTGGTATTCATTGTCATTTCTATCATCTTTTAAATAAGACAGGACCGGAGAGATCTCTTCTAAACACCTTAACTAATACATTGTCAGTGTTTAAACAACAATTACTGTACAAAAATGGAAATTAGCTGATACGATCAAGCCATATGGCTAATATGATTTTTAAAAAATATGAAAAACAAAGCCAGAACAGCAGCATAATATAATTTATAAATTTAACTAGAGGTGATATGTTCCATTTAGTTCGACAACAAATAACATCTTCCTGGTGTTTTATATTAAGTATAATGAGAGAAGAACTGCGTTGTGTCCTAAATAGACCTGACCCAGCGGAATAGATTTCCGAAGGACTCGGGGGCAGTGAAGTTGCTGACTGTTGACCAGAGGGGGTACTGGTAGCGGGGGCTTAAGGAAAACCAAGGGTTGGAGGAGCGGTGCCTCCGGGGCCGTGGCGGAGAAGGGGCCGGGTCCCGGGGATCCCTTCGTGTCTCCGAAAGCAAGCGATCCCTGAGTGGGGGGGAAGCGGTGCTCACGAAGAGGTACCCAGAAGGCTCGGGATCGGGTTTCTGAGCACTTTTTCACTTGCTCCTGAAGCTTAGATTCGATCCGTAATTTTTAAGACCCGTTCAATGTCCCAACGAGCCGGTAGTTCCTGTTCTGGTTGACTCGCACTCAGCGAAACAGATACAATAAATCTCCGCTGGGAAATGTATTTGTTTCTCTACTCTGAAGTTTTTCAGAGCCTTCCTTGGTCGCCTTGAGGATGTATTTTGTCCTCTGCCCGATTACTGCTACGTGGACGTTCCTTTATACGGGCTGTGAACGGCATTTTTGAGTCTGGGCTAAGCAAAAAAAATGAAAGTTTGAGAAAGGGACAGCTTCGTTTTCTTATGGCAAGTTCAGTAGGCTGGGAAAGCTGAGCGTTGGGAAGAAGGAGCCCTACCAGCTGGCTGGTGTGTGCACGTGGGGGCTCTACCCCTTTCGGAAACACGCCACGAGCAGCACCCCAGAAACGCCTTTGCTTTCTAGCAAATACCCCGAAACGGTTTTACCCTTCGAATAGGGTTTCTTTGCTTGTTTTATCGGGCAAAACTGCCCTCGTCCTGATGGAGGATAACGAGTTCAGCCTCTGAAGAGAAGTTGAACTGAATTAGGTAAAAGCCTCATTTGCATAGTCTGGAAACTGTAGACATGGCTTAACCGACCACTTCACTCCTCTGAAATTCGCTCCCATAGCTAAGAAGTGAAAGTCTTATTAAGGTGCTCTGATCGGAGTTTTAATAACGTGTTAATAATCCCAGGCCATTGGTTAGAAAAGGAAGGCTTTCAGCCAGTTGGTGCGTTTGGAAGAAACGCACCGTGTGTCCGTTCCGGCGCGGAGCGTGGGAAGCGAGGGCAGGGCGGGCAGGGCAGGGGGCCTGCCTGAAGGAGGGCTGGGCCCGAGCCGGGATGGGCCGGGAAGGACAGCAGGGACAGGCAGCCTGGCCTGCTTTACATCCCGGTGTGTGTGTGTGGATGTACATTTATTTATTTAAAATTTAAATAAAATAAAACAAGGGGGATTTCAAGCCGCAATCTGTGCCTCACATAATTTTGTAAATAAAACAGCTAAGATGATGTTGGGTTGTTTGTTTTCTCCCCTGTCATTAGAGTCCTTCTTGGTGAAAGCAAGGCACGACTGGGAGAGCTCAGGGCCTCTCCTGCCACGCCGGATGTAGGAGCACCGCAAGTCCCCGGGGCCGGCGATAATGAGACCCTATGCGGGGATGATTGTCTTTAGCTGCAAAGATCCATGATTAATGATTTATCAGGAACTTAGTTTCACTCGCTTGGACCCAACAGGCTGCACAAGGCCTTCAGAGATTGCTTTTCTAGATGTAAAATTGACTTCCCTACCTCGTCTCCTTGGCTCGTTACTATTATCATCTGGGTTTAAATTTCTCTTTTTAAACAGTGTAATCTTTCTTCGGTTGTGCGCCCTAGAGTAAAAACCAGGGCATCATTTTCACATCAAAGAACTGTCAGCTCTCTCGTATGTATTGCTGCCCCTTGCACCCTCTCTAAAACACTACCCTTGACACCCGAGCATGAGGAGCGCGGTGGAGATATATCGTTGTAATCACAGCCGTTATAATTGAGTTTCACACTGGAGAGCCGCAACGCGAGGGACCTTCTCGGAGCGGGGCGGTGTGGACCAGCCCGTCGGCCGGCAAAAGCCCGAGTGGGGCAGGGACACCCTCATCCCCGAAGCATCCCACACCGCCGGTCCCCGCTGTGCTCCCATCCGGGAAAGGAGCCCGGCGAGTCCAAGAGCTGTGCAGGACCGCTCCGTGCCAGACAGCGGGGGGGGGGGGGAGCCCCCCCCCCACGGCCACTGCCTCCTCTTCGGGGCTCTCGTCGGCCTTTTTCGCCTCCACCTGCCACTTCCTGGAGCACTGCGCTCGGCCCCAGCCCTCTGCCCCGCTTCGGGCGTTCTCCCAGGGGGGTCCCGCTCGGTGCAGGGCGCGCCGGGGACCCGAGGCCGAGCCGCTGCTCTCCGGTGCAGCCGGGGTCCTTCTCACCCGTCTCTCTGCTCACAGCGAGGCTTTAGAAAGTTTCTGTCTATCATGTGTACCCCTCCCGGATTAGTTTCCCGAGCGCGGGGAGCCGGCTGGACCGCTCCCCGCACCCCCTGCCTGCCTCCCTGCCCGATATCTCCGCGCCTGTCCACGCCTGGCCAGAGGAACAGGGTCAAAACTGTAAAGTCTGTCACCTCCCTGATGGTCGTGCCCCCGGGCTAGAGCGGCTAGGGGCGAGCAGGGCATTCATCCGGGCCTTGGCGGTTTGGTCACTGGGATCAGTGGAGCCGGTGAGAAAGGGAGAACTGGGAAAGGAGCAATCCTGCCGGGAAAGGGGGCGAGGCAGCACGTAAAGGGGAGCTGCAGTTTCCTGTCCTGTCTCGTAAGGAAATCCACACGAATCATTAAATATATATATATACTTTCTTGTCATGGAAAAGGAGGGTTGTTACTCGTTTTATAATTTGGTGGGGATTAATTAACACGAAATGGCTTAGCCAGATGACGGAGCAGGAGCGAGAGGACCTCTTCCTAATCACCCTTGAGTTCAACGCTCAAGGTGGGGGATCATAAGCCGCATCCGTCCCGTGTGCCCCCCTTCCGGGACCCCCCCCACGGTGCTGGCACCCCCTCCCCAAGAGTACTTCAGCTCACTTCTGGGGTACACCGGCACCGGGCCAGCCTCGGATGGGGGGCTTAAGGTAAACCCTGCATTCTCAATGATGTTCCGCCCAGGCCTTGAAGAGGAGAGGGCTCTAAGGTTTTCAAACGGATACGACACACCTAAAAAGTCCCTGTGTGCCAGACCTAATGCCTCCAGCGGACGGAGAGCTGCTCCTTCAAGTCCTCCTAAAACGCTGGGTCGGTCATCCTCCTCCTCCCCCGATCGTCTTCCATTAGCACAGACCTGTCGAGAGCCATGTGTGTCCCTGATTTCTCCGCAGCTTCTGCTGATGATTTTCTTGCTGATTACTAACTTCAACCCGTTAGAGGTAATGTTGGAAAACTGCGTTATTAGCTAGCCTGAAGGTAATTAGTACTTCCCCCTGCCACTGCGTCTATTGTACAGCATGTAAAAGCCGAGTGTCAACCCCGAGCATCTAATATTCCTCCTACAAAGACCACTCATAGATAATGAGTCAAGAGCCCGAAACGGACCCCAAGTAAAGGACACTTATCAGAAGTCTCTCTTTGAGGACAGTAATTAATTGCGTCTTCGGAAAACATGAAGTGCTCCCTCGAAGCGACTTGCTGGCTCTGGAGGAGGGAGACGGAATTCGCTGGCGAA